>NC_140957.1:57777731-58155231 GCF_014529385.1 Adiantum capillus-veneris | reverse complement strand
AGGGTTCGGGCTGATTCATAGCGGTTTGTGATTTATGACCAAAACAGTATTCCTGTCGCTTCTATGACTTAAAACAAAAAGCGCTTCTTTATGCACGTGCGTGACCATAACGCATCATGTGCATAAATCAACGTGTAAAACATGATGAAATAATCATGAGGTAACCTCGTATGTACTTGGTAAATCCATACATGCACTCATATGCGAAAAAATAATCACCGAGAGGGTGACTACACAGAAAAACGACACAGAGAGAGAGAGGGAAATGAAGACTATGGAGTTTATGGTTTCTCACCGTGCTTTACAATCGATTAGGGGTTGTCGAAAGGCTTCTTTCTTTGTTGTAAGAGAGTGGTGATGAGAGCTACTTAGAGATATCCGCCACGAAAACTTCCGGAGAACGCGTACATCGTGAAACGAGAGAGAAGATAATAAGCAAATAGAGAGAGAGAGAGAGAGAGAGAGAGAGAGAGAGAGAGAGAGAGAGAGAGAGAGAGAGAGAGAGAGAGAGAGAGAGATTATCCTTCTTCTTCTTCTTCTTCACGAGAGAGAAGAGTTTATGGAGATGGTGATAAAGAGCTTGCACCACTCCCTATAATAGATAAGTAATTCTGACGTCAAGGCAAGAGAGCTTCCGCGTCTGAGAGTGTATCTATCTCCCTGAAAGTGACAGAAGAGAGGTCTTTATATAGGATCTCAAGGCCAAAAGCACTAGCTAAGAATAGAGTGAGTAAGGAGAGACAAGTTTGCGCACGTTCGTAGCTTTTCAAAAAAGAAAATCTGAGGACATGGATTTCGACGTGCGATTTAAAGACTCTAAGAAGAAGATTGGCTTCCAAGAAAAGAGTTATAAACTAAGCTCCTCCTCTCTTTTTTTAAAAAGACTCTTTCTTTCCTAAAAACAAGCCTTTGCTTTTTGGTGGTCAACTCTCCCACTTACCATTCAATTTTTACATTAAATTTGACTATCCAAACAATATCTAACCAACTAATAAAAATCGTAGCCAAACTGCGCCACACCTTAACATCCGAACATAATTATGCTGTCAATC
Source organism: Adiantum capillus-veneris (assembly GCF_014529385.1). Lineage (NCBI taxonomy): Eukaryota > Viridiplantae > Streptophyta > Polypodiopsida > Polypodiales > Pteridaceae > Adiantum > Adiantum capillus-veneris. The sequence continues at coordinate 58,154,179 of NC_140957.1, read as the reverse complement.
AAAATTCGACGAAATAGATATTGAAAGTTATTTTTCTTATTTTTAAAAGAGACCCAAAAATTGGGGATCTTACATCCTCCCACACTTGAAAAATTTGAGGTGTCCTCATCTCAACATGAAGTCTGGATAATTTAGTCTCATTATATCGTCACGTTCCCAAGTGGCATCTTCCTGAGGATACATTGACCATTTAATAAGGTGTTCAACAATGGTATGATTACGTAGAGGCTTGATTCTGCTCTGAAGTATTTCTTCAGGATATACTTCAAAAGTTCCATCGGCGGATGCAGATAATACAGAAACATCAAGAATATGTTGTGAATCAGGTACATACTTCTTGAGTAAGCTGACGTGAAAAACATCATGTACCTTTATGTGTGGTGGTAACAAGAGTCTGTAAGCTTGGTCATTAATTCGTTCTGTGATTACAAAAGGTCCACAATATGTTGCACTTAGCTTCTTACACTTACCCATTGATAAAGAACTACGTTTTGGTTTCACCCTCAAGAATACCATATCGCCTTTTTCAAAAAGTGTGGTAGATCGTTTTGGATCAGCGTAACTCTTTTGTCTATCTTGAGCAGTCTTAATATCTTGCCGTATAAGATCGGTATGTAGTTGCATTTCATCTGACATTTCTTTGGATGTTTGAACTCGTATGAGAGGGTCTGTCCATTTGAGTGGAGTAAGACACTCTTGTCCATACAGTGCTTGAAAAGGAGACATTCCAATTGAGCATTGGAATGATGAGTTATACGCAAATTCAACCAAATACAAATACCTGGTCTATTTACTCTGTTCATGCATACAATAATCTCTCAACATGTCTTCAGTGATTTGATTTATTCTTTCTATGTGCCCATCAGTTTGAGGATGATAAGCAATACTAAAGGCTAAATGGGTTCCTGTACCTGAGAATAACGCTTTCCAAAAATTAGAGGTGAACTTCGCATCACGCCTTCGAGGTAGACCATGATACATGAAAACGCCTTTCATGAAGACTTGAGCTATGTAGTAGTATTTTTGTTCTAGTCTTTTAGTACCTAGACATGGTATCAGATTCACAATTTTGTAATAGTTTGATCTCATAGGTCATTTTAGCCATTTAAAAATGTTAATATAACATTTCGTTTTATTTCGTTAAAACTCTCTTCTTCTCGGGGGTGTGTGTGGGTAAGTGTGTGTGCCCTAATAAAAAGAGGAAAATGGTATAACCTTTCTTTCTCCCAAGTGTGGAAGTTTGGTTATGCCATTCCCCTATATAATAGCAGGTCTTGAGTTCAACTCCTCGTGACTGAATATTTAAGGTCTGTTGGGATAGTTTCCTATGACGTTAAAACTCTCTTCTTCTTGGGTGTGTGTGTGTGCTAATGAAAAGAGTTAATTAAATGGTATAACGCTCTCGAGTTCAACCCCTCATCATCTCTCTCTCTCTCTCTCTCTCTCTCTCTCTCTCTCTCTCTCTCTTTGTTTGTGTGTGGTAGTTTGGTTATGCCATTCCCCTCTTGAATAATAGGTCTTGAGTTCTCCTAAGTTCGAGTCAATTGTCATCTCTCTCTCTCTCTCTCTCTCTCTCTCTCTCTCTCCATTTCATTTCGTTCTCTCTATCTCTACCTTCACAATTTTTGTACAGTTGGTCTCATAGGTCATTTTGGCCTTTTGAAGACGTTAATATAACATTTCATTTCTCTCTCTCTCTCTCTCTCTCTCTCTCTCTCTCTCTCTCTCTCTCTCCCCCCCCCCCCCCCCCCTTCCTCTTCTGGTCTCATAGACCATTCAACTCTTCAAAGGAAGTTAACCCCCCTTCTCACTCTTTTAGAATGATCAAGTTAAGTGATTTATTAAATCAAACAATTAAATTAAATCTAAACTACATTTCATTTCATTGTCGTCTCGCTCTTTTTGAAGTGAAGGGATTGATTAAATTAAAACTTAAATTAAATAAACAAAATATATAAACTACATATAAACAAAATATCTAAAGTACATTTCATTTCATTGTCGTCTCGCTCTTTTTGAATGATGATGAAGTGAAGTGATTATCAAACCTTAAATTAAATAAACAAAATATATGAACTACAACTTATCCATTTCATTTCATTGCCATTTCTCTCTCTCTCTCTCTCTCTCTCTCTCTCTCTCTCTCTCTCCGGTGTATCTTTATGAAGTGATTTAATAAATAAATAAACAAATGATTAAATTTAACAAAGTTACCTGTGCAACTCACGCCTCGAACTTGTGTGTGCCAGCACTTGCCAAAAAAAAAACATTTCATTCGTTTCATTCCAAGAACACAATAGAATAAAATCCTAATAAGGCAAGGGAACGTTGCAGCTAGTCCTAAACAGACAGTGAGCAAACACAGACACATACACAGGCACGTGCTTGCATGCAGGAGGTGCAAGAAGTGGCGGGGAAGCTCAGTGCATGCACGATGCAGGAGACGCAAGGAATTGGTGGTGCCGTCGCAGCCCACAACTTGGTTCACTTGGGCGTGGTAGTGAGCGAGGCTAGGTGGTCGACGGCCCAGGCGACAGTACTAATGCCTTGCGTGCATGCACGGTGCGGGAAACGCATGAACTTCTTGGTTCAGTTGGGCGCAGCAGGGAGCGAGATGCACGGTGCAGGAGACACCGTTGACGACTCAGGCTCAGCAGTACTGTATGGCACTTGGGAGCGAGATTGGGTGGTCGATGAATCAGGCTCAGCAGTGTTGTATGGCGCTTGGGAGCCCCTTGTGCTTTATCGCCAGGCGTAAATGTCAGCTGGAGCATGTGGAGCTTCCGCTCATGAAAGTGGAGGATGGAGAGTTGAGATCTGCAGCTCTCCGTCCATTGTTGACCATGATGGATATTCAAGAGACGTTAAAGGCCAATGATCAGTACTTGTGGGTTATTATCGGGAGTGATGGCTTATACAGCATGAGCAGAGAACTAGAGATAATTAGACGCTGTATGTGGGGGTGTGCGCGCGCTCGAGGGGCACAATACAATAGCGGGGTGAGCAGAGAAGAAGTGGAGCAATACAACGGCGGTACGCCTGTGTGCACAGCAAACCTATAGGTGTAGTGAGCAAAAACTGCGCGGACAATCAGCAGGTCTTCACATGCAGTAAAGGTCGCAGCTTGGGTCGATAAAGGTTGCAGCTTGGGTCGACCAGGGTCGCGCACACACACAATATACAGACGCACGCAGTACCAACCCCTCTCTCTCTCTCTCTCTCTCTCTCTCTCTCTCTCTCTCTCTCTCTCTCTCTCTCGTGTGGGTGTACTTCACGGAGCTCTGGGAGCAGGGAGTTACCAACCTGCTTCAACGTGCATCTCTGCGTCTCTCTCTCTCTCTCTCTCTCTCTCTCTCTCTCTCTCTCTCTCTCTCTCTCTCTCTCTCTCTCTCTCTCTCTCTCTCTCGCTCTCTCGCGCGCGCGCGCGTCTCGTAGGCCATTTGACCCTTTTGAGGGAGTTAACATACCATTTGAATATACCCCCTCTCTCTCGCCTCTATTTTTTATCTTAACTCACTCACATTGAACTCTCTCTCTCACACATGGATGTACTCTTTTGAGCACATTACTATAGCATTTCATTTCATTGTTATCTCTCTCTTTCTCTCTCTCTCCTCCCAATTTTTTATTCTCTTTGGTCTTTTTCTTCTCTCTCTTTCTCTCTCTCCCTCTCTCTCTCTCTCTCTCTCTCCGTTGCATGCATGAGCTCCAAAACGCATGAGAGAGAGAGAGAGAGAAAGAGTGCGTGGTGCGCGAGAGCGTTTTGTTGCCCTTGCTTTGTTTTCGTTACGTTTTTTCTCTCGGGCACCAACTGCAAGTTTTATGTATATGATCATTTTGAGCCTCCATTGAGAGGCAAGATTCTACTGTTGTGGGTGCACAACAAACATGCCTCTCCTCCCCTCACCACCCTTTTGTCCGTTGTCGGGCACTATCAATTTTTGCCTTTGTAAAGGGGAAGGTTAGGATTTTGTTGTTGGGTAGCATCAAGAGAACCCATTACCTTCCTCCCAAGAACTTGGAGTTAGTTGAGGCTTCTATTGCTTCCCTCTACAATGGTGATCAAGGAGGCCTCAACTTTTGAAGTGCTCAAGAGCGCCTCCCCAACTTTAGATACAGAGCCTGCAGAAGTGCATCAACTTGCTGTGGATGACATCCTCATTGATAGAAAAGTTATTGAAAGATTACTTAAAACCTGAGCTTACAAAGGTATGGTTTCCAAGATAATGACCTAGATGTGTGGAATGCTCATGTCTCTCATCCATATGGGCTTGTAAGTATCGTTCATTAGAGAGTGAGAAAGAGAGAGGGTGCGCGAGAGCGTTTTGCTGCTCATGTTCTGGAGCTCATGCATGCAACGGGGAGAGAGAAGACGTATGAAATGGAGTAGAGAAGACGATAACTGATTTGATTGCTGAGGTGAGTAGAAACTGTCGGAGCTCAAACTCACACAAAAATAGCGTGAGCTATCTTGCTCCACACACACACACACACACACATGTGTAGAATCTGTAGAATCGTGCCTGCTCCACACACACATACACACACATGCATGCACACACACACACATGTCAAGGGCCTCCATTTTCCATCCCTTGAGCAACCCGCCTGTAATCATTATTTACCCCTTCAACAATTGCTTAATGTTGATGCCTTAATTATCACTTGTTTCATAGTCTCCATTACTATTGGTCTCTTGCCCCATACACGCACAGAGAGAGAGAGAGAGAGAGAGAGAGAGAGAGAGAAAGTGAGAGAGAGCATGCTTTTCAATACCTTCGTTTAGTGCAACTTTGCCCTAACTATGGGTTGTTGCTTCTCTGCTCACCCCCCCCCCCCCCCCCCCTCCGTAGTCAACCACTATTTTCTCAATCAGGGGTTGCAACTTCTCAAGGGCGGAATTTGTGTCGGGAGCTCATACTCACATGCTCAAATAGCTGCGGCTTGCAAGGAGTCCAGAGATCATGACCGGATCCATTAGAGGGCGAGATGGAGGAGAGGGTCATAAACTGCAGTTTTTCGCTCAGGAGACTGTCTTCTTGAATGTGTGTGAAGGAGTGCTGCATAGAGTCGGAGCTTCCATTGATGGAGCTCTGAAAGCTATGGTCTGATAGAGGTTGCGTTGCATTGACAAAGGTGACCTTGCAACGAGGGGTATAAGTGATGGCGGCAAGCTGGGAAGCTAAGTTGAGCATGGGGTTAATGTGGCCCTGCTCTACGAAGGGCGGGAACAAAAAGTGAGGGCCATGGCCATTTCCAGCTGACAAAAAATGGCCCATTTCCAATGAGCATTTGTGGAGTTATGGATAAACGCGTATTAGCACCCTTGGTTTCATATACTGTCGTCTCTAAATGCGCATGTCATTGCACACGCTAAATTCACCATCACGTGCTTAATGTTGCATCTTTTCCGTAACTATAGACTACTGCTTTTGTGCTACCCCCCCCCCTCTGCCATGAAGAGAGATCTCCCCAAGGATAGACCCTCCCCTCTCAAGATCTCAAGACCCTATGATCCTTAGACCTGCCGCACCCGCCACAGCAGCAGCACTCGCACCCTGCCGCCGCCGACACAACAGAAACACACGTACCCCGCTCTCAAACCTGCCCACCCTGGCCACCATCGCAAGCCTGTAATCATCCACACATACTCCCCCGAGCTCATCCAAATCGACTCCGACAACTTCCATCAACTCGTTCAGCGCCTCACAGGTCCTAGCAGTCATACCCCCCCCCCCCCCCCCCCCCCCCCCCCCCCCCCCCCCCCCCCCCCCCCCCACACACACACACGCGCCTATTGTTTCTACACAGTAGTCGATGTTTCTTCAAGGTGCTTGGAGGCAGGTTTCTTCTATTCATGCGCTCTCTCTCTATCTCTATCTCTATCTCTCTCTGCAACACACACACACACACACACATTGTGTTGCAGTGACCTTTGAAATACCTTGCAGCTGTTGTCGCACCTTGCTATTCTCTGTCTCTCTCTCTTCTTCTTCTTCTTCTTCTTCTTCTTCTTCTTCTTCTTCTTCTTCTTCTTCTTCTTCTTCTTCTTCTTCTTCTTCTTCTTCTCTCTCTCTCTCTCTCTCTCTCTCTCTCTCTCTCTCTCTCCAAACCCTAGCGCGTCGTCTTCTCCAGCACCCAAGCTTCCCCCTGGGCGAGGGGCTGCCCTTTGGGGGGCGTTAATCTACAACCTTGCCCCTCCCTACACAGCTCTACTCGTCGTTTCCCTCCTCAACTAGCAGCGCGTCAGACCATCAGACCCTGTCAGAGCTCGCGTCAGACCGTCAGACCGTTTCCCTCCTCAACTAGCAGACCGTCAGACCCTGTCAGAGCTCGCTCTGAGCCTTGCGCCGACTGCCTGCACTGTGGAGCCGACAGTTCGAATGCCTGCAATGTGGAGCCGTCAAATGCCTATAGAGTGGAGCCGATTCCCACAATAGGTCTGCTCCGCTCTCTGCTCAACTGAGGAGTGTCGATCCCCACTGCCTGCTCAGTTCTACATCGTGGAGCCGATTCCCACTGCTCGTCAACTCTGTAGCGTGAAGCCGGTTCCCATTGCTCGCTCAGTTCTGCAGTGAGGAGTCGATTCCTGCTCAGTATTTCCCGCCTGGCTCCACACTGGTGCCGATTCCCACCTGCCCGACAAAGCCACTGTTCTTGTTGGACAGTTTCGGTGTTGACCTGAAGTTTCACTCCATTGCCCATTCCAGTAGTGGAACAATTCGAGTGCACATCAATGGCCACTCGGGCCTCGTCTCGGGGGAAGCTAACATTTTCCGGGGTTGTAGCAACGCCCCCAAAAATAGATAGCATCGCCCGTCTTCAAAATGAAGTCGAAAGACTTCGCCAGGAAAATGAAGAGTTGAAGCAAAGACTCGTTCTCATCGAGTCTCGGCTTACCACAATAGAGAACTTCAAGAAAGAAGGGATGGAACAGATGGAAATCAAGTTCAATGCAACAAAAGTGGAAGTAGAAACCACCCTCGCGAAGAAGGTCAAAACTGAAGTGCAAGATGTCATCTCCCGCAAAGTTGAAGATCGTGTAGTATCCACGCTATGCGAACAACAACGACAAGACGATATCGCCCTCAATGTTCGCATTGGCGGGCTCCCAAGCGATTGGAAAGGAGAGGGGGACCCCAAGTTTCATGAGGCCTTTACTCGCATCCGAACAACAACTCCCATGATACAATGGGATTCAACAACAATCACCTCTCTTGCCCACGAGCATCGCACCAACCATGCAATTCTTACCTTCAAACCAAAGCGGATCGAGTCAAGCTTCTTGAGCAATCCAGGCTTCTAAAGGACACAAAAATTTGGTTTGCTGAAGATCTCACACCCACCCAACTCAAGCAGAAAAAGGCCGAACTCCAAAAGATGCGCGAAGCGCGCATAGCAGGGAAATGGGCAGTTTATCGAGGAGGTAAAGCCATCATCCAGGAGTTCCGAACTCCCAAACCGGCTCCTTCCCCCTCACCTACCTCATCTTAGGTTTTGTTCAATCCACCTTATCTTTTTTCTCCACCCGTAGATGGACCCTCAGTCCTTAAATGATATGTATCAGACGGAATCCCTTGTAATGTTTTGTTTTTGGTCCCATAGGTCATATATGACCTCCGTGGACGATAATTCAATCTATCTATCTATCTATCTCTCTCTCTCTCTCTCTCTCTCTCTCTCTCTCTATTGTAACTTCAAGTAAGGTGCCAGGAATTATGAGCTTGCTCTCTCTCTCTCTCTCTCTCTCTCTCTCTCTCTCTCTCTCTCTCTCTCTCTCTCTCTCTGTTGTACTTCACGTAGCAGGTCTGAGGGTGGCGATCTGTTGTTGTGGACAGGTCTGAGGGCGGGTGAGGGCCGGTTGAAGCTGCTACCATCAACAACATGCAATGCAATTGATCGAGGGTAGGGTGTGCAGAGCAGACCTACTATGTGTGTGCATGCAGAGCAGAACTACCACGTGCTTGTGTCCCTTCTGATGAGCAAAAAATGCGCAGACAACCAGCGGTAGCTATACTCAAGAAAAAGCAATCTGAGCTTGCAACAGTCCTACTTGAGCTATCAAGCATATGACAGGTAGGGCAGCTTGGGTCGATCATGGTAGCTTGGGTCAAGCACGGTAGCGTGAGGGCGATATGAGAGGTTGCAAGTAATGATGGGTTACAGGTACAATAGGGCAGCTTGGGTCGACCAGGGTAGCTTGAGAGCAATTTGGGCTCATGTGAGGAACACCTTGTGTGCAGGTGAGTGTCTGCTCGACGTGTGCACACACACAAATGCATGTCTTCTATTCTTACAACTACAAAGGTGAAAATTTATTTAGATTCCATTATTCTACATGTATACACTCTCTTGAATTTCAAAAAAAATGATTCACAACATCTCTCTATGGATTCTCAAATAAAAATATGCATGCATGAGGCAACAAATATTCCTTTAATACCAAGCTTGGTAGGTTCTCACACATTACATAGGATTTTCTAGCCCTTATTCAATGGATCTATGTTCTTTATAGATGTTGAAGAGAACACACACACACACACAAAGATTAATATTTCTATTCTTCTCCTCCTCCTCCCTTCTCTTTGTTTAATTGGATAGTTCTCTCGGTTGGTGGTAGTTGCTTAATTCTCTCTCCTTCCCTAGTGCCCAAAAAAACTTTAAATACTAAATTCCTTCATATTTTGAAGGTTTTCTTACCTTCTAATTTAAAATTTAGAGGTAACCTTTCAAAATTTGTAGGTGCAATTACACTTTTTTCTTGAGCTTTTCTCCCAATTCATGAAGTCTCCAACTTTTATGGTGTTCGTCATACAATAGAAGTCGCATCTTGTTAGGCAGCATGCTACATACACACACACACAAAGAGAGAGAGAGAGAGAGAGAGAGAGAGAGAGAGAGAGAGAGTAATTGTCTAAGAAAAAAGAGAGCTACAGAGGGCCTGCTATCCTCATGATGACGGAAAATTTAACCTTAATTAGCTCAAAGGAGCTGCTGCACATTTTTGGTCAAGATGAAAGATGACCATACCTATGTGTACCATGTCTGAGAGATGCAAGTGGCCATGGAAGTGAAGAAGATGTGTAGTGTCATTGCCACCCAATGAGCCCATCTTGTGAGGAGTACCATCACCACTTGGTTGCACTCACATCGAGTTGGTATGCTAAAGATGGATAGTTCCAAGCCTTTAGAAGAGGTGATTAGAAGCATAGCTCATATTTGCTCATTGGATGACTTAAACATTAGACTCGACATTCTCGAGTCCATGGGATTGGCCCCTAACTTGATGTAGAAAGAGATGAAGAATGGTTTATGGACATCAAAGCATGTTGCTAGGCCGCTAGCCTTCAATGGATCATCTCCATACACATCCCACATTCACGCAAACCAACACTTCGAGGAAGCATTAATGTGTTAGACATCTTGCAAGGTCTAGATGAGGGATCATCTCCCTCTCCCTCTTCACCATCATCGTTAGATGTTGGATCAATGGCACCTTCAACAAATAATGCATAAGGCACTGAAAAACCCTCCTCTCCCTACTAAAAATCTAAAAAGGGCTAGGTTTAGTGCAATCCCACTTAGAAATGTATTTGAGTGTATGCTTACTGTAATCATATGTAGGTTTTCCAAGTTTTTTGGGAAAAATATTGTGTATTTAAGTGCTAAAAAGAAACCTAGGTTTAATGTGATCCAACCTGCAAAATAAAACCTTCAAATATAGTAAATTTGACTCTAAGATTTCTTATACGTAGGTTTTCCAAGTTTTTGGGAGAAAGTATTGTGTATCTCAGTGATGATAAAGAAAAACCTACATTTAGTGTAATCTAACCTACAAATATAGTAAGTTTGCCTCTAAAAATTCTCATACGTAGGTTTTCCAAGTTCTTGGGAGAAAGTATTGTGTATCTCAATGCTAAAAAAAAACCTACATTCAATCTAATCTAACCTACAAATTTTGAGATTTACCTCTAAATAATAGATTTGAAAGTAAGAACTCCTACAAAGTTTAGAAAAACTTAGTGTTAAAACCATCAAATACAATAAACTTGCCTCTAAAAATTCTCACAGGTAGTTTTTTCCAAAAATTTGAAAAAAGCATTGTGTACCTGAGTGCTCGATGAAAATCTAAGTTTAATGTAAATATAGTAAATTTGCCTCCTTGGAAAGTGACCCCAAAGAGCAAGAGCCCCTAAGAATGGGGGTGCCAAGGGCCACATAAGTGCATTCCAAGAGGCTACATTTAAATATGGTGTACATGTTGACCCAAACATTTTTCAAACAAAAAGGTTTTTTTTAAAGAGCCCTTGAATAGCCATTTTAGTTTGCTCATGTCAAATACTTGCATGACGCCATATGCCTTTGAGATATAGGGATACACCATTGTATCCGTACACAAGCCCTCACCTTGCCTCATGTGAAAACTACTTAGAGCTTCCTTGCCCTCACCATTCTCCTTCGAGACATATGTGGCATCCTAAACTACAAACATTGATACATGGAGAAAAGCACTCTATATCCAAGTGCTCGAAAAAAAACCTAGATTAAGTGTAATCCCACCTACAAATTTTGAGGTTTACTTCTAAATTCTAGATTTGTAGTTGAGAAAACACACAAAGCTCAGAGAAATTAGTAGGAATGAATTACATATCAAAGGGGAGGCATACAATCATCATCATACATGCAATCTGAGAAATTCAAATATAAAAACTTTCAAATATAGTAAATTTGTCTTTACAATTCTATCATATGTAGGTGTTTTAAATTTCAATTTTTTGTGGAATTCTCTAAGATCCCTTGTGTTGAGATGTCGAGCTCTACACCTTGAGCTGGCATCCACTACGGGTCTTGGCCTCTTACGGCATTTACTCACTGGCGCGTTAGGTGACCGACACGGAGGATCTCTACCAGTGATTCTACAGCTGGACTACACTTATAGTGCTAGCCTAGTACGCTTCTAGCGAGTTCACACTTAGTGACCGCATGTACATATGTGCTACTTTTCAGCTTTAGCACTTAGTCATTTTTGTACTCTCTTTTGTGTGAAGAAAAAGAAGAAGCTTTCCATCTCTGTTTGCTTTGTGTTTGTCTTGTGTAGCTCTCTTGCATCCTCATTCTTTACATGGTATCAAAGCCTGGTGCAGGCAAGAGAGGCTAAGAGAGCAAGAGCATCACAATCCCTTTGTTCGCAATCCACGACCAGATGCAAGTTTCTGAACAGGTCTCCAAAGTGCAGTATACAGAAATTTTCTGTACAAGTACAGTGGTTGTATGTACGCTTGATTGTGGACACTCGTTGAGTGTAGAAAGAGTTACAGGTACCACGATAGCAGGTTCAGCAGATTTGCAGGTTTTTGCAGATTGCAGCTATTTTGTCTTAGTGCTTCAAGATGTCTGACGGTTTCAGTCAGATTGTTACTGAGAAACTTGAGAAAAATAACTACCCTGCATGGAAGTTCAGAATAACAAATTTCCTAAAAGGAAAAGGTTATTGGGACTATGTAGAAGGAGACAATGAAAAGGAACCAGAGATTCTCGAGGCAAATGCTCCAGCAGAACAAAGGAAAGCTTTGAAGGGCTGGCAACAAGGCCAGAGCAAAGTGATGTATTGGCTTTCTATGAGCATCACAGATGGCATGATGGGCTATCTACAGGATGCTGAAACCCCCGCCATTGCATGGAGAAACTTAGGCAGAGTGTTCAAGGTGAACACCAAGGCCAGGAAGCTTCAACTAAAGTCGGAGCTAAATCAGGTTAAGAGAAACAACCTCTCAATCAATGATTATGCCTTGAAGATCAAGAGTATCATTGAGGCTCTTAGATCTATTAAAGTCTCAGTGGAAGACGATGACATTGTCCGTGCATGCTTGGATGGTCTAGGAGATGAGTATGTACATTTTAGGTCTTCCATGAATACAAGAGACGACATCCCCGTGTTCCAAGATTTGATTTCTATGCTTATTCTTGAGGAGAAGAACCTTGACACATCTTCTTCTCATGGCAGAAATAATTCTGAACAGGCCTTCTATTCTAACTCCAACAGAGGTAGAGGTAGAGGTCGTGGTCGAGGCCCAAGGGGTTGCAGGGGCCAATTTTTGGAAGGCCAATCAAATCAAAACAATACAGGTGGCAGGGGAAACGAGTCTCAAGGCAGGGGGAGTCAAAGAGGTCGTGGTGCAAGATCAAGCAGGCAGCAACATACTCCAGATAGCAGAGAATGTTGGACTTGTGGTGAAAGAGGCCACATGTCACGTGACTGTCCAAAGGGAAAAGCAAGTGGAAAGAGAGAACAGGGCAACTATGCATCTACTAGCAGAGATGCAGATGACAGCAAAAACGAGCGCATGTTTGTTTTGCAGCATGTAATGAATACAATGACTGCAGAGAATTCCACCCAAGATGATGTTTGGTATGTGGATTTAGGTGCCTCTAATCACATGACGTCTCGTGGAGAGTGGTTTAGAGATATGTGCAAACCAGATGTGTCAGGCTATGTGCAGACAGGAGATGACACAGCTCACCCCATTGCTCATGTAGGGGACATACCTCTAAATACGAAGAGTGGGAAATCAAAGTACTTAGCAGATGTACTTCATGTCCCAAACATTACAAAGAATCTTGTTTCTGTTGGACAAATGGTTGAGCAGGGTTTGCAGGTTCGCTTCAATCCAAATGGCTGTTATGTAGAAGATTTCCAGAATGGCTGTAAGCTGATCACAGAGGGCAAATGTGTGGGCAGAATGTTTACGCTAAATGTAGACATGCCTGAGGTAAAAGCTGCATTATTTGCACAGGGCACAGGTGTTGTGGCTGATGTTGACATTTGGCACAAACGCATTGGCCATGTCAATGAGCAAAGATTGCGCAGCATGCAATCAAAACAGATTGTAAAAGGTTTGCCCAAATTCAAGGTGGATGGTATGCATAAAGTGTGTGCAGCATGCCAGTTTGGAAAACAGTCAAAGGGCTCATTTCCACATGAGCGCAATGTATGTAAAAAGCCACTTGAGGTGGTGCACACAGATGTTTGGGGTCCCCAACCGATACTGCAAGTATACATGGTTGCAGGTATTATGTCTCTTTCATTGATGACCATACAAGGAAAGTATGGGTCTACTTCATGCGTAACAAAAGTGAAGTGTTTGGTCACTTTCAAAACTTCAAAGTCATGATTGAGAAGGAGACAGATATGCAAATCAAGACATTGAGGTCAGATAGAGGGGGAGAGTACTTCTCCAATGATTTTTCAGATTTTCTGCGAATGCATGGTATACGCAAGCAGTTTACATGCAGATATACTCCACAACAGAATGGGGTTGCAGAAAGGAAAAACAGGCACATTGCAGAGGTTGCACGTGCATTGATGAATGAGAAGAACATGCCTCATCATTTCTGGGCTGAAGCCGTAAATACAGCTGTGTACATTATGAACAGGACACCTACAGCTGCGGTGCATGATGTAACACGTGAGGAAAAGTTTACAGGTACAAAGCCTGATTTGGCACACTTGAAAGTGTTTGGCTACATAGCTTACGTGCATGTGCCAGATGAGTTGCGTAGAAAATTGGATCCTAAAGCAGAGAAATGTATTCTTATGGGATATTCCCTTGAACAAAAGGGGTACAGGTGCTACAATCCTACTACACGAGAATTACGAGTGAGCAGAGATGTAGTCTTTGATGAGATGAGCAGCTGGTACAGTAATGCACATGGCACTATTGGGGCTGATGTAAAAGATGATGTGGTTGTACAAAATGTGAGGCCACAGTCACAGGTTTTGAGTGGACCACAAGAGTCCTCTTCTCGTGGCTCTGTTGAGAAGCCATGGAATGGTAGACTACGTACGCAGGTTACTCCACCAACAGGTACAGGGAATGTATCACGAAAAGGAAAGGAAAAGGTTGATGAACCTCCCTTTATGGCTGATGCATCATCAGGTTTTTCACATGTAGACATGGATTCAGATGGTTCTGAACAAAGTCTTGATGAGGAATTTGGAATTCCGACTGTCAGGACACCTGGTGTAAGGAAAGTACAAGAAGATGCTAGAGGGCAAAGGAGTGACCCAAGACCGCGCAGATCTAATAGAGTCAGAAATCCAGTTCAAAAATTGACTTATGATGGGTATCTAGCGCATGACCAAGCCTACATGGCTAAGGTGATACAGGATGTGGAGCCCACATGTTTTGAGGATGCAGTTGGAAATGTGCATTGGGATGATGCAATGAATGAAGAGACGGCTGCATTGGAAGCAAACGACACATGGGAGTTGGTGCCATTGCCAAGTGGCAAGAAAGCTATTGGATGTAAATGGGTGTATAAAACCAAGCATAAGGCTGATGGTAACATTGAGCGTCACAAGGCAAGGCTGGTCGCAAAGGGTTATGCACAGATGTATGGCATAGACTATGAGGAGACCTTTGCTCCAGTGGCAAAGATGACGACTGTGAGAGCTGTCATAGCAGTGGCTGCATCTAGAGGATGGATTATGCATCAAATGGATGTAAAGAATGCCTTCTTGAATGGTGAGTTGCAAGAGGAAGTGTATATGGATCAGCCACCTAGTTATGTCGATCCAGGTTACCCAGATTATGTATGCAAGCTTCTCAAAGCTTTGTATGGTTTGAAGCAGGGCTCTAGAGCATGGTATGACAGGATTGCCAAGTATCTTGTCAGTATTGGTTTTACGAGAGCTCATGCAGATCATTCACTCTATGTACGTGAGAGTGATGTGGGGATTGTGGTCATTACCATATATGTAGATGACCTTATTATTGTTGGTGACAATGCTATGGAGATTGACCATGTGAAGGGTCTTCTCAAACAGGAGTCTGAAATGAAAGATTTAGGCGAGTTGCGCTACTTTCTTGGCATTGAGGTGATCAGGACTCCAGAGGGTGTATGGCTATCACAGAGATAGTATGCTTTGGACATGTTGTCAAAGTATGGTATGGCTGATTGTAAGCCAATTTCTATTCCCTTGGATGTGAATGCAAAGCTGAGTGCAGAGAAGGGTGATGTTGTTGAGGATGTCAACATGTACAGGAAGATTGTGGGTAGTCTAATCTACTTGACTATCACGAGGCCAGACTTGAGCTACACAGTAGGCTTGGAGAGTCAGTTCATGTAGCTTCCGAGGAAGCCACATTTGGATGGAGTACGACGCACACTTAGGTATGTGCAAGGGACTCTTGACTACGCATTGTTCTATGCAGCAGATGCACCATTAGCATTGTATGGGTATACAGATGCAGATTGGGCAGGTAGCATTGTTGATAGGAGATCTACGAGTGGCTTCATGTTCTCTTTTGGGAGTGCTGCTGTTACTTGGAGCAGCAAAAAGCAGCCTACGATTGCTTTATCGAGCACAGAGGCCGAGTACAGAGGTGCAGCAGTTGCGGCGTGCGAGGCAGCTTGGCTACGCACATTACTTGAGGACTTGGGAGTGCAGGTGGACCAGCAAATTGTCATTCATTGTGACAACCTCAGCAGCATGCAGTTGGGTAGGAACCTAGTGTTCCATGCTACGACCAAACACATAGAGGTCCATTACCACTACGTTCGAGAGCGAGTGTGGGCGGGCGACATCGACTTGGTCTACGTCAGCACAGAGGAGCAGATAGCGGATATCTTTACCAAGGCCCTCGGAGCTGAGAAGCTTCGACGTTTCCGGACTATGCTTGGACTCTGCGACATACAGAGCTCGAGGGGGAGTGTTGAGATGTCGAGCTGTACACCTTGAGCTGGCATCCACTACGGGTCTTGGCCGCTTACGGCATTTACTCACTGGTGCGTTAGGTGACCGACACGGAGGATCTCTGCTAGTGATTCTACAGCTGGACTACACTTATAGTGCCAGCCTAGTACGCTTCTAGCGAGTTCACACTTAGTGACCGCATGTACATATGTGCTACTTTTCAGCTTTAGCACTTAGTCATTTTTGTACTCTCTTTTCTGTGAAGAAGAAGAAGAAGCTTTCCATCTCTGTGTGCTTTGTGCTTGTCTTGTGTAGCTCTCTTGCATCCTCATTCTTTACACCTTGATCGTAACCTCCAAATTTAGTAAGAACCTTCAAATTTAAAGGCAAATCCCCAGATTTCATAGACAACTTTTAGGAAAGTCATGTAAAGACCTTCAAATATAATTTTCTCACATGTAAGTTTTTCAAGTTTCTGAAACAGAGCAATATGTATGTGAGTACTTGGAAAAAGGCTAGGTCTAGTGTAATCCCACCTACAACTTTTAAATTATAGATTTGAAGGTGAGGAAACCCATGAAGTTTATCGAAGCTTAGTGTAAAAACACTCAAATATACAAAATCTCAAGACTCATCTATAGATTCTCTAAGCTTTTGGAAAAAAGCACTATGTATCGAAGTGCTTAAAAAAACTTAGGTTTGGTGTAATTCCACCTACAGATCTGAGATTTATCTCTAAATTCTAATTTCAAGGTGAGAATACTTAACAAAGGTTTAGTGTAATCCCACCCACAAATTTTGAGGTTTACCTTAAAACTCTAATTTGAAATTGAGAACACCTTCAAAGTTTAGAAAAATTTAGCACAATTTTTTTTAAAACATAGTCAACAATTACTGTGCCTTCTGTCGTTGTCAACCTGCAATTGCTCGCCACCTGTCCTACATTTTTTCCATATCTTAGATTCGTTATCTTGGGCTTACTCGACTTTGTTCGTCATTGGCTATGGGACCAATTGCATCCTCTCTCTCTCTCTCTCTCTCTCTCTCTCTCTCTCTCTCTCTCTTTGTGTGTGCCAAAGTACTCACTATTTTCTCTCTTGCTATTAAATCCCCACATATTCTGTCATTCTCTCTCACCACCACTGAGTAGGACTCTCTCTCTCTCCTCACACACACACACACACAAGATGCGAACAATTCAGATCTCACATTCTCTCTCTCTCTCTCTCTCTCTCTACACACACACACACACAGTCAACGGACAATTGTGATCTCACATTCTCTCTCTCTCTCTCTCTCTCTCTCTCTCTCTCTCTACACACACACACACACAGTCTACGGACAATTGTGATCTCACATTCTCTCTCTCTCTCTCTCTCTCTCTCTCTCTCTCTCACACACACACACACACACACACACACACACACGTGCGTAGACAATAGGCAACTGTGATATCGTGTTCTCTCTCACACACAAAGAATGAGCACTCTACTTACTCTCTCTCTCTCTCTCTCTCTCTCTCTCACACACACACACACACACACACACACACACACAAACTTAGGTGTGCGCATATGCTCGCTCAGCTAGATTGGACTCTCTCTCACACACACCACCAAGGATGCCCAGTCACACTGTAGGTTGAGATTCGAGTCTCATACGCACACATAGACAACGGCCAATTGCGTTTCTTCTTCTTCTGCTTCTTCTTCTTCTTCTTCTTTCTCTCTCTTACACACAGACATAGTAACACATGAACACCACATACATACACACATCATGGACGCGAACGCATGCACGAGCAACTGTTGTTGCAGGTGGAGATTGGACTGAGACCTTCAAGCACTAAGGTCATCATGTTGTAGGTTATTTCATGGAGTTCCCGAACGTGGACATTTGTGCAAGCTCCAACGGATGACACGTGGAAAGCCTCTCCGTGCTTGAAAAATTTAAGCTCCATTATATATGTATAGATTTACTTTAAGATTATTTTGATCAAGAAAATTCTTTTGGCACTCTCTTTGAGACCTCTCTCTCTCTCTCTCTCTCACACACACACACACACACACACACACACACACACACACATGCCCTTCCATTTTGGGGCTATTCGAGACCTTCAAGCACTGAGATCATCAAGCTCTAAGATATTTCATGGAGTTCCAAACATGGATATTTGTGCAAGCTGCAATGGATGACACGCGGAAAGCCTCTCTTTGCTTGGAAAATTTAAGCTCCCTTATATATGTATAGATTTACTTTAAAATTATTTCGATCAAGAAAAAAGTTAACACTCTTTGAGACCCCTCTCTCTCTCTCTCTCACACACACACACACACACATACACTTACATACACCCTTCCATTTTGAGGCTATTCGAAATCATAGTTAGTGTATTATTTGGGATTTAGTGTATTAATCAAAAAATCATAGTTAGATTCCAAGTTCACCTTGAAGTAAATTGCTAAAAAATTTTCTAATGTGCATACGAACAATTTCTTAAATTCTTAAATTCCAAAAGCAAAGTTGAACCACCCTTCGATTAAGATCAATGAAGGAAAAGTAAAGTTGGAAAAGTAGAGTCAAACCTTTTTCTTATACTTTGAAAGTTTAAAAATTGAAGGCCCCAAAAGTTTCACAAGTTCCAAGATTCCAAGCTTTAGAAAAATGGGACATGTTGTAAGGTTTCCTTTGAATTGAAGCAGTGAGTGAATGAGTGACGGGTGGAGGGTCTCTCTTTCCTTAAAAATTTTAAGTTGCATTATATATAGTATAGATATAGATATAGATGGCCTCATACGATAAGCTATTATTAAAGTGAAAGCTTGAAAAAATACAAGTTGACAGTACAATTTCTCAACTTACACTAAAATCTCCCTCGTGAGACACTTGAAAAAACCGAGCCTGTCTCACGAGAGATGAGACTAATAACAATGTATGTACGAGAACTACAACGGCTACACTACCTATATCAAAGGAATTCATACATGTCAAAATTTGAAAGTTCTTGGTTGCGATAGAATACTGGTTTGAATGTTTAAAGGCTGTTTTGGGCCACAGCTTCACACAGCTCATCTTCATCAAAGAGAACTCTGTGGGGTACAGTGCCGATCCTCGTTATTTTGCTTGTAGCGTCTGCTGCCACAGGAGACTCGAGCTCTGGGAAGGTTGATGCAAATGGACATACAACACTGAACCTCAAATCGGCTGGCCTTGTTGAATGCCCGGGGGCATTGGGTGTTGGCGGACGTATGAATGTTCCTGCCAAGCTTCTGCATTGCAAACAGTATCTTAATTAACAAAGCTGACAATTCATTTCACCAAATTGGAAAAATAGGAGCATGGCCCTCGCAGAATAAATAGCTGCATTTTAAGCAACCTCAATGAAGCATACAGGAGCTTTGAATGCTAAACAAGAAAGTCACACACACAACCAGCAGGTGTAACAACCTTGCACTACTCACCCCTGGGATGCCATCAGCTCATCGGTGGCCAAATAAATTTGAGAACTTTTCCCTTTCTTCGCTCTGTGTGGAGTAGTGTAACTGAAATGGCAGCGCTGGGCAATGGAAACCTGCAGTATAATAAACATACCAGGTCTTTCTCTCAGAGACTTGTAGCAGTGAAGGCTCTGCAGGCACAGATTTCTACACGAGGTCAGAAACTTACAGCTCTCAAAAGGCGCTTGCAGACAAGAGAAACCGGTTTCAAGTCATCATGCTCAAGGCAGCAAACTATCCGCAACTGCATAGCGTCAAAGACAATTCTGCTCGCTTAAGCTGAAAACTTAGGGTATAAACAAGCATAAATCAAACAATAGGGAAAACTATGAAAATAAGTCTTCGTGCACAATCACAACTCTGTGTATTACTTTGATTAGCTCGCCAACTTAAAACCCTACAACTTCAGAAATGTCAGTCTGTCTATCTACTCCCTAATAAAAGTAATGCGTACCAGTAAATCAAATGGAAGTTCTTCCAGCAGAGAATCGCCACCACACTCTTCATCAGAGGCCAGCCCAAGGTTAAATCGAGATGTCGGGGTGGAAGGTGATGATTCTGATGAAAAGCTCCCTTTCTGGAAACGTTCTAGCTCAGAAATAGTTAATGAAGCAAATGGACTCCGATCAAGGCATGTTGAGGGGGTCCGTGGAGACGCAAACTTCTTCCTTGGGGAATAATCATGCTCTGAGATGCTTGAGCATGTAGATGGACTGCCACAATTTGGAAGCTGTAGCTCCTGGGACAAGTCGTCGACTCCAACAACTCTTTTCCTTCCGATAGTGGTGCAAGAATTCGTTCTTCTTAGAATTCTAGGCTCAATTAAAGCTTCAATTTTCAAAGATGTTTGTCTGCTTATGCCTGCCTCGCTAGAGCTGGTATCTAGATTAAAAGACCTCTGCTTTGCACTGCATGTATTCTCTTGCTTAAAGGACCTCTGCTTTGTGAGCAGCAATTTCTCGCGAGTGAAAGACCTTTGCTTGGCAAGACGAGTGGCAACAACTCCATCGTCTACCTCACAAGACACTTGTCTGCGGAGCTGATTGTCAAGCAGGCTAGTAACTGTTGGCTTGCCGAGCAAATTAGGCTGGAGGTCCTCAACTACTAGAGGGTTATGTCCACGTTCCTCTCTCTTCTTGAAGGTTCGTGACTTGCGAGCTTTTGACGGAGAGGAAAAATTGGAGAGATGCAGAAATGTGAAGCAATGGGAGCCTGCATAGAAATCCGCAGTATTTTGCTGCTTTAGACGGGAAGAAGAAGGAGATGAGGAGATTCTAGCGCTTCTTCTTAAGCCCCTTGGAGCAGCATTCTTCTTAGCGGAACTACATTGTGCAATGTTCAACCTGCAGCAACAAAATTAGCACGACGCGAGAGAGAGAATCTTCCTCTCAACAGCAGCAGAGAGACAACAATCTTTACAAATAGCATTAAACAGACATGCACGCTCGCAAAACACACGGATACAAGCACAGAAACTCTTAACTGCAGGAGTAAACCAGCAACATATGCACACTAACACAGCCAAACAAGAGATTGCTTCATGCGCAGAAAGAAACTAGTGAGAAAAAAGACATACTTCATTGGCAGGAAGGAGCCCGTGGAAGGTAAATCTGGTTGACGAGACGCCCAAAAAAGCTGCAGCTCACTTCTGTGTGTAATGCGAAGCTACTCTGCAAGTAATGTGAAGCGCACTACTTGTGTGTGTGTGTGTGTGTGTGTTGGGGGGGGGGGGGGGGGGGGCGGGTGCATATGTTTGAATGGAAGCTATGGGGGGAACTTGGAGAGTCGGGAGTGTTTCCTGTAGACGAAGAAAACTGCGAGGTCGGCAATTGCCACGTGTCCGCTCCTACTAAGGACAGCTGTCGGTGGTGTGTGGACGAAACTTCTCAGAGAATCTTACAAAATTTTTGAACGTTGGAGGGCGGCTGGTACAACGTCGTCAT
The DNA here is from genome assembly GCF_014529385.1 of Adiantum capillus-veneris. Taxonomy (NCBI): domain Eukaryota; kingdom Viridiplantae; phylum Streptophyta; class Polypodiopsida; order Polypodiales; family Pteridaceae; genus Adiantum; species Adiantum capillus-veneris. The sequence continues at coordinate 58,133,039 of NC_140957.1, read as the reverse complement.
TTCACACGGAGGAGGGCCATAGGGTAAGTATCCCAACTTAAAGGACAGTGAGATGGGGTTGCCAACTTGAAGTCTTCAAACGTGTGAGAATGGAGACCCATAGGACCTGCACTCGTTGACATGCGTGTTCCGAGATTTGTGTAGTCGGTGTTCTTTGCATGGACCATCACACTCCTCAGTTGCACGAAAGTTGTCGATTGATAGGACATAACACTCCCATCTCATGTGCCATCTCTCTCCCAATATGTGTGCACCTGGGGCATTGCCATCGCCCATCCTACCGTGAGCTACTTCTCGCAGCGCCATCACCTTGTGTGCCTTCTAAGGAAGTAGCTTCCCTATTCTATCTGCCAACCCCATTGACATCACCACTGCCATGTGCAAAATTGGTTTCGTGTAGCGCGGTGGCTTTTGCACTTTGAAATGCTGTGATATTAGCCATAATGGCAGCTCTGTCTTGAAGTAGATAAGGTCTTCACAGGTTAGCTTGCGTTCTCTCTGCTTTAGAAATTCCTCGTCATTATGTATTGCCTTGGTTTTTTGCAATAAATTGTGTGTTCCTTGTTGCAGGTGAAGAGCTTTGTTGATTATCTCTACAGTGATTTTGACCTTGACAGTAGCTTCGTCTTTGTCAGTGAGAGTGGCTTCCCCATTGTACTAAATGGAGCTAATAAGTTCATGGGCTCTTCTGAAATATGTTCCCCATGGAGGTAGTCTTAAAAAATTGTCCAACTGTAGACATCTAGCCCCTTCTAGCACTTTAGACCTTTGGTGTAACGTCCGTAGTTCCCTTGGAAAAAGGGTGGCCTTTACTGTCACTCCGTCCGTTGCTTGGAACTTCCCAATGAATATGTATGCAGGTATTGTTTCTAATACATGTTCTGTGATGTGAGCTTTCTCATTTGAGGAGATATCAATGATCTTGTATGGAGCCACCTCCCACTCCTTTTGTGCTTTTTTGCACGGCACCATGAGGCCAATTTCAGGTTGAAAATAGGGTTAAGCAACGACCAGAAACTGTCGGAAAGTTGAAAAGATGCAAACTGTGACCATAAAATGAAGAATGAGCATAACTTTGTCAAAACTATCCCAAATTTGACCAAATTTCACCAATGCATCTAAGATTACTATAGTTACAAAGGCATGAGGTCACAAATGAATTCTGGCTCTGAGGTACATGGATCGCAGTCCATGTTGGGAAACATTTTGAAGATCTGATGATACCATCTAGTAGGGCTCATCAAGGTGATGCCTTGATCCAAAAATTTTGAGAATTGGATCACTGGTTAGGAACTTAGGTCAATTCTTGGTAATTTTCTTCAGACTTAGAGAGTTTGGGCATTTTGGTTAGGATTTTGGGACCAAATGAATTGATACTTCATGGCTAGACTTTGTGTGATGTTCCAAGCCAAATGATGTGATTTTGTCTCTGTTTGGACAAAAAGGTACATGGATCGTGATCCACGTTGGGAAGGTAATGGGACACCCTTTTGCACACATGTTCCTATAGGTCTTTGTAGCACACTGGTGAAATTTTTTCAAGTTTGGACTTGTTTTTCCTATGTTTACTCAATTTTCCAGTTTATGGTCATGTTTGTCCCGTCTTGACCATAATTGTTTTTTGGATCCAATTTTGAGCACTTCCCTTAACTAACATCTGATAGTTCATTGACTCCGAATGATTTATGCCTCAAAACCACTGTTTTGTCCAACTCCCCGCCAAATTTCATCAGTTTTTGAATTCATCTGAAGTGGGAAATTGATGCAGGCAATTTGCACAACTTTATAGGTATCCCTTTGCTTTGCTTTGCCCCTAATTAGACCTTTAGTGTTGCTTCTCTTGATCTTTGGGTTTTACCCACTTCCTGATTCTCTTTTGTATAAAGCCACTGGAAGTTCCAAATGCTGCTTCGATTAGTGGATTAGCTTCATGTTCCCTTCCCACTCCTATTCCATAGTGTTTTTTTGGAAATACGACCATTTTAGCCTTGATTAAATAAAAAATGACCCTTTGCAAACTGAAAGTACCAAATCATTAGGTTCTAATGATTTTAAGATCCCTTTTGTGACTAATTTGCATGGTCAATTATTCTTTTGCATCCTCTAGCCAGTGATCAACTTCTACCCTGTTTTTGTCATCAAGGTTCATGGATCACGATCCATGTTGGGCAGGGTTTTGGGATTCCAACAAGCAGAGTTTTCTCTTGGGATTATGGGGAACTCACTGCCCAATTTTTACTAGTTTTAGGGTTTTGGCAACATGGATCGCAATCCATGTTCCAACTCCTTTTGCAACTGTTTTTGCATGGCGTGATTCTGCCAGCTGTCACGTGTCTACTGAAAAAAGGACTTTGGTTTTGGGCAAGTTTTGAACTTCCCCATTAGCTCTGACAACTTGAAAAATTTTCGTATTGGATTTGATCTTATCTGTTGTTTTGGTATTGCTGGTGCAGTGTAGAGCATATACAAATGTTCTTGTAGGGTTAATGATCATAGCTGTCAAATTTGGTGGAGTAAGAGCTACTATAGTGGTCGTAGTAGCAGCAAGCAGAAACATGGCAGGAATATCTAAGCTTCTCTCTCTCTCTCTCTCTCTCTCTCTCTCTCTCTCTCTCTCTCTCTCTCTCTCTCTCTCTCTCTCTCTCTCAGTGAATGCAAATGAGGTTATCTTGCCCCATTTTGACTATCTGTTCCCTACCTGCTCTGAATGCCCCATTCATACTTACCTCCATTGATCATATCTTTCTGTTCATATCACCTGCGGTTTGAACCGTTCTTCATTTGGATATTCTATCGACAAATGGCTTTTAATCTACAGTTTTGATCCTTCAAAAGTTGGCTCAAAATCCGTCCTATGCCAAACCTTTTCATATTTGCCATGTTTGAAGCCCTTGCTTTGAAGATTTGGTGTTTGCTCTCAAAAGTCAATTCCGACTTTCCTAGCTCGACTTATTAATTTTTGTTGATTATTTTTCTTTTCTAGTTTTCTAATGTTTAAAAATAAAAGAAAATTATCCACAATTATTATTAATTGGCCAAACTTTTGCCAAAATTATTGTAATCACTCATACATACATATTCTTAGCCTGGTATCTTATTTTTCATGAATGATGTCAATATGGCTCATAATTATGCCTACTAAGAGCTAAAAATCTCTAAAAATTTGATAAAAGAAAAAAATATATACGAAATGATGAGTATCTTGCTGCTAGTGTTTTCCACCCTTCCCATAGTGAGTCATCCCAGACGAACAAGTGTCAAAGTGCATGGGTACAAAGTAAGTGTCTATGCATAGCCATATAATGTGGCACTAGGATGCGAATGAAAAATATGCATGGGGTAACCAAGTGTGGTGCAAGATGTGGGTTCTGAACCATATGTTCAGAGGCTTTTGACGATGAGGTTAGTTTAAAGCTGCGTGGTCCGAACAAAATAAGTTGAAGAAGACACACTCTATCTTTGACAGCGGCACATTTGTAGTCTTGACACTGCATTGTCTTTTGGTTGAGGCCTCTTTTTTGGATGCCACTGAAATTGCTTTGATGTGGACTTCGAGTTCGAGTCATCTAGTCGGGCGAGTTGGTTTTTGTTTTCATTTACAAAAGACTTATTTTGGTTGTCAATGGTGTAATTGTATTGGTCGTGTTTGCTTGACAAAAGTTGTAGCTTTTGGTGGTTGGGTGTGGTTTGGGTTTGGTAGCGGTGTAGGTTGAATTTCAGTACAATGTTGTTTGGGTATTCATATTTTCTTCGGATGGGTTTGCATAATGGACTTTTTTACCCATATTTTCTTGACCACCTTTCTAGAACATCATGCTATCGTAGCAGGGGTTGATTTAAGAGGTTCCCATAGGTGATCTGATTGTACAAATGGTGTGGCCAAAGATTTGTCATCTAGCATGAGTTGTAAGGTATCATCCTGCCAATTTGGTGTGGCTTTATAAGTGCGCATCCACGGCAATACCATAATAACTACTTCATTAAGGTATGTATCTGCAACCACATGAACTAGATGAGGATAAATTGTTCCATCAACAGTTATTGGTAAATTGACATGTCCCAGGCTATTCATTGTTCCTTGATTGGCCACTTTGAACCCAATGGTATTTGGCGTTAGAGGTTCCTTTGTCAATTTTACAAAGGTGGAGTAGTTGGCGGCATTTTCTCGTGCCCCAGTGTCCAGTAATGCTCGCTTGGTGGTAACATCATCAAGTTGCAGCAAAATTCATAGATCTATGCCACGCTAACCATGTAGGCTCCGTTTGTATGGATGTTATTGGAGGGGAATTGATGCAATTGTTTTGTTGGACATTTCTCTGAAGGTTTTCTAGCTCCTTTCGCTTTAATATTCTAATCTTGGCCTCATCTAATGTTGGTCTGTTGCATGAATTGTTTGGAGATCTTCTGGTGTCATTGGGAGTATATATTTCTATAACGTGTAGCCACTTATCCAATTAGGCATCTCCTCACCTGCTAATGTTGCAAGCTTGATGGCGCCACTTTGAGATATATTATGTATTACAAAAGGCCCCATCCCTCGCTTTTTGAGTTTTTTGAAGTGTTGTTATATATCAAAACGTAATTCCCTTTTTGAAACTCCTTGCTAATCACATGTTGATCATGGAAAGCTTTCATTTGTCATTTTTGAGCATATATTTTTGCTACTGCTCTCATTCTGGTTTCATATAATTGCTCCAAGATGTCTAGTCTTTCAGATAGTTCGAGTTCCATTCATCCTAACTGCATTGTGACTCAAAGCGTGTTAATCAAGAATTCCATGGGTAGAATTGCATTAATCTCGAATACAAGGTTAAATGGAGTGGTGTTCCTATGGAAGTTTTAAATGCTACCCTGTAAGCCCATAATGCTGAGTGTAGCTTCTAGTCCCAATCAGTTCTTGAGTCAGTCACTATTTTGGTGAGTACCGTGCATAAGATTTTATTAGTACTCTTGGCTTGTTCGTTAGCTTGGGGGTGATAGGGTGCTGATTTGCGATGGATCACCATGAATTCGTCAAGTAAGTTTTCAATGACGTTGTTCATGAAGTACAATTTCAATGGGTAGACCGTATCTCGTAAAGATATGTTCAAAGAGGAATTGTGTCGTAGTCCGTGCATCATTTTTCTGGGTTGATTTTGCTTCCACCCATTTGGTCAAATAATCTGTGGCTACTATGATGTATTGTGCGTGCGTCCTGTATACAGGAGGTATGATGGGGCCTATAAAATCTATGCCCCACTTGGCAAAGGCTCGTACTCCCATCATCGGCCGTAATGGCATTTCATCTCTCTGCAAAGGTGCTTTCGTGCATTGACATTCATCACACTGTTGGACATATGCCTCTGCATCTCTGAACAGTGTTGGCCACCACCATATTCCTGCATGAAGTACTAGTTTTGCAGTTTTATCATCAGAAAAATGTCCCCCTAGTTTGCCCAAGTGTGCTTGTTCTAGGATAGAGAAATATTCGCTTTCAGTAGCACACAATCTTACTTGATTATCCTTGCCCCACCTGTACAGTTGATTTGCAATCAGCAAATAGTGATTTGTTTCTTCCTCTACAGTTCTCATTCGTGCCTTACCCCATCCCTCTGGGAAGGTCTTGGTTTTTAGTACTCGATTATCTAAGTACTCAATTCGGGTGCTTAGGGTAGCATGTTCCACTGGCGGTTGCTTTTTACAGGTTTCACATGATTTTACATAATTATGGACAATATTTTTCATGTTTTGCCAGTAGACCCCAAGTCTCCTTAGTCTTTGGTATGTTTGTGTTTTTCCATTATGAAACCCCGTGTGTTGCATATGAGCCAGTTTGAGGTAGTATTCATTCTCGTCTGGCTATACACATAGTCCCAAAATCTTGTCCTTACCTTTATTGTAAAGTCGTCCAGCTAAAAGCTGGAGATTTCTAATTTGATGTATAATTGATGGTTGTCTTTCTACCTGTAATGATCCTATTGTGAGTAGAGGGATGACCTCTTCACTCCATCTTGGCAATGTTAAACAAGTACAAATCTGGAAGACTATCATCAACACCTTCAGGTGATTATCCATGGAACAATCTCAAAAGATGATATGCTCGCTTGTGCATAGTCCCCTTTTTTACGACTACTGAACTATCCATGGAATTTGTCCCTTGGAAGCATAGGCATTTCTGTCAAACACTCTCTCATAGGAATTGTCTGAATCTTCTTGATAGGAAACTACTTGGATCATACTCTAATCCACAGGTGCCTCTATAGGTTGTGAAATTCTTACCATGGATCTATTTTCCAAGGGTAAAGGAGGTTGATCTCCCAACACAAGTTGAGGTTTTTCTTGCCCTTGGACTATGTTATTTTATCCTACTTGGTATCTTGGAGGGGGTGGTAACTGTTGCCTTCCAGGTGGCCCATATTGTCTTTCTCTAACATAATTTCTATTGTAGAATCATTTGTGGGTTTCATGCTTTGTCCATTTTTTTTCAATAGCACACCACTTCAATACACGTTGTACATTTTCTCCTGACCTTGGCTGTACATTGCACCATTGAGTTGGATGATCTCCTCCACAAGTGTCACATTTTTGTGTGGGATGTTGTCGTGTGTTTGGGTTCGTCCTGTTTCCTTGGTTCATCCTTCTGATCACTTCCTTGATCACCAGCACAATTGGGTTTTACCACCCAGTTTCATTGTTGATTCACTAGTGGTTGAAGAGGTGCTACACATCCCTTGGTCTGAGTCCTCCATCACCTCCCCATATGCCTTACAGTTGGCTACCAAATACAACGCCTCTTTCATGACTTGCTCAAAAGTACCACATGTCTTTACTCACATAAAGAGAAGTTAGAGTAGTTTATGTATCTCCCAAGAAACACTATGTATCTTCTTGATATTCTACAATTATTTAAAAGAAAATCATTTTTATATAACCCATATTATTTTGAGGATATAATACTTGAGTTTGAATCTTGGTTTTTAATTTTTCTAACTGACATGAGTGATGGTGTGTGTGTGTAGATGATTGACATCTTACCTTTAGGGATATGAGCAGATATACTCTCTCACCTTATGGTGGACGAGCATTTCCAAACTGGAGTGGAAGTACAAAGACTTGTCACTACCACGCATAACGGGGAAGAAAGAAAAAGTTTGATGTCTATGGATTTTGTTGTACCAAATACTTTCAGAGCTTGGTATCACAATGCTGCAGGGAATCCCGAGTTTAGACCACCTCAACATAAACCTTCGCTTGTTGGGTGTATCAAGTGGATACATTCTAAGCTGGAAAAGGAAATTGTTGTCACAAACCAAATATTGTATATAAATGCGTATGAGCTTACATTAAGACCAACAAAGGAAACATGGATAGCTAGAAACATATTACCCTTGGTAATGGCTAGGGGATGTTTCAACATTGTTATGTTTAATGTATGGGGGCGACAATGCGAGAACAATGACCGACATTCCTATAGTCCAGTACCTTGAAAGTTATTCTTTGACTTGTTTGGAAAGTCACTAATCTACAACCCTCACAATGTAAAGATTTTATACAATGCCTACAGCAGACCTCAGTGCCTTACAGACTGTGCAAATATTCACAGCTCAGTTGGATGGGACACACCGGATGTGTTTCCAAAGGAATCTGCTTTCTTCGATGACTACTTCGGGTACAGGAAGGCGATTATCCACAATGAAATGGGGGTACTTGTAACAAACAAATCTCTTATTCAAGAATGGTAGGACTCACACGCCAACGAAGAGATGTTCCAGTTGAAGATCGTAAAGGACTATTGGAGTCAACCATCAGACATACTGAAGGAATGGGACAACTATGCTCCATTGGTGGAAGGATGTCACAATGGATATTACCGAGTAAATTATGTTAGAGCCACTAGGATTTATTAGAAACTTCCGAAATACCTTGTAGAATTTTGAAAACCCAAATTTTTGTGGTATCGAAAATTGATTGATTTATTCATTATTCTTTCTCCAAATTGCTTTTCATCTTATCTTAAACTTCTATTCTATTTGATTTAAGGACTTCAAGTGAAATATAATATTTTGCTAAGTTTGACCTTGGTTGATAGGGTGCAGTAAGTTACCATGCCTCCTAGAGGAAATGCGGCTACTACTAACGCAAATGCGCCTATTGTTCCTCAACACACCATCATCGATAGAGACATCGATGCTATGCTTCGCAAGTCTCAACCTGGAAATTTTAGTGGGGAAGGCAAAGATGTAGGCAAGATTCTTAAAGATTGGATTGAGTTCATCGATGACTACTGTAACATTTAATGGCCTAAAATCTTATGTGTAGCGGAAATTAGCATGAACATAGTGAGCATTTCATTAGAGTTGATTCCTAATGAGAATTACAAGAGTGCTTGGGTGGAGAGAGCAACAAAAAGCATAACACCTAGTTAGATAGCATCGACAATACTTTCAAAAGAGAGAGCAATTAAGCTATTGACAACAGTTGAGGACCGGATTTGCATGGAGCCGGTCCCCCCTCCAAAAGGCTTTGTATTATGGTTTCTCCCATCAAGAGAGACATTGTACAATACAATTCTTTGTGTTCCTTTAAGACGAGCTAGTGCAATGAAGATGGAAGCTTCATACACCAAGCAAAACACTTAATCAAACACAACTTGAATTATCCCCGTTCTCAGACCCAAGACCTCACACACCTTCGAAGATGGTGAGAGCTAGCAGGGTATGAGAGTAGATTGAGAGGAAAAAGAAGTATCTTACGAGAAAGAAGTACATCTCCTCACATAATCACTCATATTAGCATAGCTTAGCTTAGTAATTAGCTTGGTAGAGAAGATGAGCATGCATTGAAGCTTGGCTCTTGGTTGGATTTGCATCCACATGCCAAGAGAGTGTTGATGTAGGCTTCTATCTCACAAGCTTGGAGTAGGTGATGAGCTCTCCATTAAAGCTTGGGAGGAGATAGAGTATTTTCCCTTCACACATGGTCAAGTGTGAGAGTGTGTGTGTCCATGCCAAGCAAAAATCAGCCCCCTCTCTCTCTTGGGCGAGCCCTAGCTGCTAAGTTAGTCTGGCTTTTGCCTCATTGGACCTCCCCAGGTCAAGCCAATAGGGATTAAGCAACATAAGTGATAGCCTTCTGACATGTGTCCCCCTTTCCCCTTTTGTGAGAGCTTTAGATAATTAAATAATTAAACTAAACTCTCATTGGACCCCTTTGCCTCCTGGCCAATAGGAATCAGGCAAGCCATGGGGCTCCTGAATGCTCATTGGACCCCTTGGGAGACTGCCCAATAGTCTTCTAGGACACTTAATTCTTATTGGTTTCTTTTATTAAATGTTTTTAAATTAATTAAACTAGATTTACTCTAGCCTAATTCTCATTGGTCCACTTCAAGGGTCTTCCAATAGGAATTGGGCATACCTTGTGGGCATCTGGCCTAGGGAGCTGACATGTGTCCCTCATTCCCTTTGTGTAAAGGGAGCCTGTGTGTGTGTGTGTGGCTTTCTCTCTCATCCCCTAGCTTTGGGGCTCGCCCCCTCCCATGTAGGGATGTAGAAAGACTTTTTGGGCACACACTAAGCATCCAATTTTCCCTAAGGTTGACCTTTGGACACAACCTTTGAATTTTGGAACCTTAGCATTTTGGAAGTCTTAATGGGCTGAACCTTAGGGTCTTTTTAGCCCGTTGTTTCACATGGCTCTTTTGCAGATGGCCCCCCCTTTGGATCCCTATTTTCCCTCCTTTGGATCCCTACTGTGGCCGGTCTGCTAACTTAACCAATATTCTAGCTTTTTCTCCCTTGGCACTTCCCCACATTAAATGATCAGTTTAATATGAGAAAATCATTTAGGAGAATTAGATATTGATTATTATGACATTACCTCTCTCTTGAAATCATAGTCGTCCTCGACTATGGTGTAGAGAAGATAAAGCATATGCATGAGTCCTTTTCTTAGCGGGTAGAGGATCCCTATGTTACCCTACGACATCATTCCATAATGGATGACTAGTCCATTTGGCGCTTGAGAGCCTGAGGCTGCCGCAAGCATGTCTGCACATTAGTCCTATCAATCTTCCATAGTAGAGTGACAAGCTCTACTTGGTGTTCGGGAGACGTCGTCTCCGCAAACTTGATCTAAGCATGCATACTACTTCATTTTTGTGCACAAATAAAGAAAAAGAGAGTCTTATAAGACAAAAATTTTTGTTCATTTTTAACATTTTGTACATTTGCTTACTCTTGGGAAGCATTGTAAGCATTGACAAGGTTTAGGTTATCCTTTAATTGTATGCCTTGCATCCATCTAGCATCTTCAAAAGGATAATTCTTAAACTTAATAAGATATCGTCGGATAGTCTTACCGCCTCTTAATACCTTGTCTTCATGTCGGAGAATGGACTCGGGCTGCAGCACCTCCTCGTGGTCCTCGATCTCCGGTGGGTCTTCAATAGTTGGTTCTTGAGGTGGCTCTCCTTTGTAAGGCTTTAAGAGGCTCACATGAAAAGCATTGTGTATGAGCCAATGATTGGGCAACTTAAGTTGATAGGCCATCTCATTGATTGGCCTAAGAATCTGGAAGGGACCATAGTACCTTTTTGCTAGTTTAGCATAGTACTTTTGGTGGCCCGTAGGATTCTTGCCCGTCGTGTGCCTTAATCGAGCCTTGGGAAACTTTAACAAGACCCAATCGTTTTCTTTAAAGGCTTGGGCTCTTCTGTGCTTGTCAGCAGCAGCCTTTTGCCTTTGCTGTGAGATAGAGATAGCATCCTTAATCTTTTGGAAAGATTCTTGTAGGTCTCGGCTATACTCATCTGCAGCGAAGATCTTCCCATGTACCTTAAGTAGCAAGGGACTTTTTGATCTTCCCTCAATTACCTCGAAAGGTGCTTTTCCTGTAGAAGTATGTACAGTGTTATTGTAAGCATACTCTACTAAGGGTAAGTACTTCTCCCATTGGGATCTTTGATCTACTTCCGTTACATAGGCTTTTAGTAGATCGAGAATAGTTAGGTTAGCTATTTCACTTTGGCCATCAGTTTGTGGATGATAGGCCGAAGAGAAGTTTAGCCTTGTTCCTAAATTCTCAAAGAGACCCTTCCAGAAATTACTGGTCATTCTAGGATCTCTATCCGACACTATGGACATTGGCAAGCCATGGTACTTGAAAATTTGTGAAATGAAGAGGGTTGCCATTTGATGGGCTTTGATAGTCTTTTTGACAGGTATAAAATGAGCTTGTTTACTGAACCTGTCTACTATCGTCCATATTCCCGTATTCCCATGGATAGACTTAGGCAATCCAAAGATAAAATCCATGGATATGCTCTCCCATGGTGAATTAGGGATTGGCAAGGGTTGAAGCAATCCAAGTTGCTTCCCTCTATCAAATTTTGTCTTTTGACATACCACACATTTGGAAACATACTCATGTATGTTCACTTTCATGGTAGGCCAATAGAAATATGTTTCAATTCCCTTTAGGGTAGACTGAATCCCTCTATGCCCCGCATATGGGGGAGCATGAGATTCATACATTACTTTCTCACGTAGTGAGTTAGTAACGCATAGTCTATTGCCATAGAGAAGATAACCATCTTGTAAAGTAAATGGTTCTTCTTTCTTCCCTAATGCAAGGGCTGAAATCACATCTCTAAAATCGGGATCAATAGCATACTCATCTATCATTAAAGATAGATCATTGTGAGTTGCTATGGAAACCGCATTCACTCTCGGTCGTCTTGAGAGTGCATCGGCTACTTGATTATGCTTGCCAGCAATGTGAGCAATATGAAAATGAAATTGCGAAAGGAAATTTGCCCACCTCATTTGTTTGTCGGAGAGCTTGGTCTGCGTCATGAAGTACTTAAGACTTTGGTGATCCGTTCGCAGAATGAAAGGAGTCCCCAATAAATAGTGCTTCCATGAGTCTAAGGCATGTAGAACTGCAAGGAGTTCTTTTTCGTATATGCCTAGAGCTTGCTCAACAGGGTCGAGCCTTCGACTCTCATAGCCTATGGCGTGCCCTTCTTGGAGCAAAACAGCCCCAAGGCAATCACCACAAGCATCACATTGGACCTCAAATGGTTTTGAGAGATCCGGTAGTGTAAGCACAGGTTGAGAGATAAGCTTTTCTTTAAGCTTTTCGAAAGCATTGTTCTCCTTAGCAGACCATGTATACCTAACATTTTTCTTTGTTAGGTCATGTAATGGTCCCGCAATTTGTGAGAACTTTTCTATGAAGCGTCTATAGTATGCACACATACCTATAAAGCTTCTTAGTTCATGAAGATTCCTTGGTTTAGGCCATCCTTTTATTACCTCTAACTTGGATGGATCCATTTGGATTCCATCTTGAGAGATAATGTGACCTAAATATTGAATCTCTTGCAAGAAAAATTCACTTTTCTTTCGATTAACATAAAGTTTATTCTCTCTTAAAACTTGAAATATTACCTGGAGGTGTTGCTTATGTTCCTCTAATGAATTAGAGTAGATGATAATATCATCAAAGAACACTCCAGTGAAGGTTCGATGAGGTCTGAACAGCTTCTCCATCAAGCGGTTAAATGTGGCTGGTGCATTAGTCAAGCCAAAAGGCATGACAATGTATTCGTAAAGACCAAATGTAGTACGAAATGCGGTCTTTACAATGTCTTGATCAACTATCCTTATTTGATGATAGCCACTTTTTAGGTCAATCCTACTGAAGTAGGTCGATCCTTGTAGCTTATCAAATAGGTCTTCTACCCGTGGAACGGGAAACCTATTCTTGATAGTGATCCTATTTAGTGCTCTATAGTCGACACACATACGATATGTGCCGTCTTTCTTTTGCACTAATAGCACAGGTGAGCAAAATGGAGATGAGCTAGGCCTAACCATGCCCTTCTCAATTAACTCATGCACTTGCCGCATAATCTCCTCTTGTTGAGCTTGAGAAACTCTATAAGGAGGTTTGTTAGGCGGTGAACTTCCTGGAAGAAGTTCAATTGCATGGTCGTCATTACCTCGTTTAGGAGGTAGCTCACAAGGGATGTCGTCAATAAAGACATCTTGAAACCCCTTGAGAAAATTGGATAACTCTAATTCCTTTTGGTTGCTTTTATTTTCTTTTGCTAAAGCATTAGGTTCATTTTGAGAATCTTTAACAAAAATCATGTACACGGAAATAGAGCTCTTTATTGACTTGTTGAAAGCTGGTGTATGTACAATGGGGATGGTGTTACCCATCTCCCTAGCATCTATATACATGTCCTTTTCCCTGAACTTAAAGGAGATTCTCCTTTCAGGAAATTTAACATGGGCAGCCAGACGGTCAAACCATGGTGCCCCTAGGATTACATCCTCATGCTTGAGAGGAGAGATAAAGAAATCCTCTTTGTCCACATAGCCTTGGACATGAAGCCTCAATTTCCCGATTAAGGGAGTGACTGAAGCTTCTTGCCCCTTGAAGGCACTGTCTGCGGGTAGGATATCTCCCATCTCGTAGGATTGTATGCCTAGCTTGGTGGCTAACTCCATAGATATGAAATTGTGAGTAGAACCAGGGTCAAAGAGAATAAAAGCATCATGTTCTCTTACCTTTCCCCAAGCATGGCATAGAGGAGATCCTTTGTGGTGAGTTTGGTGAATCTCCTCCTCTTGGATTTCAACCAAAGAAGCTCTAGGAGGATCTTGGCGGTTGTTCTTTTGGGGACAAGCGCGGTACGCATGCCCTTGTTCGCCGCACTTGAAACACCGGTTATCTTTACGATAACGCTCAAGCTCTTCAGGAGAGAGTTTATTCTTTCCTTTGTAAACTCCCTTCTCTTTAGCTTTGTTGGAATTGCCCTTAGGAGACTTTTGGACATTGTCCTTCCCCTTAGGCTCATTGGAACCTTTGTTTTCCGGGGGCTTATTATTTCTTTTACCCCCCGTTTGGAAATTGATTCGCGAGGCCACCATAGTATGGTGTATTACCGCCGATATGGTACGTGGCCTTTGGGAGTTGACATACTCCGCCATTTCTTCGGTTAAGCCCGCACAAAATTGTTGCTTTTGCTCTCCAAAATCCAACTTTTTGAAGACAGTGGCTTTGAGTTGTAGGTCCCAAAACTTGTCTACATATTTGTGGATGGATTCATTGGGAGAGAGCTTTAAGCTTCGCCATTCGGTGAGTACTTTGTCTTTGGCATCGGTGGCCAAAAACTGCTTCATAATGGAAGCTCTTAAAGCCTTCCATGTTCGTGGAGCTTCACCGTTGGCTCGTAGGCTAGACCACCATTGTCTGGCGGACTTTTGAAAGTGCATAGCTACATGGCGTAGCTTAGAGGACTCCGTGAAGCCCTCATCTCCAAACGCCGCATCGAATTGCTGGATAAAGGCCAAAACTTTGTCTGTAGCACCAAAGGTGCCATCATAGGTAAGGAAAGAGATGCTCTTCCCTCCCTCTTTGAATTTCTTCAGCTTGGACGACCTCTTCCATGCGGCATAGGATTTCCTATGGCCTCTTCTTTTTGATGGTTCAAAAGTTGCACCATCACTTTCTTCAGAAGATGAAGAATTTGAAGAAGGTGGAGAAGAGGGTGACCTCTTTCTCGCCTTTTTCTTGTCTTGATCTTTGTCGTCTTCACCATAGCTTTCATAAGAGGAAGAGGATAAAGAAGATGGAGAAGAGGGTGTCCTCTTTCTCGCCTTTTTCTTCTCTTGCTTTTTATCATCCCTCTTTGAATTATGGCGTGGAGAAGAGTGTGATGGTCTTCTCCGCTTTGGTGGTGATGGAGAGCGTTTAGCCCGCCGTCTTCGTGGAGCCATCTCCGCCGAGGTGGCGGGAGACTCGCTTCTTTCTCGTTCCTTCGGTGGAGGCTCTTGAGTTCTCCTTTGGGAAGGAGATGCATCATCAAGAAGTAAGTTCTTGAGCCCTTCATATGGATTCTCTTCTTCTTCCCGAATCGGAGAGAGACCTCTTTTGGTAGTCTCACAAGAGGCTTCCTAGGTGTTCTCTCGTCATGGTGATGAGCTTGGAGAATCCCGTGAGCACGGAGCTGCCGTTGCACTTCACTTTGGAGAGATGGATTGCCCATGGCTTGTTGAAGCCTAGAAACAAGATAATTAACAAGCATTGAAGCATCATTAGTAGCTTGCTCATGAGCAAAATCAAAGTTATCAACATTAATTTCACTCTCTTTAATATTGTCAGCCATTCTAACAACTTTTAGGTGTACTTTGGCACTTCAAGCCCTAGTTGCTACTCCTCTTTACCCCTTTAGAAAAAGCACTCAAGCTACTGTACCCGCGGCTCGAATACCATTAATTGCAAGGAATAGAAGAGAGGGTCTTTCGACACCAAAACAGCACCGGCACCTGTCAAGCTTCTAATAGCTCAATAGTGGTTAAGCCGTAGGCAAGCCCCGTAGGACTCCACTATTAAGACCATAGCTCTCGACGGTGATGCCCCGTTAACTGCACAAAGGCAGGCGCACTGCAAGGCTGAAAAATCCCTATTCTACTTACTCACAGGCAATTAATAATACCAACCATTTGTAGCTAGCTTGAGGACCTCCCTTCTTGAGCAAGAAAAGAGAAACCTTGAGCTCTGATACCAATGTAACATTTAATGGCCTAAAATCTTATGTGTAGCGGAAATTAGCATGAACATAGTGAGCATTTCATTAGAGTTGATTCCTAATGAGAATTACAAGAGTGCTTGGGTGGAGAGAGCAACAAAAAGCATAACACCTAGTTAGATAGCATCGACAATACTTTCAAAAGAGAGAGCAATTAAGCTATTGACAACAGTTGAGGACCGGATTTGCATGGAGCCGGTCCCCCCTCCAAAAGGCTTTGTATTATGGTTTCTCCCATCAAGAGAGACATTGTACAATACAATTCTTTGTGTTCCTTTAAGACGAGCTAGTGCAATGAAGATGGAAGCTTCATACACCAAGCAAAACACTTAATCAAACACAACTTGAATTATCCCCGTTCTCAGACCCAAGACCTCACACACCTTCGAAGATGGTGAGAGCTAGCAGGGTATGAGAGTAGATTGAGAGGAAAAAGAAGTATCTTACGAGAAAGAAGTACATCTCCTCACATAATCACTCATATTAGCATAGCTTAGCTTAGTAATTAGCTTGGTAGAGAAGATGAGCATGCATTGAAGCTTGGCTCTTGGTTGGATTTGCATCCACATGCCAAGAGAGTGTTGATGTAGGCTTCTATCTCACAAGCTTGGAGTAGGTGATGAGCTCTCCATTAAAGCTTGGGAGGAGATAGAGTATTTTCCCTTCACACATGGTCAAGTGTGAGAGTGTGTGTGTCCATGCCAAGCAAAAATCAGCCCCCTCTCTCTCTTGGGCGAGCCCTAGCTGCTAAGTTAGTCTGGCTTTTGCCTCATTGGACCTCCCCAGGTCAAGCCAATAGGGATTAAGCAACATAAGTGATAGCCTTCTGACATGTGTCCCCCTTTCCCCTTTTGTGAGAGCTTTAGATAATTAAATAATTAAACTAAACTCTCATTGGACCCCTTTGCCTCCTGGCCAATAGGAATCAGGCAAGCCATGGGGCTCCTGAATGCTCATTGGACCCCTTGGGAGACTGCCCAATAGTCTTCTAGGACACTTAATTCTTATTGGTTTCTTTTATTAAATGTTTTTAAATTAATTAAACTAGATTTACTCTAGCCTAATTCTCATTGGTCCACTTCAAGGGTCTTCCAATAGGAATTGGGCATACCTTGTGGGCATCTGGCCTAGGGAGCTGACATGTGTCCCTCATTCCCTTTGTGTAAAGGGAGCCTGTGTGTGTGTGTGTGGCTTTCTCTCTCATCCCCTAGCTTTGGGGCTCGCCCCCTCCCATGTAGGGATGTAGAAAGACTTTTTGGGCACACACTAAGCATCCAATTTTCCCTAAGGTTGACCTTTGGACACAACCTTTGAATTTTGGAACCTTAGCATTTTGGAAGTCTTAATGGGCTGAACCTTAGGGTCTTTTTAGCCCGTTGTTTCACATGGCTCTTTTGCAGATGGCCCCCCCTTTGGATCCCTATTTTCCCTCCTTTGGATCCCTACTGTGGCCGGTCTGCTAACTTAACCAATATTCTAGCTTTTTCTCCCTTGGCACTTCCCCACATTAAATGATCAGTTTAATATGAGAAAATCATTTAGGAGAATTAGATATTGATTATTATGACAACTACTTTGATTTGGCTCACTCATTAGCAGTGAACAAAGCTATCATCGCTAAGTTCAAACTAGAGAAAACAGCCAAGCGTTGGTGGAGAGACCATTGCACAAAGAACAATTTTGATCCATGCTGCAACTTGGGAATATCTTAAGACCCAACTTAAGATGAACTATCAAAACAAAGTTTATCATTCAGACCGTATGAATGAGTTTCTTGATTGTACTCAAGGGACCAGAGATCTAGAATCATACTACTAGCATTTCTTAACCCTTGTCAAGTATGCTCCAGCAGGGATGACTCAAGAGGTTAAGGTAGCTCGATTTGTGTCAAGAACACATAATCCTATGAAGACTAGATTCCAAAGTCTTCGCCTTACCAATTTTGCAGATGTCCTTGATGCAGGAAAACCCATTGAAATAGAATTATCTACTACCAGAAAGAGGAAATCAGAACCTGTTTTTGTTCGTGAAATCAAAAGACCTCATCCAGAGGAGGAACAAAGATCTGGAGTTCCACAGCAAAGAAGAGAGAACTTATTACGTATGAAAGCTAAACAAGATCATTTATGCTACACTTGTTTTGATCTTGGTCATCAATCCAGGGATTGTTCCTTTAACAACTCAAGCTTCACAGGATTGGTGGACAATTATGAACATAGAAATTTCAATCCGAATTGGAATTATGGAAACTTTAGACCCAGACCATCGGCAGTTTAGAGAAACTTCAATCATCATAACTTTAACCAAAACCGGAGACTGCCTCAAAACTAGGGGAATTTTAGACCAGGCAATCCGCCTTTTGTTCAGAATGGACCGACTGTCAACAATAACAACAATGGGAATGTTAATCGTCAACTTCGTCCAGGAGGAGGGGGAAATCAAAGACCTCAGGGAAGATCTCAAGCTAACAGAGCTCAAGGGACTAAAGGTGAAGGAAATCAGGCAAACGTGTATGTTCATGCTGCAATTGAACATCAGGGAGTGAATGAACAATTTTCAGTTATTCAAACCCCAGCGGAGTATCAAGGTAACCATTTTACCCTATTGGTTTATTCAAAAAGTACACATTCTTTCATATCTACTAAGTACATCAGAAACCTCATTCTTACTGAACACCCTGATACAGACCTTACAGTAGAATTAGCTACGGGTAGGAAGGTTAGATATCTACTTCAGTGGATAATTTGAATTTTGCTTTGGATGGTCATAATACTTCTGCAAACTTGAGAGTCTTACCCATCGGAATTTACGATGGAATCCTAGGAATGGATTGGCTTAAAGCCAACGATGCTCACATACATTGTAAATACGCTTCATTGAATTTTCAGAATGATCAGAACGCTAGAGTTAGAGTTACTGGGAAGCGGGGAAAGCCTAAGCTCAAACTAGTAAACTTTACCAAACTTATGAAGAGTCATAGGAAGAATGAGAGGATTTACGCAGTAAAGCTTAATCCTAAAGAGAAGAAGATAGATTCACTTGAACCCAAATGGATAACAGAGTTTGATGATGTATTTCCCGAAGAACTTTCTCATCTACCACCCAGGCGTGATGTTGACCATGCAATAGAGCTTACTCAAGGAGCTCAACCAGTTGCTCGTAGACCTTACAAGATGTCAGTACCTGAATTTGCGAAACTCAAGGAGCAATTAACACAACTTCTTGAACAAAGCTTCATTCGATCCAGTGTTTCTCCATGAATACTCCTGTTCTCTTTAATAGGAAGAAGGATGGTACTTTAGGTTTCTGTATTGATTATCGTGGATTGAACGAGGTAACAGTCAAGAATAAGTATGCAATACCAAGGATTGATGAATTGCTTGATTGATTACATGGATCTTCTATGTTCACAAAGATTGATCTTAGGTTAGGGTATTACCAAATTCGAATCAAGGAAGAGGACATACCAAAGACCGGATTTGATACTAGTCTTGGACATTATGAATTTACAATTATGCCTTTTGGACTTACTAACACTCCTGCAAATTTTAATCGTCTTATGACTGACTTGTTTTGAGAACATCTTGATGATTTTGTTCTTGTCTTCTTTGATGATATCCTGATTTAATCAAGAAACAGAGAAGAACACGAACAACATGTGCGGCGAGTACTTGAACTTCTCCGTCAAAATCAACTTTATGCCAAACGTAGCAAATGCACCTTCTTCACTGACAAGGTGGAATATTTGGGACTTATTGTATCCAAAGATGGTGTTTCTACTGACCCAAGTAAGATCGAAGATGTCAAAGCTTGACCTACACCGAAATCATTACAAGAAGTACGTGGCTTTCATGGTTTGACAGGATGGTATCGCACATTTATTGAAGGTGACGCTAAGATTGCATCTCCATTGACTAATACGCTTAAGAAAGCAAAAATGCTTACTTCGAATGAACGTGCTCAAGCTAGTTTTGAGAAACTCAAAGAATCTTTGGTGAATGCTTCAATACTACAGCTTCCAGACTTCTCAAAGGCATTCATTGTGCTCACTGATGCAAGTGGACAAGCAATTGGTGGCATTCTGTCTCAAGAAGGAAAACCAATAGCTTATGAATCTCATAAGTTACATATACATGAGTTGAAATATCCTACATATGACTTGGAATTATTGGCCGTTGTGCATGCTCTTAAAGTATGGCAACATTATCTTCTTGGAAGGAGATTTGAGTGACATACCGACCATAGAAGCCTGAAGTGGATCTACACCCAACCTGACCTTAATATGCGACAGAGAAGATGGATGGAGTTGCTATGCGACTATGATTTTGGAATCGAGTATAAACCTGGGAAAGAAAATCTGGTGGCCAATGCCTTGAGCAGGAAGAGTACAGTAGCGGCTGTCAAAACCTCTACTATTTCTCTAATTGACCTTATCCGAGAAGGTATGACTAATGACCCATATTACTTAAGAATCCAATGCTTGATAAACCTAAATAATCGCACAGAGAAGCAGGAAAGAAAAATCAAAGGCTTTCATGTTGGAGGTGATGAACTTTACTATGGTAATCGTCTTTGTATTCCAAATCAAGCTGAAATCAAACTTCACATATTACAAGAAGCTCATGATATACCTATAGCAGGACATCCAGGATACATTAAGACTTTCTCTATTGTAAGAAAGAGTTTCTTTTGGCCAGGACTAAAGCGCGATGTGTTGAACTATGTTACAAGATATTTAACATGTCAACATATTAAAGCTGAACGAATTCGATATCCCGGTAAGCTTCAACATATTGATGCTCCACAAATGAAGTGGGAATGCATATCTATGGATTTTATTACAGGACTTCCTACATCTCTTGGATATGACTCTATTTTTGTAGTTGTTGATATGCTTACAAAAATGACCCATTTATTTTCAATCAAGACAACATTTACGGCTAAGGACATAGCTCAAGTCTTCATGAAAGGCGTTTTCATGTATCATGGTCTACCTCGAAGGATAATGTCTGATCGTGATGCGAAGTTCACCTCTAATTTTTGGAAAGCGTTATTCTCAGGTACAGGAACCCATTTAGCCTTTAGTATTGCTTATCATCCTCAAACCGATGGGCAGATAGAAAGAATAAATCAAATCATTGAAGACATGTTCAGAGATTATTGTATACATGGACAGAGTAAATAGACCAGATATTTGTATTTGGTTGAATTTGTGTATAATTCATCATTCCAATGCTCAATTGGAATGTATCCTTTTCAAGCATTGTATGGACAAGGGTGTCTTACTCCACTCAAATGGACAGACTCTCTCATACGAGTTCAAACATCTAAAGAAATGTCGGATGAAATGCAACTACATACCGATCTTATACGGTAAGATATTAAGACTGCTCAAGATAGACAAAAGAGTTACGCTGATCCAAAACGATCTACCACACTTTTTGAAAAAGGCGATATGGTATTCTTGAGGGTGAAACCCAAACGTAGTTCTTTATCAATGGGTAAGTGTAAGAAGCTAAGTGCAACATATTGTGGACCTTTTGTAATCACAGAACGAATTAATGACCAAGCTTACAGACTCTTGTTACCACCACACATAAAGGTACATGATGTTTTTCACGTCAGCTTACTCAAGAAGTATGTACCTGATCCACAACATATTCTTGATGTTTCTGTATTATCTGCATCCGCCGATGGAACTTTTGAAGTATATCCTGAAGAAATACTTCAGAGCAGAATCAAGCCTCTACGTAATCATACCATTATTGAACACCTTGTTAAATGGTCAATGTATCCTCAGGAAGATGCCACTTGGGAACGTGACGATATAATGAGACTAAATTATCCAGACTTCATGTTAAGGTGAGGACACCTCAAATTTTTCACGTGTGGGAGGATGTAAGATCCCCAATTTTTGGGTCTCTTTTAAAAATAAGAAAAATAACTTTCAATATCTATTTCGTCGAATTTTGATTGACAGCATTGGAAAGTCATAATTATGTCCGGATGTTAAGGTGTGGCGCAGTTTGGCTATGGTTTTTATTAGTTGGTTAGATACTGTTTGGATGGTCAAATTTAATGTAAAAATTGAATGGTAAGTGGGAGAGTTGACCACCAAAAAGCAAAGGCTTGTTTTTAGGAAAGAAAAAGTCTTTTTTAAAAAGAGAGGAGGAACTTAGTTTAGAACTCTTTTCTTGGAAGCCAATCTTCTTCTTAGAGTCTCTAAATCGCGCGTCGAAATCTAAGTCCTCATAATTTTTTTTTTTGAAAAGCTACGAACGTGCGCGAACTTGTCTCTCCTTGCTCACTCTATTCTTAGCTAGTGCTTTTGGCCTTGAGAGCCTATATAAAGACCTCTCTTCTTTCACTTTGAGGGAGATAGATACACTCTCAGACGCGGAAGCTCTCTTGCCTTGAAGTCAGAATTACTTATCTATTATACGGAGTGGTGCAAGCTCTTCATCACCATCTCCATAAACTCTTCTCTCTCGTGAAGAAGAAGAAGAAGGATACTCTCTCTCTCTCTCTCTCTCTCTCTCTCTCTCTCTCTCTCTCTCTCTCTCTCTCTCTCTCTCTCTCTCTCTCTCTATTTGCTTATTATCTTCTCTCTCGTTTCACGGTGTACGCGTTCTCCGGAAGTTTTCGTGGCGGATACCTCTACGTAGCTCTCATCACCGCTCTCTTGCAAAAAAGGAAGAAGCCTTTTGACAACCCCTAATCGATTGTAAAGCACGGTGAGAAACCATAAACTCCATAGTCATCATCTCCCTCTCTCTCTATGTCGTTTTTCTGCGTAGTCACCCTCTCGGTGATTTTTTTTTCGCATATGAGTGCATGTATGGATTTACCAAGTACATACGAGGTTGTCTCATGATTACTTCATCATGTTTTACACGTTGATTTATGCACATGATGCGTTATGGTCATGCACGTGCATAAAGAAGCGCTTTTCGTTTCAAGTCATAGAAGCGGTAGGAATACTGTTTTGGTCATAAATCACAAACCGCTATGAATCAGCCCGAACCCTTTATACCATAGATAAAACATAGCATTTAGAACATTTTTTCTCTATGTGTCATGTGAAAAACATGCAAGAGCTAAGAGATATGGTCAAAAAACAGATTGCTGCCCACTACACAACCAAAATTTTTTGACTTCAGGCTCCTTGGGAAACTACTATATAGATTCATTGGATGGGAAAACCCACTTAACAAATTGAAAAGCTTAATGAAACTTGATTATAAATGAATTTAGGTCTTCGTTATCACTTCAAGAATGCGAATTATTAATCACTCTATTATCAGTTTTACCTACACGCGTAGTAGTACTATCGAAGGGGGATACCATGTGACGTCGTGAGTTCATCGAGCCGTTTGGATATGTTTTATGGTTTGTTTTGGTGATTTGATTTCAATTATTAGATGGCCCTAAACTTACATGAGAGTATATGGTTAAACATTTTGAACCGCATAAGCAAATATGAATAAAGTGACTTTCTTTTGGGGTTACCTTTTGTTGTGTGAGTATCACATGGTCAAAGTGACGTGATGGAGTGATAGTCTACATTATAGAACTGAACTTGATGCATTGGGTTGAGGTCAAATACTTTCATTTTCATGTTTTGCATGCTCCCGAAAATGTCAGAAATTTGTTTTTTCATATGTGTGAAGTTATGGTTTATGGTTGACCTAAAGGTCGGAGTTGTTTTGCATCATGTTTATGGTGTTGGAATGTTATCATATGATGTATGGAAACTCATGCATTGATGTGGATGCCTCATATGCATGGTTATGATTGCTTTCCATTTTTCTAGGTCAAAACTAGGTCTATGTGCTAGAGTGGTGAAGTGCAGATGTGATGCATCAACTTTGCATGGTTGAATGTTGTCAAAAATTGGATTTTTATATCATGATTAGTCGCTAGTCAGACTCTTTTATGCATGAAAGAATCACATCTTAAGGGTCACATGTGTGTAGACTATGATGGATTGTAGGGGATATGTCAAACTCCAAGTGTGGGAGTTGGTTCAGTGTGATTATGATTTATGATTAAGGGCTGAGATTCCCTCATGGATTATAGTTGATATTTTATGGTGGAAGCCGGTGTGGCTTATGGTTTGGATTGGGTTATGCTGCCGCTATTTTTGCAGCCATGTTATGTTCTAAAGTGGTTATGCAGGATTGGTCGTGCCTCACCCAAGTAAGGTGGAGAGCTCACCCATGTGATGTGATTGGATTATGGTTTATGGGTTATGGTTTTTGAATTGGATCATGAAGTGATCAAGATGGGTATGACAGATGTGTAAGGGTAGAGACCCTGTACAGTCTAACTGTTTGGAAAAGGATTGTTTGTGCAACTGGGAAGTGCTATTGTGATTGGACTCATGTGTTATGTTTCTCATGGCAGCGTCGTTACAAGACTAGGATCACCTACATCGCTTAGCCTTAAACTAAAGGGTCATTGACCTGGGGCTTTGCTGGATAGGGGGTGTTGCCTAGGTCTTCTTCTTTTTGTTAGGCTCATCTACACAATTAGTGCGTCGGGGGTTGAATGACCTATACGGCTAATGCGTCGGGGATCTTGCCTTGGCTTTGCCTAAACACCCGTTGCTTGGCATCGAAGAGGCGGGGCGCCTAAACTGGTATGGTTGGTGTTGATACCCTACCACCTGCTGGTATTTGGGATCCTTTCAGAGCTCGGGTTCATGGAGGGAGGCGAAGCGGCCTCACCTATGTCTGGCTCAGGTAGGATGGAGGTGTTTTGGCTCGCTCCTGGCGAAGTGAAATTCTCTCTGTCCGTAGTAGAGCGGAAGTGGATGGGTGGACCGGTCGATCCCTACACAGGGTCCGGTGCTCTGCTTTATTTTGTCATAAACTTTTTGATGTTATGGTATACCCAGATTTTGTCATTGCATTAATACATGGTTGCCTGTTCCATTTAGATGGGTATTTAAAGATTCGTTGTTGTCATCTTCTCATGTCTCTATGCACTCTATTTCACCCTTCACTATATTCTCTCTCTCTCTCTCTCTCTCTCTCTCTCTCTCTCTCTCTCTCTCTCTCTCTCCCCGCAACGCGGTGTACACATATGTTCACCCTCCACAATGTTATATTTTTTCTTGAGTATGCGGCTTTCATTCATAACACCCATTCAGGGGTAGCACTAGTCGCTAGGTACCTTTGGATGCAGTCCGGCTCATGGCTTAAACTCCATGCTTGGTCAGGCGTTGAGAACTCTTCCCTTATGCAAATGCTTCCGCAACTCTGATGTATATTGAAATTGTATAAAAGTGTAAATTGTATATTTTCTGCATAGACCCTTGGGAGGGGTATCTCTCAAAGGGAGAGGATGTTCTTTATACATTTTTAATGCCTTACATCAACACCAATATAGAGATTCCTTTTAAAAACACACTCACATTCATACCCCACACACACCGTTTGCACACACACACCACACTCACATTCACACCCCACACACCATTTGCGCGCGTGCACACACAGACACACACACCACATACACGCACATGTGAACGCACCTATACACACACAAACTCACAAACCTACAAGAAGATCATTAAAAACAATTGAAAGGGTCACGATGGCTTTCTAAAACAATAAGAAAGTGATAAAATCATTAGGTTGAGTTTAACTAGAATTACATAAGGTGAAGCAGTGTTTAGGAATGTCTCTTTTATTAAGCAATCGAGTGTCCTCCTCGCAAAGAACCAAACCAAAATACTCGTAACTTTTTTTGAATTTGTAATACTTTTTGAACTAAGTTTTGACATCATTGCACCAGTTTTTCTTCTCTTTACCATGGTTTGTTCATTAAATATATATATATATATATATATATATATATATATATATATATATATATATATATATATATATATGTGTGTGTGTGTGTGTGTGTGTGTATAAATAGATATATAAATATATAATTTTATATATATAATAAAAAGAACTCATTAACATATATTATATATTTACTTATTTATATATATATTGTGTGTGTGTATATATATGTGTGTGTGTATGTATGTATGTATAGATGTATATGTATATATAGAACTTACTAGAATTATGCAAGGTGAACCTTCACTTTATCATTCTAAAAGAATAGAATGCACGAGAAGTCAAACCATGTGAGGAAGTAAAACAAAAGGTAAAATAAAAATATCCATTTAATATGTTAGAAGCAAAATAACATTTAAGGTAAGTCTCAATCATCACTGAAAACATTGACAGTAGCCTAACCCAACACTTCTCTAAGGCTACTTTTAGAAAACCAAAAAGGTGTCTCTCTCTCTCTCTCTCTCCTTCTCCTTTTTGTTTTTGGCCAAGAAGGCCATAGGGGAGTGGTAGAGAAAATGAATAATTTCTCATTGTTGTTCTCACCATCCAATGGTCACAATCACATTACATTTTCTTGTTGACATTTCAAGTCATTTCAAAGAAAATTCTCACCATATAATACTAAAAGTTGATTGTTCACATCAAGGCTAGAAAAATACATTTTTTCGAACCGCTAAAAATAGGGGAAAACTTGAACTCTCCCAATTTTTAGGTCAACATTTGAAACTTTTGTTGGTAATTACACTAAAACTTGTGTAAATTTATCGGTTTTATAAAAGGTAAGCTCAAAATCTAGCCGAGATTTTATCATTTTGGTCGGTTAAAATACACTGAATCTCGATTTTTTTCTAACACTGGTTCACATCATGGCTTGCTTAATAAACTATGAAGACTATTTATTTGAATTGCTGGTATGCAATGTTAAATGCTATTTCACACACACACACATATATATTTGTAATGAAAGAACCTTATTTGTACTGAAGTTTTACTATACTCATTTGAACATTTTCATTATGAAAGTGCGTGCGTGCGTGTGTGTGTGTGTGCATCTCTCTCTCTCTCTCTCTAATCTCTCTCTATTAACATGTCAAATGTGTTAGCTCAATTTATTACAGCAAAAAATGTTGCTTTCTTAAGCCATTGTGTCATTGACTTTTTTTCATTGTATTTCGTTTTATTTTGTTTCTTTTCAATTTCATTTAATTATCATTTCATTTCATTTTTATTTCTATTCCATTTTAATTACATTTCATTTAAATTTCATTCTCTTTTAATTTCAATTCAATTCATTTTGATTTATTTCATTTCAATTTCATTCCCTTTAAATTGTCAATTCATTTGATTTTGATTTATTTCATTTATTTGTATTTAGTAAAAAAATAAATTTAAAAAAAACAATAAAATTTTTCGAAAAAAGGGGACTAAAAAAATTTTAATACAAAAATAAAAGAGAGGAATAAAAAATTTAAAAAAGAGAAAAATCAAACAAGAACCCAAGAAAATAGAAAAAAGAACAAAAAACCCAAAATTTAATAAAAATTCACCAAAAATCCAAAAAAAACTTAAAATTGAATTAAAAAACCATCAAAAAATATATTTTTAAAAATCATTTAAAAAAAATAAAGAAATTTAAGAAAAAAAATTAAAAACCCATTCAAAAGACAAAAAATAGATAAAATTTTTAAAAAAGAGAATAAAACCACAAAAAATAAAATAAAATCTAAAAAAATAAAACATCAATAAAAAATTATTTAAAAATCATAAAACTTGAAGAAATTCACAAAAACACTAATAACTTTATTAAAAAGTAAAAAATCATTAAAATTTTTGTTAAAAAAGTAAAAAAATGGCGTTTGTTTTTCTCATTTATTCTTTTGAGTCTTTTTGTACTTTGTCTTTTTACCTCTTGTTTTATTTATTTTCTTTTTATTATTCTTTACATTTGTTTGTTTGTTTTTTGTGCATATTTTATTTTACTTTATTATTTTCAAAAATTTAAAAAAAATTAGAAAAAAATATGCACTTCTCCTTCCCGACCCTTCTCCTTCCCTCTCCCACGCACCCCACACTTCGTACATGTCCCATTCATGCACATTTAAGCACATTTAGACACGCTTAGAGTAGGTACACGCTTAGAGATTAGTTTTGCCCAGATTCACCCAATTTGACACACTACAAGAGGTTCTTCATATTAGCGACGCAAGTAGTGCGACGCTCAAATGTTAAAATCCACGGCGTCGCTATGCTCATCGCTATGAGCATCGTTATGCTTCAAATAGCATAGCGACGCTCATAACGACGCCGACAGGGGTAAAAATTAAACAGAGAGCGCCAAAAACTCAGATCTCAGATCTGAGTTTCGACGCTCTAGCAAAACAGGTAAACCCACACCTCTCCCTCTCTCTCTTCCCTCCCCCCCCCCTTACACACACACACAAGGAGAGGAAGGAGAGCCAGGTATGCTCCTTCCCTCTCCTCCCTCTCATGTTCCCTTCCCCTCTTTCTCTCTCTCCCTCTCAATCTCTCTCTCTCTCTCTCTCTCTCACACACACACACACACACACACACACACACACACACGTTGTGTCTTTGAGAGAGAGAGAGAGAGAGAGAGAGAGAGAGAGAGAGAGAGAGAGAGAGAATGTACACACATGCATAAACAAAAAACGCATACACACAGATTGAATGTACAAAAAATTACACACATGCATAAATAAAGAGTGCATACACACACACATTGAGAGAGAGAGAGAGAGAGAGAGAGAGAGAGAGAGAGAGAGAGAGAGAGAGAGATAATTAGAGGAGAAAACAAAGAGAAAGAGAAAGAGGGAGAAAAAAGAAAAAAAGAGAGAGAGGGAGAGAAGGCGAAAAGAGAGAGGTAAGGGGAGAAAACAAAGAGAGAGAGAGAGAGAGAGAGAGAGAGAGAGAGAGAGAGAGAGAGAGAGAGAGAGAGATTAAAAAGTATATATAAAATGAAATGTTATATTAAGATTTAGGGTTAGGTTAGATTTAAAATTACGTTTAAGATTAGGTTAGATTAAGATCTAAGATTAGGAAAAGTCAAGAAGGACAAGTGGAGGAGAGAGAAGGGACAGGTGTAAAGGTGGGAGGAGAGAGATTTTCTCTCCCAGACATGACAGACAAAAGGAGATTAATGCGATCCACAAGGGACATGGAGATTTTTTTGGTAGGCAATGATATGGTATTCTATTACAATCCCTGCTCGCACACAATGCGTTCTCTCTCTCGTGCTCGTCTGAAGGTAGTGCTAAGACTCTCTCTCTCTCTCTCTCTTCCTTGTTAAGTATGGAGCCTGATTTACCGTTGTAATTTTCTGTGGTAAAAGCGCACATTTGTAACGCCCCCATTTTGAGGAGAAGCCATCGTGCGTGAAGGAAAATCACTCATCGGAAACCAAAATTTTCACGGACAAGAATCAGGGGCAACTTTAGAGGCCGCCCCCGAGACTTTTTTCGTCGGAATATTCCTTTTCGCCGGAATATTATGGCCGGACGGCGGCCGGAAAGTGGTCGGAAAACAACCGGTCGGTTGGCCGGTGGCCAGTAGTCAATGGCCGATGGCCGGTGGTCGGAAGTCAATGGCCGATGGTCGGTGGTCGGAAGTCAATGGCCGGTGGCTGGTGGCCGAATTCAAAAGCAGACTTGTCTTCTCAAGGGCGGCCACACATGGGCGGATTGGAGGGTCCGATTTGGACTTATTCGCACAAGGGCGGCTACACATGGCTGTCTCTCATTAGAGAGGGCAGCCCTTTTGGCCTATAAAAGGAGGCCATTTCTACACACATTTCATAGTTTGAAGTTGATGCAACAAGGTGAGTGTGAAGTGGTGAGAGTGAAGCAAGGCGGGAGCTCTATCAAGGGTTTAATCCCTTTGTAAACTACTTCTTCTTTTGAAGTGCTAAGGCCATTGAGTGGCTGCTTTCCCGTGGACGTAGCCCACATTGGGTGAACCACGTATATCGTGTGTACTCTCTCTCTCTCTCTCTCTCTCTCTCTCTCTCTCTCTCTCTACTCTATAATCTCTTGTGTGTGAAATCTATCTCTCTCCATTAAGTAATCTACTCAAAAATCTATTTAGCTACGTCTTATTTTCTAACATCCCCCCCCCCCCTCACCATCAACAAGGAATGGGTGAATTTTCGCGTCAGAGTATGTAGATCTATTGGATGCGAGAGATATCCCCCTTTTTGCCCTTGCGTCAGTGTTGCTACCTGCCAAAGTTTGGCCTTATTGTTGGAGGACCAGGAAGTAGTAAGTGGAGAGAGAGAGAGAGAGAGAGAGAGAGAGAGAGAGAGAGAGAGAGAGAGAGAGAGAGAGAGAGAGAGAGAGAGAGAGACTGCAACCATGGCGTGCATGATGAAAGAGAGAGCGAGTCTTGCCATGCTCTACACAAGAGGGAGATGAGCATGTTTCCATGGCGAGGGAAGAAAAGGGAGGGACCATTGTGCAGAGGGGGCAATGCTCGCTTGGCAGACATGAGGATGGCAATGGGCAGGATACTTTGTCTTTGAGTCATGGCTGTATACAAATGGCCAGTGTAAAACAATAATGACCGACTAAACAAAAATGGCCCGTATAGAATCTAGGGGAAATACCCCTCCAATTTTAAATTCCCAAAATGCCATCCAAATTTATCAAAATTTCCAAGATACCCCTGGTTGTGAGATTAAATATATGCGCATATAAAAAATTTGCAACTTTTCATAAGAAGACTGATTGTCTATCAATAGAAGATCTACTACAAAATTGCCCATTGCTATCTAAACTAACATAATATGGCGGAAGGGGGAGCCCTTTACACGTATCAAAATCTGTGACATGAAGGCTAAACTCCAAAACTAAGAGAAGCCCCTGTGCACGCGATAAAGAGGGAGAGATAAAAAGAGAGAGAGGCCGCCGAAGGCGGCATACCATACTAGTACAACATATGGAAATTCCGATTGATGATACAAAATGCCGATCGATACTATACAGCTACAGATCGGCAAGCTCCTCCGATTTCAACGACTGCGTGTAAGGGTATTGCAACAAACACAACACACCATTAAGAACTTACAGATTTACAAACTTATGCAAATACTTCAATGCGAGAGTTTAATAATCCAAGACGTGCTCCTCGCCCAGCAACCACCACCACTAGACTGTCGTGAACATCTGATATGCTGACTACGTCGGCTCGAGGACGACGCAGCACTGTGCTCCAAGTGCACTGGAGACTGAGGCTGCAATCGCGAAGGAGGTGATATGTCTCTGCTCATAGATGCTGCTCATCCCTCCACTAGATCTAGTTGATCGGGTGAAAGAGACGCTAAGAAGCACTCTATGTCCGCCTTGCTCGGGCAAGCACTACTGCTGTCATGATCACTCATACTATTGGAGTCCAAGAACCTACAACTGCCCAAGAATATAAAAACCTACATATACAGAATAGATTAGACATACCTCTCTCTCTCTCTCTCTCTTTCTCTCTCTCGTGATAGATAAAGATGTGTCGCAAGTAATCAAGAGGCATTCTAATGTGGACCATGCATGACTATCCCAGACTAACAGAATTCTCAAGTGATTTATTTTCAAACTCAAACTCAAACACTATAAATCTTGGTTTTTCTCAAGCTTATCTATTGTCATGTGTATACATGCAGGACTTTAAACAAGCGGATACAAAGCATGTGTCTAGACTTAATGCATGTCGGGCACCCTCACTGAAGAAGTAAATCTACGAAGGTCATCAAACGAATCTTCCAGAAAATCATGAGTTACGTGATGGTTTTTTGGGAAGAGAGACACCGAGGATGTCTGCTCAAGCATAGTTAGAGCAGAAAGAGAGCCACCAAGGATATCTGCAAGTCCAGAGGGTAGCATGGTAGAAGGTTGGCTTGTATTAGAGTCCCTAGTTTACATTGGAGAGTGGCTAGACTTGAGAAATTTAAATTGTGTTTAATCGTCATCTCTACCACTCCAAGCCGAAGGAGTCCTCAAAGGACAGACAGATCTTGCTCTTCTAATGAAGAAGCAGGAAGCGTGCATCGCTACTCTCTACACATGAATCCCTCCCCCTATTATCTATAGTATAGATTATAACTTGTCCATATTTTCTTCTCCATTCAATATTAAGATTAAATGTTCGTGTGTTTAATGCAAGTATGGATGATGATGAGTTTCTTTCTTCTTTGTCACCCCAATAGAGGAGGTGGTATGAGGAGCGCCATTGCTCTTATGCACCATCACGTCGTTCCACTCCTTCACAGCGTCTCCCTCTAGCATTCAGCACGCTCCGAGACTTTGGTGTCAACGAGACGATCTTCACACTCTTGTAGGCACCGACCCTCTAGTGGTGGCGATGGCAGTTGCTGTGGGGATGCCTTCACTGATACCTCGACACTGCCTCTTGTTTGACAAGGCTCCTTACCTTCCCCTTCTTTGCCCGCCCCCACACCAGCCATGGTATCGCCATCTATGCCAGGTTTTGCATGACTATTGGTTGTCCTGGCTACACACCACTAGCTACTCCTCCGAGAGTCACCCCAGTTGCGACACTCCTGGCTTCGGGGCCCAGACTCTAGTGGAGAAACATGGCATCCGTACCCCCATCAAAACACCACTAGAGACACCACTCAAGACCCCTACCGAGACACCCAGGTTCACGTGTCACAGGTGGCAGGACTTACTGTACTCAATTGACATCAGCGGCAACATCATCTTGGATGACGAAGACAAGAAGGTGATCTTGTGCATGCGCGGTCTTTGCTCTCATGTGTTTTGACACTACATACTAAACACCTAGAGTGAAGTGCCAAATGAATTAAAAGGCAGAGTCATCAGCATGCTACATGACGAGTTTCTCGTGTCAAATTGGGAGGAGCGCTTCAATGAAGACCTGATAAAGGTTTGAATGCACGAATACTGCAAGCACAAGTGTTTAGAAGTACAAAAAGCAATAAAGCGTGGGTGGAATAGACCAAATTGGCTGGCCAAAGAAGATGAATGCGAAGTGAGTAGCACGCAAGAATCGTGACAAGTGGAAGCAACAAAAGGAGGCAGTCAAAGCGTGAGTAGAGGTAGGGAGCTCGCACCACTTGGGGCCGCCGCGAGAACTAAGAATGTCCATCAGGGCATTTAAGCCCTTTCTAGAAAGCCCGCGTACTCACGCCCCTACGGTGTGGGGTCATCGGCCACTGTTCAAAATATACAAAGAATACATTACGTTAGAATCTAAAAGTACAAATAGACGTAACTACAAAACCTAAAGGGCAATGCAAAAATACTTACAAAATCGGCCTCAAATGATGCCCACCCGCCGCTTGCAAGGTTAGTATTTGAGTTTACTCTTTTTCATTTGTTGTGTTTTAATGATAAGCTAAGAAAATAGATTGTTTTGTAAATATATGTTTATACTTACAAAAAGTATTATTGTTTTTTTTTGCAGAATCCGACAGATACGCCGCTTAGACGCGATGAGACGTCTTATAGTAATGTAACAGTTTTCCTCAAAGGAAATAAAAACCTGTAGTTTTCTTCAATGTTCTTTAACCATATATGTCTTTCATTGTAGGTGGAGCTCTTTCTCAACTTCAAAGAACAATACCCTGAAATTGTAATAAGGCAGCGGGCGTTTGAGTACATGAAGCCATATTTTGTGCGGAAATTGAGAGATCAATATACTTGCTGCTGCATTTCACATGTTCAAATGTCCTTCCTAAAGGATGCCATAAATCACATGCGAAGTTCTGTATTCGGTCTACATGGAAAAGCTTGCCAATGTCAATGCAACATATGCAAAGACAATGGTGGATGCAAGGCACCAAAAAACTCTATCAAGAGTGTAACAGCGTTATTGGACTCTATACTGTGTCCAAAATCAGATACGTCCACCTTCCATGCCCTTGCCTGCTTGAGTGGTCAATGTGAAAGGTGTGGCCTGGATAATTTAGACTTTTGTGCTGCAGAGGCTGCATTTATTGCTAAAAAGATTGTGGTGAAGATCTTGAGGACCTAGAAGTAGGAACTGCGCGTGACGGTCTGAAGAAGAAAAGGAAAGTCTTGTCGCATAAGGAAATATCATGCCAGGATCTCTCAGTCATGTTCAAAGACCATCTTAAGAAATACATAATGCATAATTTTGTGTATAGATGCAAGCAGAACAATATAAGGAATGTATACAAAGCTTTCCAGAAGATGTTGTTGTGTCAGTTGTTGAATTTGCTGAAAATTATAGTTTCAAAGAACAAAATGAGATTCAGTCCATGCATTGGTATTCAAATCAAGTAACGATTTTTGTGCACATAACATATTTCCGCATTGTAGGTAACGACATCACCCTAGATCAGTATTATTTCTTTTGTATTAAGCCTTCAATAATTTCTGATTTTTATATTATGCAGGTGACATCCACAAGACAATTCACTTCTTCATTTCAGATGACAAGCAACATGACACACATTTTGTTCAACACTGTTTTTTGAAACATGAGGAATGGCTAAAGCAATTTGGTCTAAACATAAGGCGTCATTGGGTATGGTCTGATGGAGCAGCTTCACAATTCAAAGCAAGAAGACCATTCTATTTCCTTGCCAGGTATACCATGTTCTAACAAACATTATCTGAAGGTGGTTTTAATATAGAGACCTATAATGTTGGCATTAAAGTTGTAATAAAATGCTTGTCTAACATCAATAATATTATAATATGTGTTTTTTTTGGTAATTTTATCATGCCAAGAGTATATTAACCTTCTTCTATCCATTGAATAAATTGCAGATACAATGTTTTTACGGGATGGAAAATGTCTTGGAGCTTTTTTGGATCCGGCCATGGTAAGGGAGAACATGACAATGCGGGAGCAGTGATAAAAAGGTCTTTAACTCAATACCAATTGCAGCCAAACTGCCCAAAGATAGACTGTGCTGCAGATGTTATGGCATTATTGAGACGGACCTTGTCAGATGGTGCTACAGCCACCTATGCATCCCAGGCCCGTTATGTAAGCAGGATTTTTTGGGTGATTGAATTGGGAGATGTAGAAAGGGGAAAAAATTGGGATGTGAAGGCTATAAAAAATACCTGCTCAATGCACTTTGTTTCTGCATATTCAAAGCATGATACAACTGCTTTGAGAACACGTTCACTGTCTTGTTTCTGTAGTGCATGTAAACAGGAAAAGTGGAGGAGATGTGTGAGCAAGTCACACGTTCCTTTCTGGACATACCTTATTTTGGAGCCTACGGAAGAAGGGGAAGACGATGACGACGAAATAAATGAGGATGCAGCGTATGAAGGACACTATGACACCCTCAATCAAGCTCTTATTGTTGGTGATAATTTTGTTGTTCCCGCACCAAATGACAATGAAGAAAAAGTGGATTTCTATATAGTGAAATGCACTGCAGCTATTCAGGAGTTTCCTTCAGACGCTGAAGATGACTGGGGC
The DNA here is from genome assembly GCF_014529385.1 of Adiantum capillus-veneris. Classification (NCBI taxonomy): domain Eukaryota; kingdom Viridiplantae; phylum Streptophyta; class Polypodiopsida; order Polypodiales; family Pteridaceae; genus Adiantum; species Adiantum capillus-veneris. The sequence continues at coordinate 58,098,146 of NC_140957.1, read as the reverse complement.
AATATCATTGGGCGAGGATCCTATGCTATCAAAGGGTTTTACTATCGTATGATAAATGAGCAGACCTACGAGCTTTTGGACAAAAAGCCAGAGGTGTTCATATATTCACATCTTGTTCGGGCAATCAAAATCCCCATGATACCCCATCCCAGCAACTCAAAACTATATACAATATCACTTGATGTCAGTGAGTCTATCTACAATAGTATGCCTTTTGAGCTGTAACCATCTTAAGAAATGCATAATGCATAATTTTGTGTATATCTGCCTTTCACTGTAAACTGAACTCTCTCTCTCTCTCTCTCTCTCTCTCTCTCTCTCTCTCTCTCTCTCTCTCTCTCTCTCTCTCTTGTCACTTCTCAGTATCATTTCGGTATCATACTAGTCATTTCTCAGTATCATACCGGTATCATAGCAGTCAATTCCCAATATCATACCGGTATGATACCGGTATCATACCAGTATTTTCTCAGTATCATACCAATATCATACATTCCCTCTCTCTCTCTCTCTTGCTCTCTCTCTCTCTCTCTCTCTCTCTCTCTCTCCCCCTCTCTCTCCCTCTCTCTCTCTCTCTGTCACTTCTCAGTATCATATTGATATCATACCAGTCACTCCTCAGTATGATACCGGTATTATACAAGTCCCTCTCTCTCTCTCTCTCTCTCTCTCTCTCGCTCTCTCTCTCTCTCTCTCTCTCTCTCTCTCTCTCTCTCTCTCTCTCATTTCTCAGTATCATACCAGTCACTTCTCAGTATCATACCGGTATCATACTACTCACTCCTCAGTATGCTACCGGTATCGTACAAGTCTCTCTCTCTCTCTCTCTCTCTCTATGCAACAGAGACAACTTACACAACACCCCACCTAGATAGGGCCATGGCTACAACCATTGAAGTGTTTTCTGGCTGCCACAGATCTCTCTTTGTCTTTGTCACTTCTCAGTATCATACCGGTATCATACCAGTAACTCCTCAGTATCATACCATTATCATACCAGTCCCTCTCCCTCTCTCTCTCTCTCTCTCTCTCTCTCTCTCTCTCTCTCTCTCTCTCTCTCTCTCACTTCTCAGTATCATACCGGGTCACTCGTCAGTATCATACCGGTATCATATTAGTCACTTCACAGTATCATACCGGTATCATACCAGTCACTTCTCAGTTTAAGACTGTGTGTGTGTGTGTGTGTGTGTGTGTCACTTCTCAATATCATACCGGTCACTTCTCAGTATCATACCGGTATCATACCATTCACTTCAAAGAATCATACCGGTATCATACAAGTCACTTCTTAGTATCCGAGTCTCTCTCTCTCTCTCTCTCTCTCTCTCTCTCTCTCTCTCTCCCCTCTTTTATTTGCAAGATACTTCAAATATAGAAAACAACGTATTTCCGTTCAACTTGCTTGTAAATGTATTATACATGAATTTTGTTACATTGATTGACAAGAAGGCTGAGTAATTCTCCATTTACATCCATCGACAAAAGTCGCCCACTTCACAAAATTTATGAAGCTTTATTTTTATTAAAAAAATACGTTCCTTTCTTCTTGAAAAAGTCAATCCGCCATTTCCAATAAAAACGACGCACATAGGTGTCGTCAGGTTGTCCGTCTGCACAAATTACAGTCCTCTTTGTATACGCAATTCTGTTCTTAGAGTACAACCAGTGTGCCAACTAGTTTATGACAGTGGTTGACAGAAAACAGGCGCGCACTTCTTTAGACTGCTTTTCTAGCTTGGGAAAAACAAGAAATGACCCCAATGGATTAAACATTAGCTTATATTTAGAATCATCAAAGATAAGTGTGTGAGGTGGTAGGTCAGGAAAATTTTCGAGAGTCTTGTGGAACACCGGTTTATCTGTCGCGCCCAATTTAAAAGGGGCCCTTGTGCACTGCGCCTGACTTACCACTGTATTGAATCTTTTGTGGTGGTCAGGGAACACTGTTGCTAGCGTGCGTTTGAGCTTCTCAAACTCGCAGCAGCTCCATATCCACACTTCGAACCATCTAAAACAAAAATTCAGAAACACTTCTGCATCGGGCCTTACCCAAAACTGTGTATCCCCTTCAACAACATACCGCATTTCTGGCCAGTAGGGCAATTCTTCACCATATTTTCCATCAAATTTCTTGAGTAGTAATCCATTAAGGTTCAAAATGAGAACCCTACGCTGGACGCTCAACGGAGGTGGTGGCCTTGGCCATATCAGTGGGATTCTTTTAATTAGTCTAAACCATAGAGGAAACACGAGCATTGCAGGAGACAACATGCAATTCCATATTGCACGAATGTCAGCCCTGCCATTCTGCTTGTCAACCCTGAACCTATCTGCAAGGCACCATTCTTCAACTGAAAACATATCTGCAGATGCAAAATTACACAAGACTCAAATTTAAATATGCAATTAGGACATATCTATAGATAGAAATCATACAATAAAAATACACAATTTTCAAAAATTAGGCACAAGATGAAAGAGACGTCGAATGGGAAAGAAAGTTATATTAATTTTAGAAGTGGTTACATAAAAAGAAACATAGGGGGGGCAAACTGTAATCTTTTGCAGGCTCTGGGTTTAGGGTCAGAACTTGTGCCGGCATTCTGCATCTCCTTAGTGTCTTCTATGTCCATCTCCTCTTTTGGATGCCCCTGGGTCTCTTCCTGTTCCTTGCTTTTTTGCTCCATTTCAGGATTCTCATCTCTAGTCTTCTCGATTTTTTTTCTTTTTGCCTTTCTTATATGCTGAGCAAGGGTCTCCTCGGGACTTCCCTCCAGCCTGACATCTACACGACCATCAGCTTTAGAAAGCTGTGCAGCAAAATATCACTTATTAGAGCCATAATCAATGAAAAAACTTACTCTTGCCACGTTGGCCTCGTTTTCTTGGGGTCTTTGATCTTGTCACCCGCACGCCAGTGTCTAGAAACACATCATCTTCCTCATTTTGGGTTTTCCCTTCAACACCAATCGTACTCTGCTCCTTTACCTCAAAGTTTTGTTCTTCTTCTGTTGTTTCTGAAACAGGTTTCTCAGCATTACCAGGGACATTTTCATCAAGCAATACCTCCACAGGTGTCTTGTATGTAGGCGTCACTGCATCGTTCCCTGTGTCTTTACCGGCAGTAGTTCTGAAGCAGCTTGACTCTGAAAAAACATCAGAGAAGACAAAAATCAACCACCTGATTACCCATTGAAACAATTTTCTCACCTGTTTTTGGGCATGGTTCAACTGGCTTCTTCTTTAGAAGGGATTGGTCTTCTGCATAAATAACTCCGGGGCAATCCTTAAGCATGCACTTTCCTTTCTCAGCCAAGTGAGCATAGCAGAATGCATGGTATACATGTGAACGAGGCAATAGAACAACATGGCTTGAGCGATTGTGATCATGAATTTTTACACCACAAGCATTGCACACATCAATGAGAACAACACTATGTCCAGGAGCTGAAACTCTTGCAGGCAAGATTATGGTTTCAGGTAGCATTGGTTGACTAATCATGTCTGTCACACAAACGTGACATAGAGACCAAAGGTTTCCTCATGCTCCAAGCATTTGGATAATTCTTCCTGTAGGCAAGAGACCTCTATTATTAGACAATGTCAAACACGTATAAAATCGGTATGAATGCTTGAAAATCGGTATAATGATGTTATCATACCGGTATGACTACATCCTGCCGGTATGATGTTATCCCACCGGTATGATGTTATCCCACCAGTATAATGTTATTATACTGGATAGTATAACATCATACCAGTAGGATAACATCCGGTAACATCATACCGGTAGGATAACATTATACCGGAAGCTTAACATCAAACCGGTTGGATTTTATCATACCGGTTGGATCTAACCATACCGGTCGGATGTAACCATACCGGTAGGATGTTATCATACCGGTAGGATTATATCCTAAATCCTACCGGTAAGATGTTATCATACCGGTAGGATATAATCATATCGGTAGGATGTAATCATACCGGTAGGGTATAATCCTACCAGTAGTGTCATCTACCCTTACCGAATATGATATAATCCTACCGGTATGAAAAATCATACCTTATGGTACTTTGCAGGTATTATACTACAATCAGATGGATTTAAAAGCATACCTGTGCCTACTGTAGGGTGGCTTTTGCTTGATCAAATTTTTCTTGGAGGCTGTCAAGCAAGCCTGTTGGTACATTGGCATCGTCAAGGAAGTCCATTCGGATGGTGTCAAGGGCACCCTTGCAACGGTGCACATCAGCAACAGATTTGACCACTGGATCCTTAGCCTTTTGACACTCGGCCGATACATTGTCATGAGATTTTCTAACCTCAACAAGAAGTTCTTGCAAGGAAGTGGATACCTCAACACTAAACGCAGACTGAGTAGTCGCAAAAAGCCCACTTCCGACTGGTGTACTTCCGGATGGGGTATTTACTAAGAAGATGGCAGAACCACTTGGGGTTCTTGTGGATACTTGGGAAGTCTCTAACTTCCATTGTTCTCTTTTCCTATCTAAGTGACCTTCATTGGTCACATTCTTCACCACCTCAGATGCAAACTCAGCCCACTTTACCGGACTTGTGCATACGAAATAAACATATCCGCATGCAAACTTGACTCCCAACAGATAGTTTAGTGGTTTGGATTGGTACACCTGCTTGTAGAGCTGGTAGAGTGCCTTGTAGTGATCCGGCCTTGCTGTTTTTATCGGCACTTTTTTCTCCTTCACTAGAAGATACGTGAAAACTTTCATCCAATCGGATATGGGCACATCTGCATCTGTCAACTTCCTAACATCTTTCCCCTCAAGACTTAACCCATTTTCCCTGTGACAATCCTCCTTTGTTGTGCAGAATGCCTTTAATGGCACCTCCACATCCTTGGGGTGAACAAAGCGGTTGATTTTGGGAGGAGGCTGTAACTTCTGTCTTTGAAAGGAATAAATCCATATTCATTACTCAATGTATCCACACCTCAGTACTCTACTACATATACAGGTCCACTGTACACAACACAGAGAGAGACAGAGATAGGTGACATACCTTCGTGGGAGAATGTCGGGTCTTTGTGGGGGAGACCTGTCGGGCTGCATTCCTTGGGCTCTTTCTTAGGTTGCTATCCATAGCAAAGAATAAGCAACGTGCATAGGGGGCTGTAGAGTGAGCTGAGAAAGGCGTAGAAGGAGAAAGGCACAGAGATACATAGAAGTCACAGTGATGAAAACATTCGACTGAACATTTGTTCTGACGTGGGCTCCACACGTGTTTTTGAATCCTCCACATGATTTTTAAGATTTTGTATCCTCCACACGATTATTTAATTCAAACAATTCTTGCCCATAACACCAGTTTCATACCCCCTAAATTGTAAGCCTCCAAAAGGAACTTTCAACCGGTTAAAACCGTGCCACCTATTCATGCATCCACCCTGCTATGGCTGAAGAAACAATGTTCAATGTTGATGAATAGTGTAGTATAGCAGATTGTATGGAGACTTCCTTAAATGAGGATCAACGAGATGCTTATCACCAAGTGCTACAAGCTGTTGATACACATTCAGGGAAGGTATTTTTCCTAGATGGTCTTGGTGGCTCAGGAAGTTGTAGAGTTGCTCTTGCATGTGCATCCTCGGGTATTGCAGATTTGCTTTTGGTAATGGAAGAACTGCTCATTCTAGGTTTAAGATACCTTTGGAGCTCCACTGTGAAGCAACTTGCAATATAAAGGTAAATAGTCAACTGGCAGAACTTCTAAGGAATGCAACTTTACTTATATGGGATGAAGCTCCCATGACACATCGCTATGCGTTTGAAACAAGACAGAACTTTAAGAGATATTATGCAGCAAGATACTTTGTTTGGTGGAAAAGTCATTTTGCTTGGAGGTGACTTTCGACAAATACTACCTGTTGTACCAAAAGGTAGTCGTACAGACATTGTAAATGCTTCGTTGTGTCATTCTCACATATGGAAATACACGAAGATACTGAGGCTTACCAAAAATATGCGTATAGTTGATTGCGGTTCATTGATTGCGGTTCAAATTCACTTCAACAAAGTTTTTTCCGTTGGGTGCTTGATATTGGCAATGGGGTTATGGATGATGGAGGAGACTTAGACAAAGTCAAAATACCTTCGCACATGATGCTTCCAGGAAATAGTTTGGCAGATCTTCTAAGCTTTATATATGGAGATTTGTGTCATTTGCAAGATCATGCAAGTTTTTTCAGAGATCGAGCAATACTTGCTCCGCGGAATAAAGAGGTGGATTTAATTAATGACTATGCATTGCAAAGATTGCATGGATATTTGAATAGCCTTACTCTTGGTGGTGGTTTTCCACCTCATGCTTTAGTCTTGAAAGAAAATGCTCCTATCATGTTGCTGCGAAATTTGGATCCAAGACGTGGATTATGCAACGGAACTAGATTGATATGCAAGCAATTTCATCATAAGGTAATTGAGGCAGAGATGGTTACAGGATCAAATAATGGAGAGAGAGTTTTTCTTCCAAGGATTTACTTTATTATTGGAAGCCATCAGGGGCTTCCATTTCAAATGAAGCGTCATCAGTTTCCAATCAGGCTTGCTTTTGGGATGACTATCAACAAAGCACAAGGGCAAACACTTGGAATTCTTGGTCTATATCTTGCATCATCGATCTTCTCTCATGGACAGTTGTATGTTGCAATGTCACGCGTACGAAGTGCAGCTTCTATGAGGATTGTTGTCAATACTGAAAACAATCAAGCTGAGTGTTACTACACTCCAAACATTGTATTCAAGGAAGTGTTACAACTAGCGAGCTTATAATAATAAGTTCAAATTGACATTGTGGCTCTCACTTAAAGTCAGACACACTTGATGTTAAATTTTATTCATATCTCTTAGATCAAAGTATTGCCCACAAATGGATCCTCGACGCGGTGCCTCCTATGTAGTGGGTCACATCACTGAATTAATTCGAGGTATTTATCTTCTTTTTTAAATTAGTTTACTTATTAACTTGACCTATTATTTTCTTGAGAAGATTGGCTTATACATTGACTTACTCTGTTGAAGATCCACCGCAATGGAGGGGAAGAGTTCCTGCTATGTTTTTGGTGATCTTATTTGATCAAACTCATATTATATTGTAAGAGTTTTTATATATGGTATATTTGTAGTTTTAAGCTTTTATTGCTCTACACAGTTCATGGATGCCTTTGCAGAGATCACTCCCATCGAGGTTTTATCATCGTAGGTGTTTATGAAATGCTATACTTAGGTAGAGATATGTCCATGGAAGTTATTGGATACTACCATGTTGCCTTTTCTTCGAACCACGAGCATCATCAAATTCAAGTTAATATTTGGTTTGTGAGTGACGAGAGGCTAGTCAATGCACAACAGGTGGGGGTTGCTGGAGACCGCACTACACCATATTGATTGAGGATATTTACTCAAGTTTGAACACCACCCTGTATCTTGCAAAATGTATACAACATAGGTCCTTGGACTTATAGAATCCCTAATGTGGTCTTTCGAAGGCTACACTTTGTGTAACATTTAATGGTCTAAAAACTTGTGTGTAGCGAAAATTAGCATGAACATAGTTGGCATTTCATTAGAATAGATTCCTAATGAGAATTACAAGAGTGCTTGGGCGGAGAGAGCAACAAAAAGCATAACAAGTAGTTAGATGGCATCAACAATACTTTCAAAAGAGAGAGAAATTAAGCTATTGACAACAGTTGAGGACCGGATTTGCATGGAGCCGGTCCCCCCTCCAAAAGGCTTTGTATTATGGTTTCTCCCATCAAGAGAGACATTGTACAACACAATTCTTTGTGTTCCTTCAATACTAGCTAGTGCTATGAAGATGAAAGCTTCATGCACTAAGCAAAACACTTAGTAAACACAACTTTAATTATCCCCGTTCTCAGACCCAAGACCTCACACACCTTCGAAGATGGTGAGAGCTAGCAGGGTATGAGATTAGGTTGAGAGGAAGAAGAAGTATCTTACGAGAAAGATGTACATCTCCTCACATAATCACTCATATTAGCATAGCTTTAGCTTAGTAATTAGCTTGATAGAGGAGATGAGCATGCATTGAAGCTTGGCTCTTGGTTGGATTTGCATCCACAAGCCAAGAGTGTGTCAATGTAGGCTTCTATCTCACAAGCTTAGAGTAGGTGATGAGCTCTCCGTTAAAGCTTGGGAAGAGATAGTCTTCTCTTTCTTCACACATGAGATTGTGTGAGTGTGTGTGTGATAATTCCTTGCAAAAATCAGCCCCCCCTCTCTCTTGGGTGAGCCCTCTTGCTATTTGCTCTTGCAGGCTTCCCATTGGACCTCCCCAAGTCAAGCCAATGGCTATTAAGCAGCATAAGTGATAGCCTTTTGACATGTGTCCCCCTTTCCCCTTTTGTGAGAGCTTAATCAATTAAACTTAATTGATTTAAATGAATTAAATCCCCATTGGACCTTTCCCCATTCTGACCAATAAGAATTAAGTAGCCCATTGGGCTGCTCAATTCTTATTGGACCCCTTCACGGGCTGTCCAATAATCATCCAGGAGACTTAATTTTCATTGGTTCTTTTTATTAAGTGTTTTAAAATTAATTAGGCTAAATTTACTCTAGCCTAATTCTCATTGGTCCACTTCAAGGGTCATCCAATAGGAATTGGGTACTCCTTGTGGGCATCTGGCCTAGGGAGCTGACATGTGTCCCTCATTCCCTTTGTGTAAAGGGAGATTGTGTGTGTTAGTGTGTGTGTATGGCCTTCTCTCTCATCCCCTACTTGCTAGGCTCGCCCCCTCCTATGTAGGGATATTCAAAGACTTTTTTGGTCACACACAAAGCATCCAATTCCCTAAAGGTTGACCTTTGGACACAACCTTTGAATTTTGGAACCTTAGCATTTTGGAAGTCTTAATGGGCTGAACCTTAGGGTCTTTTTAGCCCATTGTTGCACATGGTTCTTCTGCAGATGGCGCCCCCCTTTGGATCCCTATTTTCCCTCCTTTGGATCCCTACTGTGGCCGGTCTGCTAGCTTAACCAATATTCTAGCTTTTTCTCCCCTGGCACTTCCCCATAATAAATGATCAGTTTAACATGAGAAAATCATTTAGGAGAATTAGATATTGATTATTATGACATTACCTCTCTCTTGAAATCATAGTCGTCCTCGACTTTGCTGTAGAGAAGATAAAGCATATTCATGAGTCCTTTTCTTAGCGGGTAGAGGATCCCTATGTTACCCTACGACATCATTCCACAATGGATGACTAGTCTATTTGGCGCTTGAGAGCCTGAGGCTGCCGCAAGCATGTCTGCTCATTAGTCCTATCAGTCCTCCTTAGTAGAGTGACAAGCTCTACTTGGTGTTTGGGAGACATCGTCTCCGCAAACTTGATCTAAGCATGCATACTACTTCATTTTTGTGCACAATAAAGAAAAAGAGAGTCTTATAAGACAAAAAACTTTGTTCATTTTTAACATTTTGTACATTTTCTTACTCTTGGGAAGCATTGTAAGCATTGACAAGGTTTAGGTTATCCTTTAATTGTATGCCTTGCATCCATCTAGCATCTTCAAAAGGATAATTCTTAAACTTAATAAGATATCGTCGGTGGATAGTCTAACCGCCTCTTAATACCTTGTCTTCATGTCGGAGAATGGACTCGGGTTGCAGCACCTCCTCTTGGTCCTCGATCTCCGGTGGGTCTTCAATAGTTGGTTCTTGAGGTGGCTCTCCTTTGTAAGGCTTTAATAGGCTCACATGGAAAGCATTGTGTATGAGCCAATGATTGAGCAACTTGAGTTGATAGGCCATCTCATTGATTGGCCTAAGAATCTGGAAGGGACCATGGTACCTTTTTGCTAGTTTAGCATAGTACTTTTGGTGGCCCGTAGGATTCTTGCCCGTCGTGTGCCTTAATCGAGCCTTGGGAAACTTTAACAAGACCCAATCGTTTTCTTTAAAGGCTTGGGCTCTTCTGTGCTTGTCAGCAGCAGCCTTTTGCCTTTGCTGTGAGATAGAGATAGCATCCTTAATCTTTTGAAAAGATTCTTGTAGGTCTCGGCTATACTCATCTGCAGAGCGAAGATCTTCCCATGTACCTTAAGTAGCAAGGGACTTTTTGATCTTCCCTCAATTACCTCGAAAGGTGCTTTTCTCGTGGAAGTATTTTCAGTGTTATTGTAAGCATACTCCACTAAGGGTAAGTACTTCTCCCATTGGGATCTTTGATCTACTTCCGTTACATAGGCTTTTAGTAGATCGAGAATTGTTAGGTTAGCTATTTCACTTTGGCCATCCGTTTGTGGATGATAGGCCAAAGAGAAGTTTAGCCTTGTTCCTAAATTCTCAAAGAGACCCTTCCAGAAATTATTGGTCATTCTAGGATCTCTATCCGACACTATGGACATTGGCAAGCCATGGTACTTGAAAATTTGTGAAATGAAGAGGATTGCCATTTGATGGGCTTTGATAGTCTTTTTGACAGGTATAAAATGAGCTTGTTTACTGAACCTGTCTACTATCATCCATATTCCCGTATTCCCATGGATAGACTTAGGCAATCCAAAGATAAAATCCATGGATATGCTCTCCCATGGTGAATTAGGGATTGGCAAAGGTTGAAGCAATCCAAGTTGCTTCCCTCTATCAAATTTTTTCTTTTGGCATACCACACATTTAGAAACATACTCTTGTATGTTCACTTTCATGGTAGGCCAATAGAAATATGTTTCAATTTCCTTTAAGGTAGACTGAATCCCTCTATGCCCCGCATACGGTGGAGTATGAGATTCATACATTACTTTCTCACGTAGTGAGTTAGTAACGCATAGTCTATTGCCATAGAGAAGATAACCATCTTGTAAGGTAAATGGTTCTTCTTTCTTCCCTAATGCAAGGGCTGAAATCACATCTCTAAAATCGGAATCAATAGCGTACTCATCTATCATTGAAGATAGATCATTGTGAGTTGCTATGGAAACCGCATTCACTCTCGGCCGTCTTGAGAGTGCATCAGCTACTTGATTATGCTTGCCAGCAATGTGAGCAATATGAAAATGAAATTGCGAAAGGAAATTTGCCCACCTAATTTGTTTGTCGGAGAGCTTGGTCTGCGTCATGAAGTACTTAAGACTTTGGTGATACGTTCGTAGAATGAAAGGGGTCCCCAATAAATAGTGCGAGTCTCAGGCATGTAGAACTGCAAGGAGTTCCTTTTCGTATATGCCTAGAGCTTGCTCAATAGGGTCTAGCCTTTGACTCTCATAGCCTATGGCGTGCCCTTCTTGGAGCAAAACAGCTCCAAGGCAATCACCACAAGCATCACATTCATTAGGGGAATTTTGAGGTCATTTTTGTGCCTTTTAGCGTGTAGAGAGAGAGAGTGGTCTCAACCAATGGTTGAAGAGCTTCCGTTACGGAACCTCTATTTTTGAAAACTCACAAAAAAAGCAAATATTCTATCTTTACCGCAACTACGTAAATAGCAATGTAAACAAGTAAAAGTGCAAAGGCATTCAATAGCTGTCGCTTTTAGAAAGACGTACTTCTCATATTATATTTTTCATTTTGCACGTCGTCATCATAAAACAACGTTTGGATTCTATCTCATGATCTTTTCCAATTTGAACCGTTTTTTGCACATTCTGCTTATTCTTCTCTAACTCAGGCTAAACTTCTCTGCTCATTTCTTTTTTCACCATGAATCTTCATCACGATCAAAACGACCAAGAACTTCCATTGAACCATTGTCACTTACAACACGACTGATCAAAATGGAGAATGGATTCCAATAACTATACACAAAGGAACGATACTGATGCAACAGAACAAGAGAATAAAGTTTCCACCAAAAACTCTTTCTTGCGGGATGAAGGGTATTTTAAAGATTTCAGCTTTGGCGACAACAAAAAATCAATCAAAGAGTCAACACGACTGATCAAAATGGAGAATGGATTCCAATAACTATACACAAAGGAACGTGGATACTGATGCAACAGAACAAGAGAATAAAGTCTTCCACCAAAAACTCTTTCTTGGCGGGATGGAAGGGTATTGTTAAAGATTTCAGCTTTGGCGACAACAAAAAATCAATCAAAGAGGTGCTGGTGCAGCATGTGTACATGCATAAAGATCTGCATATTGACTCAGAGAGTTCTGCTTTGCCATTTCATAGACCAAATGTAAGTCTCTTAACTTAAATCCTTATTTGTAATGCATGTTGTATAAGGTTATTTGTTGTACAGATTTGTATCCTTCAAACATTATGGAATGGCAGCCAGTAGAATGTGTTATAAACATTATGGAATGGCAGCCAGTAGAATGTGTTATAAATATTCTGGATGTGTGTCATGGATCAATTGGTGAAGAAATATACAAGGGAAGGACTAAGGGTTCACTGGCAGAGAATGGAATATTCTTCTTAGGACCATTATTATGTTCACCTAGAAGGACTGGAGAACTTGGAGCCACAACCAAGCTAGACTTGCCTGATTTCAAAAGTGGAGAATGGTCATTCCCTAGCTCAAATACAAGTGAGGGCTACAGGTGCAAACTGTTTTGTGAGATTCAAAAGTGTTTGAAAGCAACCATAGCAAGAAAACAGAGTAGAATTTCTATATTCATGCCCATTATAGTTTTTGTAGACTTCTTCTCTAATGCTGAAGTCAGAAAATCTAGAACAATGTTTTCAGTGAAGACTTTAGACTCAACAAATGTACTTGAATTTTTGGATGAGGGTTGGAACACCAAAACAGTGAATGGAATCACTTGTAATGTGCAAGCTGGCTCAATTGCTTGCAAATACATGATAGGGACACAAAACTTCATTATGTCATTTTATTACAGAAGATGGCACTATATTGGTGGTCAGCTAACTCCACTTGATCAAGACATGCAGGACTTCATTGACAGCCCAATAGAAGACATTGATATATGGGTAAACAATGAGCATCTGTCAATTGTAAAGATAAGAGGCATGTGTAGCTTACATCAATTGAGATTGGACCTGCAAAATGATGAAATTGAACTGCCCACAACATTCTGCTTTCAAATAAATGGTGGGAAAGGTAACTGTTATCCCTAAAAAGTCTTTGTTCTCTTATTGGTTCTTTATTTAACTTGGACTGTTTTTGTAGGTATCAAAAAGGAATGAAAAGAGGCTACAGTGCAAGGACATCTTGGATGGCATTGTACATTTGGTGCCTTAAACATCCTTCAAGGCAAATTTTGTAACCATGACCTGCAAGGATCTTATTTTGTATCACATGACCTGCAAGGATCTTGTTTTGTATCACATGACCTGCAAGGATCTTATTGAAATAAAGATCTAAAAGGATCTTTATTTTGTTATTGAAATGAAACTTTTCCAAACATCAATGATTTTACTTCAATGATTTGATTTTGTAACAGAGTCTTAAAACAAGGTGATCAAAATGTATTCAATTTCAAATATTTGCAATTACATAGAATAGACAATTGGATACAAGTGGGCTATAGAATAGACAATTGGATACAAGTGGGAAGCTTGATACAAGTGGGCTACAATTAGAGTGGGCTACAAAAAGCTAGAATAGTTTTCTGCCAGGAGTTTTCCTGTCCCTAGGGGACTTCCTTAATGGGGTTGGTGCTTTTGCAGTGGGCTCTTTTGTCCTGGGAGATTTTCTTGTGGGCTCTTTGGCAGGAGGGCTTGAGGGCTGCTTCCTCTTTCTCTTATCATCCATCTCTTCACTTGCCTTTTCCTGCTCACCACTCTCTTCTTCCTCTTCATTCCCTTTTCCTCTTCTAGTTTTGCTTTCCCCTTTGCCTTTTCTAGCTTTGCTTTCCCCCTCTTCAACATCATCATCTTTAAATACCTCTTGCAGTTGTCCATTTGCTTCAATCATATACTTGATAATCTTTGCTCTTGTCAACCATACATGGTTCTCACTATAGCACTCTCTGTTGATCTATACAAGGCAATAGAAAGCAAGTTTTAGGAACAATAAAATGAGAAAAAATACAGCTGGCAAATATGAAATATGCTATACTTCTATATTCTGATTGTCATTGCAGTATATGAAGTCCAAGAGGAGCTTGGCATTTGTCACTACCCTCCATCCACATGAATGGCTTTCAGGCTGGATTGGAACTTGCAACTCATTACATGTATTTATGGGAAAAAATATTTGAGGATAATCCATTGAAGTGAACAAAGCATAAAGAATTCCAACCTTCACAACTGAAAATTGGATTTCAGTCAGCATCTTTGGCATGGGTGGACAATTCTCCAGTGTCTCTATAAATCTTGTAGCAGCACTGTCCAAAATTCTTTATTAAAAGTATGTGCTTGAGGTTCTGCTTGTGGTTTACAAAATGTGTCTGCTACTATACTTACAATTTTGCTTGACCATGTACTCCAGCAAGAGAATTGACAAAGTAGCATTTTCTTTTCACAATATCAATTGCAATTAAACTCCAATGTGAGCTATAAAAAACAAGCCTCAGTTAGCCTTCTAACATGAATTAGTAAATTCTCTTCACAAGGTGTAGGTAGGAAACTTACCTCTCATGATAAGGAATCAAGAAAATTTCACAGATTTCCAAGTCCACATGAGTCAACCACTTTGTGAGCTCTCTAATATTTGTCTCTGTCCTGAGAAAGTGGGAGATAGAAGGGTCTAAAAATTCCACCTTTTGTTGAAGGTCTGGCTCATATGTATGCATCATTAACCTGGTACAAGATATTGTTATATAAAGAGTTCTTGCTATAAACAAAAATACAGAGGAAAACAAAAACAACCTGAGGCATGTGATAAGGAGTGGAGAATTCATCTCCTTGGTCCAGTCCTTGAGAATTTCCAAGGTCTCAGAGTCAAGTGAATTGTAATCCTCCCTAGGATCCTCCTCACTGAATAGAGTGACAACAAAACTAGTAGGATTGACACTCCTCAAGAGGGGCACTAGCTGAGGTTCCAACAGGTCAAGCTCCTTTCTCTCTGCAATTTCCTTGTCTTCCTTTGCTCTCTTTTTCCTTTCCTTTTCCTCTTCTTCAGTAATATCAACTACTCCTACTTCAGGCTCCTTGGGCTTCCTCCATGGAGGAATGTTGAGAATATTAAAGGCCTTAATATCATGCATAGGGACAGGCTCCAACATTCTTGAAAACCTGTATCTCAGCCTCCTGAGAGTGATCATGTCTTTGTCCATCAAAGTAACCCTATGGGCATGAGCTGCACAGATATAGGCATCTTGGAAAAGCTCAATCATAAAGTCCTCAGAAGCCTCCTGGATACATGCCAATGCAGTTCTAGTCCACCTCATGTCAATCTTGTACTCCTCTGCAACTTGTCTGCATAGTCTTTGGAAGGGCAGTTTGGGAATTGCAAGATTGATGGCCTTTATGGCCTTCCTTATCTCTCTTAGACATTTGACCCCCTGCTTGAACTTTCTCTTTGTAAGGCGAGGCTTAAGCTGCAGTGGCTTGGAAGCTTTCCTCTGATGTGTAGTTTTTCTTTTTTTGCAGATTGAAATACTGGACACAGACAAATTCCTTGGCAGGGGGAAGGGTTCCAGACCCTTAAATTTAGGAAGGAACCAGAGCTTGGGACACTTTATTGGGAAGCTCAACAAAGAGACTGTCATTATATTCCATAACAAGTTTACAAGAGAACCATTGCTGCCAATGCTTGCAATTAAAGCACTTGCAAAGGTTGTTGGTTCATATCAACTTCCTCCAGGGTTAGAGAAGTTAATATTGGTGGAAAAGGAGGAAGCCATCAGAATTTTTGGATTCTTCCCTGGCCTTACTGGTTCTAGAGCTGGTTATTTTTCAACAATGGCATCCTATGTGCTTGCCCACTCTGGGGACCTCAAGAGACAAATGATAGGCTACAATAAGCAGAAGTTTCTGAAGTTTAGGGGTGAAGTTGATGTACCTTCGTCAAAAGACTGACTCTTGCTCAAACCTGTACTTTGGCCCACTTTCTACCTTGTCTCTCTCTTGTAGCTAGCCATTGTAAGAATTTTTCATTTGCAGATGAACTATTATATGAATTTTGTCTTTTCTGCTTGTTCCTGTGTAAAGCATTTGCTAAATCTGAGTTCAGTAGTGCTTTCTTTGCCATTTTTGATCTAGTTCTATGCCATATTTGTCTATAGAACCATTGGAAAACCTCAAGCAAGCTGTTTGCCTTCACTGCACCTCCTCCATGTCTTGTATGCTTGAAAAACTTGGTTCTTGCTTGATAATGGGATTTCTCCATGCCTTGTGTAGACCATATGGACAGGGAGCCCCATCTCTTTACAAACCAGGGAGTGTGATTGTAAATTATATGCTGGCAAAGTAAAAGTGTGTCAATAATTAGTAAGTATGAGATTAATCATATGCTTCCAAACTAAAAGTATGTACATATTAAAAAGGTCAGAAAATAAATAAAAAACTTACCATGTAATGTGTGAATTCCTGATCCCAAGCATCTTTCATTGCACTTCTGAAGTTATTGAGCACTTTCTTGAAATTTGGCAGATCATTTTTGCCCCAGGATGTCTTATCACAGTAGGAAAATACTTTGTCTAGTGATTCCCATACCTCTGCCTTTTTGTTTCTTGATGTACCTTCAAGACCATGATCTTTGATGGCATTGTGGAGAGCTTTCCACTGGTTATACTTCACATTGGATGAACCCTTCTTGGCATTTACCTTTCCTAGTTTTCCATGAAACCCTAGGAAAGCTCTGGCCTTCACACCACCAACAGATACCTTTCTAGGCACATTGTTTCCATTTGAAGACCTCTTCAGGTCTGTTTCAATCTTAACCTTACCACTGTGAAGGCCAATTTCTGATAAAACCCTTTCAATACATTTGATTGCAGCATCTCTAGCTGCTTTTGGCTGTAACTTCCAAGCAAACCCCACATACAAATGTACAATTTTCTCCACAATTTTGCAAAGAGCATGCAGAGTGCATATGTGGACATTAGCAAGTGGAATATTTAAAACTGCTTTGAAGTTTGGATCTTGAGTATGCCTATTGGGTGCTTTGTTCCAATTTGCAGGATTACATTCTTTTGCTGATGCCATACAATACAGACAAGGGCTCTTTGCCATAGCTCCTTTGGAGACATTGTACATACATTTAAGGGTTTTAAGGTCTCCTCCCATGTGCCATTCCACCCTGTAACTTCCAAACCCTTCAACTTCAAGCTCTTCCCTTAATTCTTGTGCATTAATGACTTCGGGTATTGTTGTTTGATGGAAAACCCAATCCAGAACATCAAAGTCTTCACTCTCTACTTCAAAAGCACCTAGCCACTAGAAATTCTTCTCCGATTGCACGCTGAAGTACTTGGTATCCTTCGGTTTCAATGCTCTGTTCATTAAAGTTATGGAAATCCTCTCAATTTTTCTGTTCTTAACAATCTCACATTCATCAAGCTTTATCACAAAACCGACAACACCATTTGCTTCTGTATGCTCCAGCTCATAGAATCTGATCATTTCCTTCTGAAGTGTCTTCAAGTCAAGGAAAATATTATTGAACTCGTCAAATTGAAGATCCCTCTTTTTACCATGATAGGTACCATGAATGTGGTGAGGCTCACCCAACATCTCCATTATCCTCTCGTTGATCTTTTTCCTTGCCTGTTGCATAATGGATGGCTTTGGAAGCAAAGAGGACCTGACCTTACATTGCTTTAACCTTGACTTCATATTTCTGAACAGCTTGCTATAACCATCTCTGCTAATGCCTACCTTATCCATAGTATATTGCACATCCTCCTTGTCCAAGCAAGAGCTCTGCAAAAATCCCTCAATGCACTGCTCCTTTGCCTTTTTAAACTTCTTCTCTGTGAAAATCTTTTTGGCAACCTTGAGAGGTAAAACATCACAATAATGTTTAGCTGCCATTTCCATGTTTGATGCAGAGTTTGGTTGTAGCAAAGTCCTAAATCAAAAGGTACAAAATTAACTGATTATTGTCCAAATGACACCAACAAAATAAACAAACTAAATTAAAGTTAACTGAATATTAATCATTTAATAAAGAACAATAGCATAATAACAATAACATAAGCATAATAATGTGGAGCAGAATCATAATACAACTTAACAAAAAGATTAACAACCTAACATAAGCAGAATCATATAAAATAACAATACCTTGCTGCTCTGATTCTCCTGCTGCAACCTCCTCCACCACGTCTCAAGGCTTCAATGTTCTTTAACTTCTTTTCTCTTTGTCTGTTTCCTAACATTGTATTCTTGCTTCTAGCTTGTTTGAGCTGAGTTTGTAGCTTTTCGTTGCTCTCTTTACATTCCTCAAGTTGTTGTTTAAGAGTATTTATCATTTGTTTGGTCAAATGATCTTCTAACTTAAGAATATTTCTCTCTGCCGCAAGACTCTGTGTATAACCCAGCAACCCTCTTTGACCATCACCCACAAATTTTATCAAAGATGAAAAATTTGAGAATGGGGGAGTGCTCTTTGTCATTGGGTCCACTGGATACAATCTTCCATCAGTCCAGAGATCAATGTGATTTTTTTGATCTTGCCGCATTGCTTCAAATATGGACGAGGACACCTCTGCACATTTGTTTCTCTTGCGCACTGGACAATATTCTTCATTTAGCTCAATGTGTAGATGGTATTCTTCTCTTCCTCATGGAAGTCTGTTAACAATATTTGTCAGAGATAGTACTATAGGAAAAAGCTGTGCAGATACGAGGAAGAAGACGACACAGAAAAGGTTTATTTTAGCTTTTGGAAATTTTGAATTTTGGGCCAGAACTGACGTTTTCATTAGTTTTGGAGGGAGTATTTTTTAGAATACGAAAGATCCTAGAAAGATTTGACAATGACATGTTTATGTGGAGGTAAAAAGGACGCAAACTCACCTTTTTACAAACATTTCACTATTTTTTAAATAAAGTATATATTCTCTCTGTACATATTCTTATAGGGCACAAAAGTGACCTCAAAATTCCCCTAATGGGACCTCAAATGGTTTTGAGAGATCCGGTAGTGTAAGCACAGGTTGAGAGATAAGCTTTTCGAAAGCATTGTTCTCCTTAGCAGACCATGTATACCTAACACTTTTCTTTGTTAGGTCATGTAATGGTCCCGCAATTTGTGAGAACTTTTCTATGAAGCGTCTATAGTATGCACACATACCTATAAAGCTTCTTAGTTCATGAAGATTCCTTGGTTTAGGCCATCCTTTTATTACCTCTAACTTTGATGGATCCATTTCGATGCCATCTTGAGAGATAATATGACCTAAATACTGAATCTCTTGCAAGAAAAATTCACTTTTCTTTCGATTAACATAAAGTTTATTCTCTCTCAAAACTTGAAATATTACCTGGAGGTGTTGCTTGTGTTCGTGTAATGAATTAGAGTAGATGATAATATCATCAAAGAACACTCCAGTGAAGGTTCGAAGAGGCCTGAACAGCTTCTCCATCAAGCGATTGAATGTGGCTGGTGCATTGGTCAAGCCAAAAGGCATGACAATGTATTCGTAAAGACCAAATGTTTTGCGAAATGCGGTCTTTACAATGTCTTGATCAACTATCCTTATTTGATGATAGCCACTTTTTAGGTCAATCCTACTGAAACATACGGTATGTGCTGTCTTTCTTTTGCACTAATAGCACAGGTGAGCAAAATGGAGATGAGCTAGGCCTAACCATGCCCTTCTCAACTAACTCATGCACTTGCCACATAATCTCCTCTTGTTGAGCTTGAGAAAATCTATAAGGAGGTTTGTTAGGCGGTGAACTACCTGGAAGAAGTTCAATTGCATGGTCATCATTACCTCGTTTAGGAGGTAGCTCACAAGGGATGTCGTCAATAAAAACATCTTGAAACCCCTTGAGAAAATTGAATAACTCTAATTCCTTTTGGTTGCTTTTATTTTCTTTTGTTAAAGCATTAGGTTCATTTTGAGAATCTTTAACAAAAATCATGTACACGAAAATAGAGCTCTTTATTGACTTGTTGAAAGCTGGTGTATGTACAATGGGGATAGTGTTACCCATTTCCTTAGCATCTATATATATGTCTTTTTCCCTGAACTTAAAGGAGATTCTCCTTTCAGGAAATTTAACATCGGCAGCCAAGCGGTCAAACCATGGTGCCCCTAGGATTACATCCTCATGCTTGAGAGGAGAGATAAAGAAGTCCTCTTTGTCCACATAGCCTTGGACATGAAGCCTCAATTTCCCGATTAAGGGAGTGACTGAAGCTTCTTGCCCCTTGAAGGCACTATCTGCGGGTAGGACATCTCCCATCTCGTAGGATTGTATGCCTAGCTTGGTGGCCAACTCTATAGATATAAAATTGTGAGTAGAACCAGGGTCAAAGAGAATAAAAGCATCATGTTCTCTTACCTTTCCCCAAGCATGGCATAGAGGAGATCCTTTGTGATGAGTTTGGTGAGTCTCCTCCTCTTGGATTTCAACCAAGGAAGCTCTAGGAGGATCTTGGCGGTTGTTCTTTTGGGGAAAAGCGCGGTACGCATGCCCTTGTTCGCCGCACTTGAAACACCGGTTATCCTTGCGATAACGCTCAAGCTGTTCAGGAGAGATTTTGTTCTTACCTTTGTAAACTCCCTTCTCTTTAGCTTTGTTGGAGTTGCCCTTAGGAGACTTTTGGACATTGTCCTTCCCCTTAGGCTCATTGGAACCCTTGTTTTCCGGGGGCTTATTATTTCTTTTAGCCCCTATTTGGAAATTGATTCGTGAGGCCACCATAGTATGGTGTATTACCGCCGATATGGTACGTGGCCTTTGGGAGTTCACATACTCCGCCATTTCTTCGGTTAAGCCCGCACAAAATTGTTGCTTTTTCTCTCCAAAATCCAACTTTTTAAAGACAGTGGCTTTGAGTTGTAGGTCCCAAAACTTGTCTACATATTTGTGGATGGATTCATTGGGAGAGAGCTTTAAGCTTTGCCATTCCGTGAGGACTTTGTCTTTGGCATCGGTGGCCAAAAACTGCTTCATAATGGAAGCTCTTAAAGCTTTCCATGTTCGTGGAGCCACCACCGTTGGCTCGTAGGTTAGACCACCATTACCTAGCGGACTTTTGAAAGTGCATAGCTACATGGCGTAGCTTAGAGCCCTCATCTCCAAAAGCCGCATCAAATTGCTGGATAAAGGCTAAGACTTTGTCCGTAGCACCAAAGGTGCCATCATAGGTAAGGAAAGAGATGCTCTTCCCTCCCTCTTTAAACTTCTTCAGCTTGGATGACCTCTTCCATGTGGCATAGGATTTCCTATGGCCTCTTCTTTTTGATGGTTCAAAGGTTGCACCATCACTTTCTTCAGAAGGTGAAGAATTTGAAGAAGGTGGAGAAGAGGGTGACCTCTTTCTCGCCTTTTTCTTGTCTTGATCTTCGTCGTCTTTACCATCACTTTCATAAGAGGAAGAGGGTGAAGAAGATGGAGAAGAGGGTGTCCTCTTTCTCGCCTTTTTCTTCTCTTGCTTTTTATCATCCCTCTTTGAATTATGGCGTGGAGAAGAGTGTGATGGTCTTCTCCGCTTTGGTGGTGATGGAGAGCGTTTAGCCCGCCGTCTTCGTGGAGCCATCTCCGCCGAGGTGGCGGGAAATTCACTTCTTTCTTGTTCCTTCGGTGGAGGCTCTTGAGTTCTCCTTTGGGAAGGAGATGCATCATCAAGAAGTAAATTCTTGAGCCCTTCATATGGATTCTCTTCTTCTTCCCGAATCGGAGAGAGACCTCTTTTGGGAGTCTCACAAGGAGGCTTCCTAGGTGTTCTCTCGTCATGGTGATGAGCTTGGAGAATCCCGTGAGCACGGAGCTTCTGTTGCACTTCACTTTGGAGAGATGGATTGCCCATGGCTTGTTGAAGCCTAGAAACAAGATAGTTAACAAGCATTGAAGCATCATTAGTAGCTTGCTCATGAGCAAAATCAAAGTTATCAACATTAATTTCACTCTCTTTACTATTGTCATCCATTCTAACAACTTTTAGGTGTACTTTGGCACTTCAAGCCCTATTTTCTACTCCTCTTTACCCCTTTAGAAAAAGCACTCAAGCTATTGTACCCGCCGCTCGAATACCATTAATTGCAAGGAATAGAAGAGAGGGTCTTTCGACACCAAAATAGCACCGGCTCCTGTCACAAGCTTCTTATAGCTCAATAGTGGTTAAGCCGTAGGCAAGCCCCGTAGGAATCCACTATTAAGACCATAGCTCTTGATGGTGATGCCCCGTTAACTGTACAAAGACAAGCGCACTGCAAGGCTAAAAAATCCCTATTCTACTTACTCACAGGCAATTAATAATACCAACCATTTATAGTTATCTTGAGGACTTCCCTTCTTGAGCAAGAAAAGAGAAACCTTATGATCTGATACCAATGTAACATTTACTGGCCTAAAAACTTGTGTGTAGCGGAAATTAGCATGAACATAGTGGGCATTTCATTAGAATAGATTCCTAATGAGAATTACAAGAGTGCTTGGGCGGAGAGAGCAACAAAAAGCATAACACCTAGTAAGATAGCATCAACAATACTTTCAAAAGAGAGAGAAATTAAGCTATTGACAACAGTTGAGGACCATATTTTCATGGAGCCAGTCCCCCCTCCAAAAGGCTTTGTATTATGGTTTCTCCCATAAAGAGAGACATTGTACAATACAATTCTTTGTGTTCCTTCAAGACTAGCTAGTGCAATGAAGATGAAAGCTTCATGCACTAAGCAAAACACTTAGTAAACACAACTTTAATTATCCCCGTTCTTAGACCCAAGACCTCACACACCTTCGAAGGTGGTGAGAGCTAGCAGGGTATGAGAGTAGATTGAGAGGAAGAAGAAGTATCTTACGAGAAAGATGTACATCTCCTCACATAATCACTCATATTAGCATAGCTTTAGCTTAGTAATTAGCTTGATAGAGGAGATGAGCATGCATTGAAGCTTGGCTCTTGGTTGGATTTGCATCCACAAGCCAAGAGTGTGTCGATGTAGGCTTCTATCTCACAAGCTTGGAGTAGGTGATGAGCTCTCCATTAAAGCTTGGGAAGAGATAGTCTTCTCTTTCTTCACACATGAGATTGTGTGAGTGTGTGTGTGATAATTCCTTGCAAAAATCAGCCCCCCCTCTCTCTTGGGCGAGCCCTCTTGCTATTTGCTCTTGCAGGCTCCCCATTGGACCTCCCCAAGTCAAGCCAATGGCTATTAAGCAGCACAAGTGATAGCCTTTTGACATGTGTCCCCCTTTCCCCTTTTGTGAGAGCTTAATCAATTGAACTTAATTGATTTAAATGAATTAAATCCCCATTGGACCTTTCCCCATTCTGACCAATAAGAATTAAGTAGCCCATTGGGCTGCTCAATTCTTATTGGACCCCTTCACGGGCTGTCCAATAATCATCCAGGAGACTTAATTTTCATTGGTTCTTTTTATTAAGTGTTTTAAAATTAATTAGGCTAAATTTACTCTAGCCTAATTCTCATTGGTCCACTTCAAGGGTCATCCAATAGGAATTGGGTACTCCTTGTGGGCATCTGGCCTAGGGAGCTCACATGTGTCCCTCATTCCCTTTGTGTAAAGGGAGCTTGTGTGTGTGTGTGTGGCCTTCTCTCTCATCCCCTACTTGCTAGGCTCGACCCCTCCTATGTAGGGATATTCAAAGACTTTTTGGGTCACACACAAAGCATCCAATTCCCTTAAGGTTGACCTTTGGACACAACCTTTGAATTTTGGAACCTTAGCATTTTGGAAGTCTTAATGGGCTGAACCTTAGGGTCTTTTTAGCCCATTGTTGCACATGGTTCTTCTGCAGATGGCCCCCCCCTTTGGATCCCTATTTTCCCTCCTTTGGATCCCTAATGTGGCCGGTCTGCTAGCTTAACCAATATTCTATCTTTTTCTCCCCTGGCACTTCCCCATATTAAATGATCAGTTTAACATGAGAAAATCATTTAGGAGAATTAGATATTGATTATTATGACACTTTGAATAACTGTTTTGTATTGTCTTTTTGTGAAGTTGTGAAATTTCAAAGTCTTTTGAATTGCTTTCATTCCTCTCTCTCTCTCTCTCTCTCTCTCTCTCTCTCTCTCTCTCTCTCTCTCTCTCTCTCTCTTAAATCCTTCACTAAAACAAAAGAAAGAAGGACATGATTCTCTACGGCATGATTGTCAAAGTCTTCTTTATTCTATTTCATATTGTTCCTCTAAAAATTCCAAATCTGTGCTGTTAGAGAAGATAGAGAATGGCACGACACATCATGGTTTCATACACCTTTAATGATGTACCTACTTATATTAGAGGTATGTAAATGTAAAATCTTATCTTTGTTACTTACTTTTACCATGAATGAGAACGTTTTGGCCTTTATTTTGTATGTTTACACGTGTAACATTTTTTCTAGATCCTCGATTGTGGAGGGGTCCTACACATGCTGAGGATATTGTTTGTATTGTCGAGGATTTTGAGATCCTTCGGTGCGTATAGCTTGAACTTGAATCCATATGACGTTAAATGTGTTGTTACTTTTTAATATTGTTTAAATGGTTGGTTGTTATATTGATTTCAGGCTTCAATATTATTGCAGACATTCTGTCTTGGCATTATATGAAGAACGATATTTTAGAAGTGTTGTAGGTTATTATCACATAGAGTTTGATATAGATGATATGAGAATCACTGTAGGAGAGTTAGGTATGCAACGCCCTCTCAATTGTAACTTTTCATACGGTCCCTATGGAGTGAATGAATGGATGTTTAGAATCTTTTCTTTGGGTGAATCACCTCGATGCCTCGGTCGTAGTGTTCGACGTGTCGGACCTTAGATCTTGAGAGTTCCAAGTAGAGTGTGTCGTAGGCGCAACTTCTCTAGATGATCGAACACTTTGATCCATTGTTTATGCATTCGAAGTACCATATTTTTTTAGTTACTGTTGACTTATTGAAGTGGGTTTTTATCTACTACATAGGCTAATCTGTGTGTGTGTGTGTGTGTGTGTGTGTGTGTGTGTGTGAGAGAGAGAGAGAGAGAGAGAGAGAGAGAGAAAGAGAGAGATCTGTGAATTGCTAATGTAGGTTAACATGGGTCATGATGTATTGGCTATTATCCCAATACATATGAGGATGATTATATATTTGAAAGTTAAGGAAGAGTACATTTGTCAAAGATATGGTACATGGTGTTGGTGGCATCATTGGGTGTATTCATATGCTAATGGGTGGTATGGAAATTGTGGACGGTTAAGCATTACACTATGCAAAGTGTCACAAATATTGAGCGAAATAAAATTGATGAGAGTCCTACAAGAACTACATATGGTTGATATTTATTATGTCAATGTTTGTGGTTGTGATATTCAGTTGCGAAAGATATATCACAATCACAAATCTTACATTTCGGATGAAGAGTTTGCAATTTTGAAATTAATTGTGAAGTTTATCAATGCGATATATTGGAGTGATCCTCATTCGTCCACTTATAGAGTAGAATATGAGTCGCTGTAAACAAAAAAGGTTGTTGTAAGACTTTGACCTAATGAACTTCTTGATACTTTTTGGCATGACAATTAGTAATTGAAGTGTTCGTATTGCGCTGATACTTTTTTAAAGTGTTTAAGTGGCCATGTTGATCATCTCTCTCTCTCTCTCTCTCTCTCTCTCTCTCTCTCTCTCTCTCTCTCTCTCATATTAAGCTTTGAGTACTAATGTTTTCTTCTTCTCTTGCAGCCAATTAAATGGCCCACGAAATTGTGAATATTTTTCCAAGTGTAAAAAATTTTATTGTTGATGCCTTCGAAGAAAATTTGTTACCTGATGAACGGGGATGGCAATGGGCATGGGAAGTGATTGAGAAAAACTACACTGTTTGGGGGTCATATGTAGATCAAGAGTTGGACACGATTTACATCAAGTTGCTTGATCCCTATTTCTTTCCCAACATTAGGCTCATTCTCTTAAAGCAAGAGCTTGGGTTGATTCGTCATTACAAGATTTACTTGAGCTGGGTTTAAAAAATAGATTTAAGAGAAATTTGTAGAGCTCCAGCGCAATATCTTGATCCTGTTGAAATAGCACAACTTAGAGTGCTATGCAAATATGTTCCTGAGCCTTTTTGGAAATAATGTAAACTGTTTTTTTAATAAAATATGTCTCTTTAGTCATGTGCTTTTATGTAATCTGTGTGTGTGTGTGTGTGTGTGTGTGTGCAAAAGGGGTTAAATGTACCGAGAGTAGTTTAAAGGGGCCAAAGATAGAAAGTGTCAATCGTGTGTGTGTCATGGGGAAATGTATAAAGATGCACACACACACACAAACACATACAGAGTGAGGTGGTAAGAGCGAGCGAGGCCCGCCGATAGGCGGGGCGCGTGAGCTAGTATATATATATAGAGCTCTAGAGAGAGAGAGAGAGAGAGAGAGAGAGAGAGAGAGAGAGAGAGAGAGAGAGAGAGAGAGAGAGAGAGAGAGAGAAGAGAGAATCATACTCTCTGGCAGCAGTCTGGCTTCTCGTTCCTCTTGTCGCGCGCAACCCTCATGGCTCTGTAGCATCATTTATTGGCCCTGAAAACTCGTGTGGAACTTCACTTCCTCTGTTGCATTTCGACAACAACAACATCCCTAGAACCACATGTATCAAGCACTACCGAGAATGCTGCCGCACGACAATTCCCATGCCAGTCCTAACAATGCTTGTCATCTCTGGCTTCTCAGTGCCCTCTCCACCTTCACTTGCAACATCTCTATAGCTCATGCTCTCCGCCATCTGGCAACTCATACCGTTTGAGTTGAAGGGCTTGCAATCAATGCATCCCTGATCGTAGTCTACAAAACAAGATTTCACCTACAACATCTCTATAGCTCACGATCTCGGCTATAGAAGCCCATGCCATTTGAGTTCAATGGCATGCTCATACTCAGTGTATCCCTCTTCGTAGCCTACGAAGCACAGCTCTTTTCGGTTTGAGGGAGATAGAAATCTATATGTTCAATATTTGTGCTTGCGCCACACACACACACACACACACACACACACACACACACACACACACACACACACACACACACACACACACACACACACACACACACACACACACACACACACACACACACACACACACACACACACACACACACAGAGAGAGAGAGAGAGAGAGAGAGAGAGAGAGAGAGAGAGAGAGAGAGAGAGAGAGAGAGAGAGAGAGAGAGAGAGATTCTTTCAGCTTCAAGATGGGCAGGGATTATGGTGGCTATGACGATGTGCAGGAGACGCAACAGTCTCAGGAGCCTCAAGAAACCTGACCGATCAGTAGGTTACTGGCGAGGGCAAGGACAAATTCTTGCTAAAGATCTTGAACTTTGATGGCTACCTATATGGGTTCCTGCCTCTTTCTTCTTATCCAACAACTCTTCGCACAGTTTCATGTGAGCCCAAGTCATGGAGAGAGTTCGAATGTTCGAAAACACTACAAGCAGCTGTTCATCGTAGCACCTAGTGTCCTTTGATGTGGTGCTCGACAGAGACTTGTTGTGCGCATTCAGCTCTCAGCTTTTTGAGGAATGCAATTTCCTTCCCGCATAATGGACAAATGATCACCCTCCATTTCTCTCAAGTTGCTTTCAAGACCACTGATTAGTACCCAGGTTCTACTCCGTGTCCATTGTCGACAAGATTTGTGCAAAATCAAGTGAAATGATGTGGTGTTATATGTGTGCATTTCAGTAGTAATACAAAATTATGCATTTATGGGGTTGAAGCTTCGATACTTAGCAAAAACACGCTCGCAAGGTGCTTGATTCCAAAAGCATATGATAGAGCTAAGCTGTAGAGATGAGCTATGATTAGAAGTGAAAATAAATGAGAATTTTTCCTTTGCTTTTGGAAATACAGGGTCAATGTTGGGGTTAATGTAATGGGAATGGCCTATGAACTTAGAGAATAGCGGAATTTAGAGTGAGCAATTTTGAGAGCATAGAGGGTGAACTTAATTGGTAGTAGCAACTCTATCATAACACTTAATTAACTAGGCATGAACAATACTTTTACAAGAGAGAGAGTGTAGAGAATATGACAACAGTTGAGGACCGGATTTATGTGGAGCCGGTCCCCCCTCCAAAAGGCATTTGTATTATAGATTCTCTCATTAAGAGAGACTTGGTACAATACAATCTTTGTGTTCCTTGAGACCTCCTTGGCAATATGGAGATGGAAGGTTCACACACCAAGCTTTTGCATAATTTCAACAATCAATCTTAGCTTGAAAACAATCAAGAACTTGTGAACATCATTAATCTTTGTGTTCCCTAAATCATTTGAGTGCATGAAGATGTATACTTTTATGCATCAACTTGTGCTTAAAGCAATAATTAATCTACCTTGCAATACAATTAATCTACTTGCATTAAGTAATTAATCTACTTGCAATAAACCATTAGCCTTCTTGCAATAAGCATAACATGCACTTGTAGAAAGCATTAAATATCCCAAGCCTCAGTCCCAAGACCTCAAACACCTTCGAAGGTGGAGAGAGCTAGCAAGGAATGAGGGTACGGAAGAGGAAGAGGAAACATTTCATAGGAGAAAGATATAGTTCCTCACTTATCATACTCTTGTTGCTAGCATACATAATAGCATAGTAATGAAGAAGAAGGAGATGGCAAGCTTAAGCATTGCAGCATGGCTCTTGGTTGGATTTGCACTCCATAGCCAAGAGTGTTGGTGTAGGCTCTCAACCTCTACTTGCTTGGAGAAGGAGAGGGAGCTCTTGCACTTTGCATAGTACACAATGAGAGTGCTTGTGAGTGTGTGTGGGTGAGTATACCCCCTAAGCACCCCTCTAGCTTGCTTGGGTCGACCCCCCCTTGTAGCTCATGCTTGAAGCTCATTGGACCCCTCCAGGCCTAGCCAATCACAAGCAGAAGCCATTACAAGCAACAAGGATAGCCTTGGGACAAGTGTCCCCCTTTCCCCTTTGAGAGAGAGGACTTGATAAATGTAAAAACAATTAGATAATTCAAGTAATTTATCATTGGACCCCTTTGAAGCCTAACCAATAGGCTTCAAGCAACACATGAAGGTAACATGGGTAGGGACCTGACATGTGTCCTTGCTGCCTCTTCAAGCTGGGGCTTCCCTAGTGAGTGTGAGTGTGTGTTCTCTCTCTAATCCCTAGGAAAAGGGCTCGCCCCCCCTCTTGTAGGGATTGGTTTGACTTTAGGAGGTCAAGCACCTTAGTCATCAAGCATGACAAAGCACTTGGACTAGGAGGTATTCCCACAAGCATCTCAGGCAAGCATGTCAAGGCACCTCAAGCACCTTAATCAAGCGGCAAGTCAAGCACCTCAAGCACCTTAATCAAGCACCTCAAGTAGGACAAACACCTCAAGCAAGACAAGCACCTCAAGCACCTCGAGCTTGGGCCGGGTTCCCACCTCAAGCTCAACCCTAGCTTTCCTAAGGTCAAAGGACTTTTACACACATTATTGGAGGTCTTCAATGAAGCTAACCCTAAGGTCTTATGCTCCATTGGTTAGCCTTGCTCTTTGATAGACCATCTCACATTTGGGCCCCTTAACCATTGGCCCCGTGTTGAGATAGATCTATAAGCACATTTCTATATCTTAACCCTTGTTCCCGTGTATTCTCCCACATTAAGTGATCAGTTTAATATGAGAAAATCATTTGGGTTGGATAGATATTATCTTTTATGACATTACCTCTCTCTTGAAATCATAGTCGTCCTCGACTATGAGGTAGAGATGGTAAAGTCTGACCCATTAGTCCATTGGTCTTAGCGGGTAGAGGATCCATTTTTACCCTATGACATCATTCCAGAGTGGATGACTAATCCACTTGGTGCTTGAGAGACATTGTCTGCCGCAAGCATGTTTGCTCTTTTTAGTCCATATCATACTTCCAAAGTAGAGTGACAAGGTCTACTTGGTGTTTGGGAGACGTAGTCACCACAAACATGATCCTAAGTATGCATACTTTAAAATTTGTGCACAAAACATAAAAAGAGAGTCCATTTCTTAATACCTTGTCTTCTTGTTGAAGGATGAACTTGGGTTGGAGCTCCTCTGCTTCATCCTCGATCTGTGGCGGGTCTTCATTTGTGTGTAGTTTGCCTTAGATGAGCCTTGGGAAAGTTTAGTAAGACCCAACTTTTTTTTTTTGGTAATGTCATAAAAATTAATATCTATACAACCCAAATGATTTTCTCATATTAAACTGATCACTTAATGTGGGAGAATACACGAGAACAAGGGATTGAGGCTTGGGATAGTTAATGCTTTCTACAAGTGCATGTTATGCTTATTTCAAGAAGGCTAATGGTTTATTGCAAGTAGATTAATTGTATTGCAAGGTAGATTAATTATTTCTTTAAGCACAAGTTGATGCATAAAAGTATACATCTTCATGCACTCAAATGATTTAGGGAACACAAAGATTAATGATGTTCACAAGTTCTTGATTGTTTTCAAGCTAAGATTGATTGTTGAAATTATGCAAAAGCTTGGTGTGTGAACCTTCCATCTCAAGCAGGACAAACACCTCAAGCACGACAAGCACCTCAAGCAGGACAAACACCTCAAGCACGACAAGCACCTCAAGTAGGTCAAGCACCTCGAGCTTGGGCCGGGTTCCCACCTCAAGCTCAGCCCTAGCTTTCCTAAGGTCAAAGGACTTTTACACACATTATTGGAGGTCTTCAATGAAGCTAACCCTAAGGTCTTATGCTCCATTGGTTAGCCTTGCTCTTTGAGACCATCTCTCATTTGGGCCCCTTAACCATTGGCCCCGTGTTGAGATAGATCTATAAGCACATGTCTATATCTTAACCCTTGTTCCCGTGTATTCTCCCACATTAAGTGATCAGTTTAATATGAGAAAATCATTTGGGTTGGATAGATATTATCTTTTATGACATTACCTCTCTCTTGAAATCATAGTCGTCCTCGACTATGAGGTAGAGATGGTAAAGTCTGACCCATTAGTCCATTGGTCTTAGCGGGTAGAGGATCCATTTTTACCCTACGACATCATTCCAGAGTGGATGACTAATCCACTTGGTGCTTGAGAGACATTGTCTGCCGCAAGCATGTCTGCTCTTTTTAGTCCATATCATACTTCCAAAGTAGAGTGACAAGGTCTACTTGGTGTTTGGGAGACGTAGTCACCACAAACATGATCCTAAGTATGCATACTTTAAAATTTGTGCACAAAACATAAAAAGAGAGTCCATTTCTTAATACCTTGTCTTCTTGTTGAAGGATGAACTTGGGTTGGAGCTCCTCTGCTTCATCCTTGATCTGTGGCGGGTCTTCATTTGTGTGTAATTTGCCTTAGATGAGCCTTGGGAAAGTTTAGTAAGACCCAACTTTAAAAAAAAAGAAAAAAAAAGGATAAGGTTCTTTTGTGCGTAACGGCAGTAGCCTCTTTTGCCTAGCTAATAAATGGATATAGCCTGTTTAATCTTGTAAAAAGATTCGTTTTGATCTCGGCTATACTCCTTTGCAATGAAGATCTTCCCAGGTATCTTAAGCTACAAGGGACTTTTGGATCTTCCGTCTTTAGCCTCGAAAGGTAGTTTCTCCTTAGAAGTATGTTCACGTTATTAGAGACAGACTGTTGTTAAGATAAGTACTTCTCTCATTTTGAGCATTGATCTACTTCGAATCACAGGCTTTTAGTAGATCAAGGATCATTAGTTTTGTAACTTTGCTTTTGGCCATCCGTTGGAATAGTAGGCCGACATAAGAGGATTACTCTAATTCTGATAGAGACTAAAATTAGTGGTCATAGTAGGATTTCTATTCAACACTATTAGATGTTGGTAAGCCATGGTCCTTTTTTCATACTTCATCTTTTGGTATACCATACATTTTGAAACATTCTCTTGTATGTTATTGTTTCTTGGTAAGCCAATACAAGTATGCTTCTACTCCTAGTAGAGCAAATTCGAATTCCTCTTTGCCCCGCATATGGAAGGAGCATGGGAAGCAAGGAAGATATAGCCTATTGAGGTATGGAAGATAACCATCCTTTTACGGAGTGGTTCTTTTTCTTCCATTTGTAAGGCTATTATCATATCCCTAAAGCCTGGGTTAGAAGCATATTTAACTATCATAAAACATAGCTCATTGTAAGTTGCTATTGATATCCTATCTACCCTTGGCCATTGGGAAAGTGCATCGACTACATGATTGTGCTTGCCAGCAATGTGAGCAAAGTAGAATTTAAGTTGCAAAAATTTTCCTACCTCATTTGATTGTCCGAGAGCTTGGTTTGCATCATGAATGGAGTCCGCAAGAAGTACTTCCATGTGTCTAGAGCATTTAAAACAGCTCATAGGTCCTTTTGTATATGACCAACATTCGCTCATTGGAGTTGAGTCTTTGAATCTCGTATGCTATGGTATTCCCTTCTTGAAGCAAAGTTTTGCTCAAAGGCAATCATCCAGGCATTACATTGGACCTCAAATAGCTTTGAGAGATCCCGTAAGTTGAGAAATAAGTTTCTCTTTAAACTTTTTAGAAGTATTTTTCTCTCTTTGCGGTCCATGTATACTTAACGTTCTTTTTTGTTAAGTCATGTATTGGACCTGCTATAAGCATGGATTTTTCCTATGAAGCATCGTTAGTATGCACTCATACCTTTAGAGCTTTGCAACTCATGTAGATTCCTTGGATTAGGCCATCTTTTATTACCTCTACTTTTTGTGGATCCATAGAAATACCACCATTAGAGATAATGTGACCTAATTATTGAATCTCTCTCGAAACTTACCAGTCCATGTTATTGCCTTTTTGAACTCCTCTTGTGGAGCTTGTAAAGCTCAATAAGGAGGTTTATTAGGCAATGAGCTTCATGGTAAAAGCTCCATTGTATGGCCATTGTCCCCTCATTGTGGAGATAGCTCACGGGGGTATCATCATTAAAAACATTTTGGAATCCATTTAGGAATTTAGACAATTCCAATTCCTCTTGATTCCCGTTTTTTTTTAATTATTTATTTAATAATATTGTTATTGGTTGAAACATTAAATTCATTTATAGACTTTCTAACAGAAATCATATATATGAAAATATAAATTTTCATTAACTTGTGAGAGCATGCATATTTACAAGGGATAGGATACTACCCGACTCATAAACATGTATGTACATATCTTCTAGCATAGGAAAAACAAAAGTCTTTTTCTATAAGCATCCTCTTTTGGAGTTTCCAGCATAGAAACTCAAGGTGGCTTGTTGCGTGCATTTCTTTGGGGACAAGCACGATAGACATGCCCTTGTTGTCCACACTTGTAGCATTTGTTATCCTTACGATAACACTCTAGCTCTATTGCAGAGAGTTTATTCTTACCTTTATAGACTCCTTTCTCCTTAACTTTGTTATCGGTGTTGCTAGAGTTGCCTTTGGAGGAAGTTTGAGCATTAGTCCTCCCTCTAGGCTCATTTTGATCCTTCACTTCCATGGGTTTAGAGTTTTTCTTAACCCCTTGTTGGGAATCGATTTGAGAGGCGACCATAGTATGGTGTATGACCGCCGATATGATATTAGGCCTTTGTGAGTTAATATACTCGGCCTTCTCTTCAGAAATACCCGCACATAATTGTTGCTCTTGCTCCCCAAAGTCTATCTTTTTGTAGATAGTGGCTTTGAGAAATAAATCCCAAAACTTATCTACATACTTTTGGATAGACTCTTAGGGAGAGAGTTTCAAGTTTTGCCATTCTGTGAGGACATTTTCTTGAGCGTTGCTTGCCAGAAACTGTTTTATGATGGAGGCTCTTAAAGCCTTCCATGTATTTGGAGCTTTTCTTTGGGCTTGTAGGCTATCCCACCATTGTCGAGCGGAACTTTGGTAATGCATAGATACTTGACGTAGTTTAGAGGACTCTATGAAGCCCTCATCACCAAAGGCCGCATCAAGCTGATGGATGAAGGCCAAGACCTTGTCCATAGCACCAAAGGTGCCAGCATAGGCAAGGAAAGTGGTGTTCTTCCCTCCCTCTTTGAACTTCTTTAGCTTCTTGGACCTTCTCCATACCGGATAGAACTTGCGATGGCCTTTCCTCTTGGGCTCTTTGAGAGAAGAGCCGCTACCTTCATTGGAATATGAGGAAGTTGATGAAGATGGAGAAGAGGGTGACCTCTTTCTCTCCTTGTCCTTTATTTGGTACCTCTCTTCCCTTTTGTGATAACGAGGAGGAGGACTTTGCAGTGATCTTTCCCTCTTGGGGGAAGTTGGAGATTGTTGAGGCTGCCGTCTTCTTGGAGCCATATCTTTGGAAGTATTGGAAGACTCACTTCCTTCTCCTCCATATGGAGGGCATAGAGGTATTCAACCTACTCTCCGAGGAGTAGAGACGTATTTCTATTGGCCTACCATGAAAGTGGACATACAAGAGTATGTTTCAAAATGTGTAGTATGCCAAAAGACCAAGTATGATAGAGGGAAGCAACCTGGATTACTCCAGCCATTGCCTATTCCAAATTCACCATGGGAGAGTATATCCATGGATTTCATCTTTGGATTACCCAAGTCTATCCATGTGAATACAGGAATATGGACAATAGTCGACAGGTTTAGCAAGCAAGCACATTTTATTCCTGTCAAAACGACTATTAAGGCACATCAAATGGCAACTCTCTTCATATCTTAGATTTTCAAGCACCATGGATTACCCACATCCATCGTGTCAGATAGAGATCCTAGAATGACCAGTAATTTCTAGAAAGGTCTCTTTGAAAATCTAGGAACAAGATTGAATTTCTCTTCGGCCTATCACCCACAAACGGATGGCCAAAGTGAGATAGCCAATTTTACGATACTCGATCTACTCAGGACTTATGTTACCGAAGTAGATCAACGCTCACAATGGGAAAAGTATTTACCTCTAGTAGAGTATGCCTACAATAATACTGTACATACTTCTACGGGGAAAGCACCTTTTGAGATCATAGAGGGAAGACCTAAAAGTCCCTTGCTACTCAAAGTACATGGGAAGATCTTCGCCGCCGATGAGTATAGCCGTGACCTACAAGAATCTTTTCAAAAGATTAGGGAGGCTATAGCCATCTCTCAACAAAGGCAAAAAGCTACTGCTGATAAGCACAGAAGAGCCTTAATGTTCAAAGAAAATGATTGGGTCTTACTCAAGTTTCCTAAGGCTCGATTAAGGCAAACGACGGACAAAAATCCTACGGGCCATCAAAAGTATTATACTAAACTAGCAAAAAGATACTATGGTCCTTTCCAAATCTTGAAGCCCATCAATGAGACGGCTTATCAACTCAAGTTGCCCAACCATTGGCTTATACACAATGCCTTTCATGTAAGCCTACTTAAGCCCTACAAAGGAGAGCCACCAACTGAACCAATTATTGAAGACCCTCCCGAAGTTGAAGACCAAGAAGAGGTGCTACAACCCGAAGCTGTCCTTCGGCATGAAGACAAGGTACTACGACATGGTAAGATAATCCGACGGTATCTTATTAAGTTCAAAAATTATCCTTTTGAAGATGCTAAATGGATGCAAGGAGTACAACTTAAGGATAGTATGAACCTTGTCAATGCTTACAATGCTACATTGGAGTAAGCAAATGTACAACTCTCTTTTAAATGACTCATGTTTTTGTCTTATAAGACTAATCCTCTTTTTAATTGTGCACAAATTTAACTAGTATGCATGCTTAGAATCATGTTTGTGATGACGACGTCTCTCAAACACCAAGTAGAATTTGTCACTCTACTTTGGGAGAATGAAATGGACTAAAGAGCAGACATGCTTGCGGCAACTATGTCTCCCAAGCACCAAATGGATTAGTCATTCATCTTGGAAAGATGTCGTAGGGTAAAAAAGGGATCCTCTACCCGCTAAGTACGATTGACTAATGACTAAGGCTTTATCTCTTCTACCTCATAGTCGAGGACAACTATGATTTCAAGAGAGAGGTAATGTCATAAAATCTAATATCTAACCAACCCAAATGATTTTCTCATATTAAATTGATCATTTAATGTGGGAGAATAAATGGGAACAAGTGTTAAGATATAGATATGTGCTTATAGATCTATCTCAACACGGGGCCAATAGTAAAGGGGCCCAAATGGGAGATGGTCTATCAAGAGCAAGGCTAACCAATGGAGCATAAGACCTTAGGGTTAGCTTCATTGAAGACCTCCAATAATGTGTGTAAAAGTCCTTTGACCTTAGGTAAGCTAGGGCTGAGCTTGAGGTGGGAACCCGGCCTAAGCTCGAGGTGATTGTCGTGCTTGAGGTGCTTGTCCTTCTTGAGGTGCTTGTCATGCTTGAGGTGCTTGATTAAGATGCTTGAGGTGCTTGACTGGCTCCATGCTTGAGGTGCTTGACTTGGTGCATGATTAAGGTGCTTGAGGTGCCTTGAGATGCTTGCCTGAGATGCTTGTGGGAACACCCCCTAGTTCAAGTGCTTTGTCATGCTTGATGACTAAGGGGCTTGCTCATCCAAAGTCAAAAAGATCCCTACAAGGAGGGGGGCGAGCCTACAAGGGGGGGAATGAGAGAGAACACACACACAAGGGAAGCCCCAGCTTGAAGAGGCAGCAAGGACACTTGTCAAGTTCCTCCTCATGTTGCTCTCATGGTGTGCCTGAAGCCTATTGGTTGGCCACCCAAGGGGTCGAATGATAATTTAGAATATTTAATTAATTGATTTTGCATTTATCAAGTCCTCTCTCTCAAAGGGGAAAGGGGGACACTTGTCCCAAGGCTACCCCTGTTGCTTGTAATGGCTCCTGCTTGTGATTGGCTAGGCCTGGAGGGGTCCAATGAGCTTCAAGCATGAGCTACAAGGGGGGGTCGACCCAAGCAAACTAGGGGGTTGCTTAGGGGGTATACTCACCCACACACACTCACAAACACTCTCATGGTGTGCTATGCAAAGTGCAAGAGCTCCATCTCCTTCTCGAAGCTCCTTGAGAAGTTGAGAGCCTACACCAACTCTCTTGGCTATGGAATGCAAATCCAACCAAGAGCTATGCTTCAATGCTTAAGCTTGCCATCTTCTTCTTCTTTATTACTATGCTATTATGTGTTGGGGTATAAAGCCCAATGTGGTCGCCCAGGTAAGTGGGCGGGCCGCCAGGTATGTACACATATTCTTTTGTAAAAACCTAATAAGAACTCACTATGCTCTACACATTACAGTAGAGCGAGTTCACCATATCGTCGTGCTCTTCTTCTCACACTCTCTCTCGCGTCGCACTTCCGCTCGTACTCCTTCAATTGGTATCAGAGCTCAGATCGAGGCTCGGGGCAGCACTACAGGAGGCTAGAGTCACCAGCTCAGACTGGAGTGAAATTCGACAAGCGAAGACACGGCCCCAAATCTCGTGGGATCGCCTGATGGGCTCAGTGTGCTCAGAATTTCATTCTGAGGTCATCTCGGTCACCGTTCGGCTTCGACAAAGGTCTACGCAGGTCATTTTCGACTACGTGGTCTCGGCGGGTGCAGATCCGACTCTGCAAATTTGGGGTTTTCGGCCTACGACTGCAGGTCCTGAGGATATCGACACTCCCAGAGTGTTGATTTGTGGTTGTCTACACATCGAAGGACGGCTCATAGTTCTTGGAGGCGTGTCACATACGACACGGGCGCATCTACACACAGACTGTAGTCGACATCCACTAGTTCATTAGGTAGCTTGTGTTTGCTGCTTGATATTCCAGATTTCATCCTGACATTGCAGGTACTTCCACATGGGATGTATTGTCAGAGATGATGTATGTCTGTTGAGGGTTTGCTGGCTGTGAGTCACGCAGCAAACAACCGCCGCAGCGGTTACAACATACAGTGGGAAATTTGTGGATGTATGACTTTGTGGGAAGTCTACGTAGTGTCAGATTTACTGCAGCCTTTGTTGAGGGTCGAGTGAGGTTTTATTGAGCTGGGGGATTCTCAAATGTTAAGATCCTTTCGGTGATACAGGTCTTGGAGCGATCCCTCGAGCACCCTTAGATAGGCAGCTAGGATGTATTGACTGTGAGTTAGACAGTTGGGATTGCATCTTTGCTTTACTGCCGTTGAGGCATTGTCACAGTCTATGCTTACAGGACAGTGACAGGACAGTGAGAGACAGTACAGGTGCAGGACAGGTTTACCCGCAGCTTACAGTGTCAGAGAGACAATGTTTTTTGAGCTATTTTTGGTATGTTTTTTGAGTACACCAGAGCCATTTTACAAAGGAGACTCTGCCAAAATTTATGCAGAATCTGAAGCTTTCTTGGTTCATTTGACAGGTTGATATTGGTTCAGAGGTCAGTTTACAGGGGAAACTCTGCCGAATTTTTCCCAGAAAAGTAAACTACTGTGAAGCGTAGCTATGGCTGGATCACAGGACATTGCTCTTTACAATATCAAGAAGCTGGATGGAACCAATTTCCCATTGTGGAAGAAGCAGATTTGGCACGTGTTGGTACAAAAGAAGCAGATAAAACCTATAAAGCTCAAGGGGATAAAACCACAAGATATGGACGAAGATGAATGGAGCGAAATGGATGAATTGGCACTTTCTACCATTATGCTGACTTTGGCAGAAAGCGTTTACTTCAATGTAGCAGACGAGATGTCGGCTTATCAAGCATGGTTAAAGCTGAGTGATCTTTATGAGAAGCAGAGTGCAGCTTCATAGGTATACTGGCTTAAGAAGCTTGTTGACTTGAAGATGAAATAAGGGACACCTATGTCCAATCATCTGAATGAATTTAACACAATCTATAGTCAGTTGTCAGCTCAAGGTGTCAAGTTTGATGAACCTGTTAGAGCTATGTTCCTGTTGATCACATTCCCGGAAAGTTGGGACACTTTTCGCACAGCTTTGAGTAATTCTGCACCTCCAGATGGTTTGAACATAGCAGGTGTAGAAGGAAGTCTGCTTACTGAAGAAACCAATAGAAAGACAATGGACAAAGGCAAAGGAACAGCCTTAGTTGTCAGGGGAAGGACCAAAGAAAAGTACAAAGGTGGAAAGAGGAATGAGTCTCATAGCAAGTCTCGCAGTGCTAAAGGCAAGAGTGACATAGAATGCTACCATTGTGGCAAGAAGGGTCACATGAAAAGAGACTGGAAAGCAGAAAAAGGCAAAGAGAAAGCTGAAGACCATGGTGAGAAGAACAAGTCCTCAGTGAAGATTCAAGAAATAAATGTGACAAACACTGTTGCAGAGGATGACAGTCTAATGTCAGGAGACATCTACTTCTTGAAGAATACAATGGACTCAGCTCTTCTTACAGCATCTGATGGAAATGCACTGAGTGACTGGATTATAGACTCAAGGGCATCACTTCAGGTGTCTCCAAACAAGGAGTGGTTTACCTCTTATGTGACCACTAAAGATCATGTTCGGCTAGGCAATGGGCAGACATGTGAGATCTTAGGTGTTGGAGATGTTCAATTGAAGTTTCAGAATGGCTCTTCTTTCACGTTGAAGAATGTGAGACATGTTCCCGCAATTACAAAGAGCTTGATCAGCACAGGTTTACTTGATGATGCTGGCTACGTCACCACTTTTGGACAGAACATGTGGAAGATATCCAAGGGTTCTATGACAGTAGCACATGGAGTAAAGTCTGGAGGACTTTACATGATTTATGTATCAAATGTCTCTAAAAATGTAATCAATGTAACCGAGCAGCCGAACGTTTCTTTGTGGCATAGCCGGTTAGGACATATGTCCAAGAAGGGAATGGAAATCTTGTCTCGTTCTGGTTATTTGCCTGGCTTTTCATTTAATGATTTTGAATTCTGTGAACATTGTCTATATGGTAAGCAAACACAGCAGCCACATAAGCATAGAAGCAGTAGAAGAGATACACAGTTGGCACTTGTTCATAGTGATTTGTGTGGACCTATGCCTAACCTATCTCTAGGGGGAGCTTCTTACTTTATGACATTTATAGATGATTACTCGAGGAAATTATGGGTTTACTTTCTCAAGCACAAGGATGAAGCGTTTAGTGTTTTCAAAACGTTTGTGACACTTGTGGAGAATCAGAGTGGCAAGAAGCTTAAATGCTTACGCACTGACAATGGTGGAGAGTATGTTTCAAAGGCCTTTCAGGACTTTTGTGAGTCAAAAGGTATAAAACGTGAACTTATTTCTCCTTACAATCCTCCTCAAAATGGTGTTGCTGAGAGGATGAATAGGACCATACAAGAGAAGGTCAGAAGTATGTTGTCTAATGCACAGCTGCCAAATGGGTTTTGGGCTGAAGCTGTATCAACAGCTATTCATCTTGTAAATAGATCTCCTAGCAAGGTTTTGCAGAAGGATTCAGTGCCAGAGATGGTATGGTCAGGCAAGGTGCCCTCATACAAGCATCTCAGAGTCTTTGGCTGTGAGGCATATACTCACGTTCCAAAGGAATTTAGGAACAAACTTGAGCCAAAGAGTAAAAAGTGCATCTTTCTAGGCTATGGTAATTCTCGTGAGATGGGGTACAGACTTTGGGATCTCTAATCCAGAAAGGTTGTCCGCAGCAATGATGTTCACTTTAATGAATCCAAATATCATTCTAAACCAGAGAGGGTTGAGGAGATTAGAAGAGTTGTCGTCTAAGAAGATGGACCTGCACGTGCAAGACAAAATGTCAGGGCTCAAGAGGAGCAAGGACAGGATAGATTGGAACCACAGGTTGTGTCTGAGCCTGAGCCACCTATTGTGCGTAGATCTGGACGTGTCACGCGACCTCCTGATAGGTTTGTTCCATCTATGAACTATGTCATGTTGACTGATTGCAATGAGCCTTCATGTTACAAGGAAGCAGTGCAAATGAAGGACTCCAGGAATTGGCAATTGGCCATGCAGTCAGAGATGATAGCTCTGCATAAAAACCAGACATGGAAGCTAGTTAAATTACCACGGGGAAAAAAGGATCTACCTTGTAAATAGGTTTACAGGTATAAGATCACCGCTCATGATAGTCAGCCAAAGTACAAAGCAAGGCTTGTTGCCAAGGGCTTGAAGCAAGAACAAGGCATTGACTTTGATGAAGTCTTCTCTCCGGTGGTCAAGATGACTACATTGAGATGCTTTCTTGCATTGGTTGCCATATTAGATTTGGTGTTGCACCAAATGGATGTCAAGACAGCGTTCTTGCATGTGATTTAGATGTGGAAATTTACATGCAGCAGCCAGAAGGGTTTGTTGAGAAAGGCAAGGAAGATTGGGTATGGCAGTTGTTAAAGAGTCTTTATGGCTTAAAACAATCACCGAGGGCATGGTACCATAAATTCCACAACTTTATGATTTCTCAAGGCTACAAACGTAGTGAGTTCGATCACTGTCTATATACAAAGAAGGCTAAGGATGGCAGTTGGTTGATCCTTATTTTGTATGTGGATGACATGTTGCTTGCTGGCAAGCACTTGGAAGAAATTTCAGCTTTGAAGTCAAAGATGGCAAAATCGTTTGACATGAAAGACATGGGTGAGGCAAGTCATATACTTGGTATGCGCATTGAGAGAGACAGATCAAGGAAGTTGATTTGGTTATCTCAAACAGAGTATATTGACAAGGTTTTGCAACGTTTCAATATGGAGAAGGGAAAGGCATTGAGTGTTCCATTGCCACCATATGTGAAACTTAGCAAACAAGATTGTCCTGTGTCTGAGGAAGAACAAGCTGAAATGGATAAGATTCCATATGCGTCTGCAGTGGGTAGTTTGATGTATGCAATGATTGCTACTCGCCGAGACATTGCATTTGCAGTGGGAGTAGTAAGTTGATACATGTCAAACCCAGGCAAGAAACATTGGGAGGCAGTGAAAGGAATATTGAGATACCTGAAAGCTACAACGAGTATGCGTATATGCTATGGGAGTCAGGAGCTAAGTGTAAAGGTTTTTACAGACAGAGATTATGCAGGTGACTTAGACAACCGAAGGTCTACGTCGGGGTATGTCTTTACATTGGCTGGTGGAGCAGTATCATGGCGTTCTAGATTACAAGATTGCGTTACTCAGTCTACTACAGAGGCTGAATATGTTGCAGCATCAGAGGCATGCAAAGAATCAATTTGGCTTAATCGACTAGTAACAGATTTGGGAATCAAAGAAGAGATGCCTGTGTTATATTGTGATAGTCAAAGTGCTATACAATTGGCTCGCAATCCAGTTTATCACTCAAAGACAAAGTATCATTTCATCAGGGAAATGCTCGAGGATAAGCAACTTCAGCTTGTCAAAGTTCACACCACAAAAAATCCTGCTGATCTACTTACAAAAGGACTTCCCTCAGAGAGCTTTGCGCATTTTCGCAAGCAGTTAGGTGTAGGGTAGTACATCACTTCTCTACATCTCTTGTATATTAGCTTGTATAGTAGCTTCTCTCACACTTAAAGCACCACATTGGACTTTAAGTGGGAGGTTGTTGGGGTATAAAGCCCAATGTGGTCGCCCAGGTAAGTAGGCGGGCCGCCAGGTATGTACACATATTCTTTTGTAAAAACCTAATAAGAACTCACTATGCTCTACACATTACAGTACAGCAAGTTCACCATATCGTCATGCTCTTCTTCTCGCACTCTCTCTCGCGTCGCACTTCTGCTCGTACTCCTTCATTATGTATGCTAACAACAAGAGTATGATAAGTGAGGAACTAATTCTTTCTCCTATGAATTGTTTCTTCTTCCTCTTCCCTACCCTCATTCCCTGCTAGCTCTCTCCACCTTCGAAGGTGTTTGAGGTCTTGGGATTGAGGCTTGGGATAGTTAATGCTTTCTACAAGTGCATGTTATGCTTATTGCAAGAAGGCTAATGGTTTATTGCAAGTAGATTAATTACTTAATGCAAGTAGATTAATTGTTGCTTTAAGCACAAGTTGATGCATAAAAGTATACATCTTCATGCACTCAAATGATTTAGGGAACACAAAGATTAATGATGTTCACAAGTTCTTGATTGTTTGCAAGCTAAGATTGATTGTTGAAATTATGCAAAAGCTTGGTGTGTGAACCTTCCATCTCCATATTGCCAAGGAGGTCTCAAGGAACACAAAGATTGTATTGTACCAAGTCTCTCTTAATGAGAGAATCTATAATACAAATGCCTTTTGGAGGGGGGACCGGCTCCACATAAATCCGGTCCTCAACTGTTGTCATATTCTCTACACTCTCTCTCTTGTAAAAGTATTGTTCATGCCTAATTAATTAAGTGTTATGATAAAGTTGCTACTACCAATTAAGTTCACCCTCTATGCTCTCAAAATTGCTCACTCTAATTCTCTTAATTCCGCTATTCTCTAAGTTCATAGGCCATTCCCATTACATTGGTATCCATTGCTTTCTTTCTCTTTGGATTCCTCCTCTCGAATGGGAGAGAGTCTTCTTTTGGGGGTCTCTTTTAGAGGCCTCCTAAGCTCTCTTTCTTCTGGGAGAGGAAGGGAAATTCCATAAGCACGAAGTTGTTGAGTAACTTCGGCTTGCAAAACAGGGTTGCCCATAGCTTGCTGCAACCTAGTGACGAGATAATTCACAAACATGGGAGCATCATCATTAGCACCTTCATGTGCAAAATCAAAGCTATCAATGTTCATTCTACTCTCTTGATTATTGTCAGCCATGTTAACAAAATTTATGTTTATACTTAGTGTATGCTTTGGCAATACAAAACCTTAGTTGCCACTCCTCTTAGCCTTTGAAAATCGGCTCTTAAGTATCTACACCGACAGCTCAAAGTGGTTAATTATAGAGAGTAGAGGAGTAGGTCTAACATAGCAAAGTTGCCAAGGGCTAGCTCCTTTCGGACTTCTTATGGCTCAATAATGGTAAAGCCGTAGGCAAGTCTAAAATGACTCCATTATTAAGTCCAAAGCTCCCGAGGTGTGCACCATCCCCCACATAGTGGGCTTAACAAAACCGATATTAGATCCCAGTTCCACTTACTCTATTATAATTAACAACATCAACCATTTATAGGCTACTTAAGGACCTCTCTTCTTAAGCAAGAAAAGAGAAACCAAATGCTCTGTTACCAATGTAATGGAATTTGCCTATTCAATTTGAGAGTAGCGGAATTTAATGAGAATACTTTCAAGAAATGATTTTGTGAGCATAGCGGGTAGACATAATTGAAGATAGCAACATAATCATAGAAATTAGTTAACTTGCCATAGACAATACTTTTGCAAGAGAGAGAATTTAGAGAACATAACAGTAGTTGAGGACCGGATTTATGTGGAGCCGGTCCCCCCTCCAATAGGCATTTGTATTATGATTTCTCCCATAAAGAGAGACTTGTTACAATACATTCTTTGTGTTCCTTGTGACCTAGGTGAAGCAATGAAGATGGAAAGCTTCATGCATCACCATCATAGCATAACCTAAACTTGAAGAAAGCTTTAACTATACCAAGCCTCAGTCCCAAGACCTCAAACACCTTCGAAGGTGGAGAGAGCTAGCAGGGAATGAGGGTAGGGAAAAGGAAGAAGAAACATTTCATACGAGAAAGAGCTAGTTCCTCACTTATCATAACTCTTGAGCTAGCATACATAATAGCATAGTAATGAAGAAGAAGGAGATGACAAGCTGAAGCATTGAAGCATGGCTCTTGGTTGGATTTGCACTCCATAGCCAAGAGTGTTGGTGTAGGCTCTCAACCTCTACTTGCTTGGAGAGGGAGCTCTTGCACTTTGCATAGCACACAATGAAAGTGTTTGTCAGTGTGTGTGGGTGAGTATACCCGCTAAGCACCCCCCTAGCTTGCTTGGGTCGACCCCCCCTTGTAGCTCATGCTTGAAGCTCATTGGACCCCTCCAGGCCTAGCCAATCACAAGCAGGAGCCATTACAAGCAA
Source organism: Adiantum capillus-veneris (assembly GCF_014529385.1). Lineage (NCBI taxonomy): Eukaryota > Viridiplantae > Streptophyta > Polypodiopsida > Polypodiales > Pteridaceae > Adiantum > Adiantum capillus-veneris. The sequence goes on along the minus strand of NC_140957.1, from coordinate 58,053,313 downwards.
CAGGGGTAGCGTTGGGACAAGTGTCCCCCTTTCCCCTTTGAGAGAGAGGACTTGATAAATGAAAAATCAATTAATTAAATATCCTAAATTATCATTGCACCCCTTGGGTGGCCAACCAATAGGCTTCAGGCACACCATGAGGGCAACATGAGGAGGAACTTGACAAGTGTCCTTGCTGCCTCTTCAAGCTGGGGCTTCCCTTGTGTGTGTGTGTGTGTGTGTGTGTTCTCTCTCATCCCCCCCCGTTGTAGGCTCGCCCCCCTCCTTGTAGGGATCTTTTTGACTTTAGGAGCTCAAGCACCTTAGTCATCAAGCATGACAAAGCACTTGGACTAGGGGGTATGCCCACAAGCATCTCAGGCAAGCATCTCAGGCAAGCATATCAAGGCACCTCAAGCACCTTAATCAAGCGGCAAGTCAAGCACCTCAAGCACCTTAATCAAGCACCTCAAGCAGGACAAACACCTCAAGCACGACAAGCACCTCAAGGAGGTCAAGCACCTCGAGCTTGGGCCGGGTTCCCACCTCAAGCTCAGCCCTAGCTTACCTAAGGTCAAAGGACTTTTTCACACATTATTGGAGGTCTTCAATGAAGCTAACCCTAAGGTCTTATGCTCCATTGGTTAGCCTTGCTCTTGATAGACCATCTCCCATTTGGGCCCCTTTACTATTGGCCCCGTGTTGAGATAGATCTATAAGCACATATCTATATCTTAACACTTGTTCCCGTTTATTCGCCCACATTAAGTGATCAATTTAATATGAGAAAATCATTTGGGTTGGTTAGATATGAGATTTTATGACATTACCTCTCTCTTGAAGTACTTATCTTAACAACATTATGTCTCTAATAACGTGAACATTCTTCTAAGGAGAAACTACCTTTCGAGGCTAAAGACGGAAGATCCAAAAGTTCCTTGTAGCTTAAGATACCTAGGAAGATCTTCATTGCAAAGGAGTATAGCCGAGATCAAAACGAATCTTTTTACAAGATTAAACAGGCTATATCCATTTGTTAGCTAGGCAAAAGAGGCTCCTGCCGTTACGCACAAAAGAGCCTTATCCTTTAAAAAACAAAAAAGTTGGGTCTTACTAAACATTCCCAAGGCTCATCTAAGGCAAATTACACACAAATGAAGACCCGCCACAGATCGAGGATGAAGCAGAGGAGCTCAAACCCAAGTTCATCCTTCAACAAGAAGACAAGGTATTAAGAAATGGACTCTCTTTTTATGTTTTGTGCACAAATTTAACTAGTATGCATGCTTAGAATCATGTTTGTGATGACGACGTCTCTCAAACACCAAGTAGAATTTGTCACTCTACTTTGGGAGAATTAAATGGACTAAAGAGCAGACATGCTTGCAGCAGCTATGTCTCCCAAGCCCCAAATGGATTAGTCATCCATCTTGGAAAGATGTCGTAGGGTTAAAAAGGGATCCTCTACCCGCTACGTACGATTGACTAATGACTAAGCCTTTATCTCTTCTACCTCATAGTCGAGGACGACTATGATTTCAAGAGAGAGGTAATGTCATAAAATCTAATATCTAACTAACCCAAATGATTTTCTCATATTAAATTGATCACTTAATTTGGGAGAATACACGGGAAGAAGGGTTAAGATATAGATATGTGCTTATAGATCTATCTCAACACGGGGCCAATAGTAAAGGGGCCCAAATGGGAGATGGTCTATCAAGAGCAAGGCTAACCAATGGAGCATAAGACCTTAGGGTTAGCTTCATTGAAGACCTCCAATAATGTGTGTAAAAGTCCTTTGACCTTAGGTAAGCTAGGGCTGAGCTTGAGGTGGGAACCCGGCCCAAGCTCAAGGTGCTTGAGGTGCTTGTCTTGCTTGAGGTGTTTGTCCTGATTGAGGTGCTTGAATTGCCGCTTGATTAAGGTGCTTGAGGTGCCTTGACATGCTTGACTGAGATGCTTGTGGGAATACCTCCTAGTCCAAGTGCTTTGTCATGCTTGATGACTAAGGTGCTTGACCTCCTAAAGTCAAAAGCATCCCTACAAGAGGTGGGGCGAGCCCTTTTCCTAGGGATTAGAGAGAGAACACACACTCACACTCACAAGGGAAGCCCCAGCTTGAAGAGGCAGCAAGGACACATGTCAGGTCCCTACCCATGTTACCTTCATGTGTTGCTTGACGCCTATTGGCTAGGCTTCAAAGGGGTCCAATGATAAATTACTTGAATTATCTAATTGTTTTTGCATTTATCAAGTCCTCTCTCTCAAGGGGAAAGGGGGACACTTGTCCCAAGGCTATCCCTATTGCTTGTAATGGCTTCTGCTTGTGATTGGCTAGGCCTGGAGGGGTCCAATGAGCTTCAAGCATGAGCTTCAAGGGGGGGTCGACCCAAGCAAGCTAGGGGGGTGCTTAGGGGGTATACTCACCCACACACACTCACAAGCACTCTCATTGTGTACTATGCAAAGTGCAAGAGCTCCCTCTCCTTCTCCAAGCAAGTAGAGGTTGAGAGCCTACACCAACACTCTTCGCTATGGAGTGCAAATCCATCCAAGATCCATGATTCAATGCTTGAGCTTGCCATCTATTTCTTCTACATTACTATGCTATTATGTATGCTAGCAACAAGAGTATGATAAGTGAGGAACTAATTCTTTCTCCTACTAAATGTTTCCTCTTCCTCTTCCGTACCCTCATTCCCTGCTATCTCTCTCCACCTTCGAAGGTGTTTGAGGTCTTGGGACTGAGGCTTGGGATAGTTAATGCTTTCTACAAGTGCATGTTATGCTTATTGCAAGAAGGCTAATGGTTTATTGCAAGTAGATTAATTACTTAATGCAAGTAGATTAATTGTATTGCAAGGTAGATTAATTATTGCTTTAAGCACAAGTTGATGCATAAAAGTATACATCTTCATGCACTCAAATGATTTAGGGAACACAAAGATTAATGATGTTCACAAGTTCTTGATTGTTTTCAAGCTAAGATTGATTGTTGAAATTATGCAAAAGCTTGGTGTGTGAACCTTCCATCTCCATATTGCCAAGGAGGTCTCAAGAAACACAAAGATTGTATTGTACCAAGTCTCTCTTAATGAGAGAATCTATAATACAAATGCCTTTTGGAGGGGGGACCGGCTCCACATAAATCCGGTCCTCAACTGTTGTCATATTCTCTACACTCTCTCTCTTGTAAAAGTATTGTTCATGCCTAGTTAATTAAGTGTTATGATAGAGTTGAGAGCCCGTTTTCGTGGAGCCACATCTTCAGAAGAACTTAGACTGTCATTGCTTTCTTTCTCTTTGGATTCCTCCTCTCGAATGGGAGAGAGTCTTCTTTTGGGGATCTCTTCTGGAGGCCTCCTAAGCTCTCTTTCTTCTGGGAGAGGAAGGGAAATTCCATAAGCACGAAGTTGTTGAGTAACTTCGGCTTGCAAAACAGGGTTGCCCATAGCTTGCTGCAACCTAGTGACGAGATAATTCACAAACATGGGAGCATCATCATTAGCACCTTCATGTGCAAAATCAAAGCTATCAATGTTCATTCTACTCTCTTGATTATTGTCAGCCATGTTAACAAAATTTATGTTTATACTTAGTGTATGCTTTGGCAATACAAAACCTTAGTTGCCACTCCTCTTAGCCTTTGAAAATCGGCTCTTAAGTATCTACACCGACAGCTCAAAGTGGTTAATTATAGAGAGTAGAGGAGTAGGTCTAACATAGCAAAGTTGCCAAGGGCTAGCTCCTTTCGGACTTCTTATGGCTCAATAATGGTAAAGCCGTAGGCAAGTCTAAAATGACTCCATTATTAAGTCCAAAGCTCCCGAGGTGTGCACCATCCCCCACATAGTGGGCTTAACAAAACCGATATTAGATCCCAGTTCCACTTACTCTATTATAATTAACAACATCAACCATTTATAGGCTACTTAAGGACCTCTCTTCTTAAGCAAGAAAAGAGAAACCAAATCCCAGTTTCCTAAGGCTCGATTAAGGCAGACGGGCAAAAATCCTATGGGCCATCAAAAGTATTATGCGAAACTAGCAAAAAGATACTATGGTCCTTTCCAAATCTTGAAGCCCATCAATGAGATGGATTATCAACTCAAGTTGCCCAACCATTGGCTTATACACAATGCCTTTCATGTAAGCCTACTTAAGCCCTACAAAGGAGAGCCACCAACTGAACCAATTATTGAAGACCCTCCCGAAGTTGAAGACCAAGAAGAGGTGCTACAACCCGAAGCTGTCCTTCGGCATGAAGACAAGGTACTACGACATGGTAAGATAATCCGAAGGTATCTTATTAAGTTCAAAAATTATCCTTTTGAAGATGCTAAATGGATGCTAGGAGTACAACTTAAGGATAGTATGAACCTTGTCAATGCTTACAATGCTACATTAGAGTAAGCAAATGTACAATTCTCTTTTAAATGACTCATGTTTTTGTCTTATAAGACTAATCCTCTTTTTAATTGTGCACAAAGTTAACTAGTATGCATGCTTAGAATCATGTTTGTGATGACGACGTCTCTCAAACACCAAGTAGAATTTATCACTCTACTTTGGGAGAATGAAATGGACTAAAGAGCAGACATGCTTGCGGCAACTATGTCTCCCAAGCACCAAATGGATTAGTCATCCATCTTGGAAAGATGTCGTAGGGTAAAAAAGGGATCCTCTACCCGCTAAGTACGATTGACTAATGACTAAGGCTTTATCTCTTCTACCTCATAGTCGAGGACAACTATGATTTCAAGAGAGAGTTAATGTCATAAAATCTAATATCTAACTAACCCAAATGATTTTCTCATATTAAATTGATCACTTAATGTGGGAGAATAAATGGGAACAAGTGTTAAGATATAGATATGTGCTTATAGATCTATCTCAACACGGGGCCAATAGTAAAGGGGCCCAAATGGGAGATGGTCTATCAAGAGCAAGGTTAAACAATGGAGCATAAGACCTTAGGGTTAGCTTCATTGAAGACCTCCAATAATGTGTGTAAAAGTCCTTTGACCTTAGGTAAGCTAGGGCTGAGCTTGAGGTGGGAACCCGGCCCAAGCTCGAGGTGCTTGTCGTGCTTGAGGTGCTTGTCCTTCTTGAGGTGTTTGTCATGCTTGAGGTGCTTGATTAAGATGATTGAGGTTCTTGACTGGCTCCATGCTTGAGGTGCTTGACTTGATACATGATTAAGGTGCTTGAGGTGCCTTGAGATGCTTGTGGGAACACCCCCTAGTTAAGGTGCTTTGTCATGCTTGATGACTAAGGGGCTTGCTCATCCAAAGTCAAAAAGATCCCTACAAGGAGGGGGGCGAGCCTACAAGGGGGGGAATGAGAGAGAACACACACACACACACACACACACACACACACACACACACACACACACACACACACACACACACACACACACACACACACACGCACACACACACACACACACAAGGGAAGCCCCAACTTGAAGAGGCAGCAAGGACACTTGTCAAGTTCCTCCTCATGTTGCCCTCATGGTGTGCCTGAAGCCTATTGGTTGGCCACCCAAGGGGTCCAATGATAATTTAGGATATTTAATTAATTGATTTTGCATTTATCAAGTCCTCTCTCTCAAAGGGGAAAGGGGGACACTTGTCCCAAGGCTACCCCTGTTGCTTGTAATGGCTCCTGCCTGTGATTGGCTAGGCTTGGAGGGGTCCAATGAGCTTCAAGCATGAACTACAAGGGGGGGTCGACCCAAGCAAGCTAGGGGGGTGCTTAGGGGGTATACTCACCCACAGACACACTCACAAACACTCTCATTGTGTACTATGCAAAGTGCAAGAGCTCCCTCTCCTTCTCCAAGCAAGTAGAGGTTGAGAGCCTACACCAACACTCTTCGCTATGGAGTGCAAATCCATCCAAGATCCATGATTCAATGCTTGAGCTTGCCATCTATTTCTTCTACATTACTATGCTATTATGTATGCTAGCAACAAGAGTATGATAAGTGAGGAACTAATTCTTTCTCCTACTAAATGTTTCCTCTTCCTCTTCCCTACCCTCATTCCCTGCTATCTCTCTCCACCTTCGAAGGTGTTTGAGGTCTTGGGACTGAGCCTTGGTATAGTTAAAGCTTTCTTCAAGTGAAGGTTATGCTATGATGGTGATGCATGAAGCTTTCCATCTTCATTGCTTCACCTAGGTCACAAGGAACACAAAGAATGTATTGTAACAAGTCTCTTTTTATGGGAGAAATCATAATACAAATGCCTATTGGAGGGGGGACCGGCGCCACATAAATCCGGTCCTCAACTGTTGTCATGTTCTCTAAATTCTCTCTCTTGCAAAAGTATTGTCTATGCCAAGTTAACTTATTGCTATAATTATGTTGCTATCTTCAATTATGTCTACCCCCTATGCTCACAAAATCATTTCTTGAAAGTACTCTCATTAAATTCCGCTACTCTCAAATTGAAAAGGCAAATTCCATTACATTGGATGTAATGGGAATGGCCTATGAACTTAGAGAATAGCCGAATTTAGAGTGAGCAATTTTGAGAACATAGAGGGTGAACTTAATTGGTAGTAGCAACTCTATCATAACACTTAATTAACTAGGCATGAACAATACTTTTACAAGAGAGAGAGTGTACAGAATAGTATGACAACAGTTGAGGACCGGATTTATGTGGAGCCGGTCCCCCCTCCAAAAGGCATTTGTATTATAGATTCTCTCATTAAGAGAGACTTGGTACAATACAATCTTTGTGTTCCTTGAGACCTCCTTGGCAATATGGAGATGGAAGGTTCACACACCAAGCTTTTGCATAATTTCAACAATCAATCTTAGCTTGAAAACAATCAAGAACTTGTGAACATCATTAATCTTTGCGTTCCCTAAATCATTTGAGTGCATGAAGATGTATACTTTTATGCATCAACTTGTGCTTAAAGCAATAATTAATCTACCTTGCAATACAATTAATCTACTTGCATTAAGTAATTAATCTACTTGCAATAAACCATTAGCCTTCTTGCAATAAGCATAACATGCACTTGTAGAAAGCATTAACTATCCCAAGCCTCAGTCCCAAGACCTCAAACACCTTCAAAGGTGGAGAGAGCTAGCAGGGAATGAGGGTAGGGAAGAGGAAGAAGAAACATTTCGTAGGAGAAAGAATTAGTTCCTCACTTATCATACTCTTGTTGGTAGCATACATAATAGCATAGTAATGAAGAAGAAGGAGATGGCAAGCTTAAGCATTGAAGCATGGCTCTTGGTAGGATTTGCACTCCATAGCCAAGAGTGTTGGTGTAGGCTCTCAACCTCTACTTGCTTCGAGAAGGAGAGGGAGTTCTTGCACTTTGCATAGTACACAATGAGAGTGTTTGTGAGTGTGTGTGGGTGAGTATACCCCCTAAGCACCCCCCTAGCTTGCTTGGGTCGACCCCCCCTTGTAGCTCATGCTTGAAGCTCATTGGACCCCTCCAGGCCTAGCCAATCACAAGCAAGAGCCCTTACAAGCAACATGGGTAGCCTTGGGACAAGTGTCCCCCTTTCCCCTTTGAGAGAGAGGACTTGATAAATGCAAAAACAATTAGATAATTCAAGTAATTTATCATTGGACCCCTTTGAAGCCTAGCCAATAGGCTTCAAGCAACACATGACGCTAACATGGGTAGGGACCTGACATGTGTCCTTGCTGACTCTTCAAGCTGGGGCTTCCCTTGTGAGTGAGAGTGTGTGTTCTCTCTCTAGTCCCTGGGAAAAGGGCTCGCCCCCCCTCTTGTAGGGATGCTTTTGACTTTAGGAGGTCAAGCACCTTAGTCATCAAGCATGACAAAGCACTTGGACTAGGAGGTATTCCATAGATATAATTTGGCTTATAGAGGGATAAGCTAGCATACGTTTCATGTTTGCTTATTTGAGTAACGGCAATTTTGTTTTTTAATATTATGTTAGAAGTGGCCAATAATCCTACTACCATATGCCACTTGTTAGGGAAATGTAGGAAAATTAAGCCAAAGAATCACTTAAGGAGTTGCAAGCATCTCAGGCAAGCATGTCAAGGCACCTCAAGCACCTTAATCAAGCGGCAAGTCAAGCACCTCAAGCACCTTAATCAAGCACCTCAAGTAGGACAAACACCTCAAGCAAGACAAGCACCTCGAGCTTGTGCCGGGTTCCCACCTCAAGCTCAACCCTAGCTTTCCTAAGGTCAAAGGACTTTTACACACATTATTGGAGGTCTTCAATGAAGCTAACCCTAAGGTCTTATGCTCCATTGGTTAGCCTTGCTCTTTGATAGACCATCTCACATTTGGGCCCCTTAACCGTTGGCCTCGTGTTGAGATAGATCTATAAGCACATTTCTATATCTTAACCCTTGTTCCCATGTATTCTCCCACATTAAGTGATCAGTTTAATATGAGAAAATCATTTGGGTTGGATAGATATTATCTTTTATAACATTACCTCTCTCTTGAAATCATAGTCGTCCTCAACTATGAGGTAGAGATGGTAAAGTCTGACCCATTAGTCCATTGGTCTTAGCGGGTAGAGGATCCATTTTTACCCTATGACATCATTCCAGAGTGGATGACTAATCCACTTGGTGCTTGAGAGACATTGTCTTCCGCAAGCATGTTTGCTCTTTTTAGTCCATATCATACTTCCAAAGTAGAGTGATAAGGTCTACTTGGTGTTTGGGAGACGTAGTCACCACAAACATGATCCTAAGTATGCATACTTTAAAATTTGCGCACAAAACATAAAAAGAGAGTCCATTTCTTAATACCTTGTCTTCTTGTTGAAGGATGAACTTGGGTTGGAGCTCCTCTGCTTCATCCTCGATCTGTGGCGGGTCTTCATTTGTGTGTAATTTGCCTTAGATGAGCCTTGGGAAAGTTTAGTAAGACCCAACTTTTTTTTTTTGGTAATGTCGTAAAAATTAATATCTATCCAACCCAAATGATTTTCTCATATTAAACTGATCACTTAATGTGGGAGAATACACGAGAACAAGGGTTAAGATATAGACATGTGCTTATACATCTATCTCAACACGGGGCCAATGGTTAAGGAGCCCAAATGAGAGATGGTCTATCAAAGAGCAAGGCTAACCAATGGAGTATAAGACCTTAGGGTTAGCTTCATATAAGACCTCCAATAATGTGTGTAAAACCCCTTTGACCTTAGGCAAGCTAGGGCTGAGCTTGAGGTGGGAACCCGGCCTAAGCTTGAGGTGCTTGTCGTGCTTGAGGTGCTTGACATGCTTGAGGTGCTTGATTAAGATGCTTGAGGTGCTTGGCTGGCTCCATGCTTTAGGTGCTTGACTTGCTACATGATTAAGGTGCTTGAGGTGCCTTGAGATGCTTGCCTCAGATGCTTGTGGGAACACCCCCTAGTTAAGGTGCTTTGTCATACTTGATTTCTAAGGGGCTTGCTCATCCAAAGTCAAAAAGATCCTTACAAGGAGGGGGGTGAGCCTACAAGGGGGGGAATGAGAGAAAACACACACACACACACACACACACACACACACACACACACACACACACACACACACACACACACACACACACACAAGGGAAGCCCCAGCTTGAAGAGGCAGCAAGGACACTTGTCAAGTTCCTCCTCATGTTGCCCTCATGGTGTGCCTGAAGCCTATTGGTTGGCCACCCAAGGGGTCCAATGATAATTTAGAATATTTAATTAATTGATTTTGCATTTATCAAGTCCTCTCTCTCAAAGGGGAAAGGGGGACACTTGTCCCAAGGCTACCCCTGTTGCTTGTAATGGTTCCTGCTTGTGATTGGCTAGGCCTGGAGGGGTCCAATGAGCTTCAAGCATGAGCTACAAGGGGGGGTCGACCCAAGCAAGCTAGTGAAAAGGGGGGTTATACCCTAATTTCAACTTAAAACAAGAGCATTAACACTCAAAGAAACCCAAAAAGACAAGTCGGAGTCCAAGAAACGCAAAGAATAGGAAATTTTGGATTCAGATCTTGTTTTTACATTCAAACCTGACAAAAACACTTGAAACTCAATTATAAACATTGGAGAAGGCTTAAAACCAAGAATAGTCAAAATCTGGGACAAAAGACATCATACGCGTATAATGTCTTTTAGCACATCCACTGCTTATTTTTGATATCTGACCTGACAAGATTGTTACAAACACTGTAGAAAGCATAAATATCAAGTCTTGACCCAAATTGATGAAAAAGACATCATACGCGTATGATGTCTTTTACCTAATTTTGGACATATTTTGATACTTTGCCAACACAGATCCATTGTAATAGCTGTCTAGAGGTTATATTTCAAGTTTCATCCCATTTGGATCACAATTGACCCAAAACAAGTCAAAAGTGAAAAATTGCCAAGAAAAGCCTAAATTAGCCATAACTTGCTCAAACAGAGTTCAAACTAAATTTTGTGAGTGGACAGAGCATAAGGGGGCTACTGAGAGTGAGCATAACCAAAATAGTCCAAATCTGTGAAAAAAAGACATCATACGCGTATAATGTCTTTTTCAGCATAACTGCAACAAAATTCTCACTTGATGAAACAGAAGTTGTCCAACTGACAAGATTAAACAATTGACCAAGTATCAATCAGTTTGGATCAATTCTGACCACAAAAACTTGGGAAAACAAATTGCCGAGACGGAAAAGTTAAAGTCCTTTAGGGGAATTGATGAATTTGAGATCGGGCAGGAATCTCCAGAATAACCAACCAAAACAAGGGGAACAAGCAAGTGTCATATCAACCGAGGGAAAAGTAAACCAAAGTTGGGTGCAACCATTAGAGCCGATCTTTGAAGGAAGTGTTTCTAATACTTCTTCGGAGAGATCTTACGAGATTTTCACCAAACACTTGGAACACTTGAACCTGAACAATAGAGAAAATATGGCAGCAGGACCATCAAACCCTTCCGCCACAATGAAGCTATTGTTCATAAAATACCAGTACGACAATGAGCAAGGTGCCAAGATCTACAAAGATGGAATGGACCGCTATTGTGTAAAGATAGGAGATAGACCTAGTGAGTTCAAGGACTTAGTGCCTGTGAGCTATAGCAGAGATAGATATCTAGATGACGAGGGTACCATGTATTTGGTAGTCCTAAACCCTAACATTGTGGACAAGTGGGGATTGATGGGCACCAAAGCCAAAGTAGATGAAGAACTTGAGGAGAAAGCACCAATAATGAACTTCCCTGATGCGAGGTTAAGAAGAGAGAATGAAACTACAAGGATCAACAATGATAACATCTATGTGGGGCTATACAAATATAATAATGGGGAGCAAGATCTCTATTATAGATGTGAAGAACCCTACACTGGAGAGTTGACAGACCAAAAAAGACTTTATGTCTTTACCTACACAGGGGGATCGGAAGTGAAAATTGCCGCTTACGACAAGTATGGGAGGCAATACTCAACAATGGGCAAGAAAGAATTAGAAGGATATACATACTTTGGGGGACCACTACATCAGTATTATGTTACTTCTAGCTCACAAAGACCAGCACCAACAAATGGAGTGCAAAACCCAATGACAACAGGAGGACAAAGAATTCAGGCTGCTGACTCTTTCAGTCAACCTCAGTACTCGAAGCCCGGACCAATGGGATCATTACATTCCAGAGAGTCAATGGATACGAATCGAGTTAGTGCAGTTCCAATCCCCACATATACCACTCCAGGTCCAAGGTTCGAAGCGGAACCATCACATTTACCTCCTAGTAGTAGACTCAGGGTAGGGGAACGGACAAGGGTAACCCATGAAGTCCATGATGCTAGAGAAAGCTTTAGCCGGGACACAGGAGCAATGAGATCGGTAGCAGACCATAGACGTATGAGACCATCTCAAGTAGCCAAGTGTATGCCAAAGAAGTATGGTGGTTCAGGAGATCCGTATGCACATGTGTCACTCTTTAAGCAAGTCTTAAGAGCTGAGCAGATAACAGATTTCCATACACAATACGAGGGATTTGGTCTTACTCTAGAAGGTACGGCATTGACATGGTTTCAACCACTGAACAGAGGGGGATTCCATGACATTGACCATTTGCTAAGAGAGTTTGCTGAGGAATTCTCAAAACGAGGGATTAAGCACAATACGGTCTCACAAATATATGCTTTTAAACAGAGAGAACACGAAAAAGTGAAGGAAGCTTCACTTCGTTTCAAACAATACATTGAGAGATGTCCAGTACGTGAACGACCACAAGATGACAGACTATCTGTTCTCTTTATTGAAGGATTGAGAAATGACACTCTCAAGAAGGACTTGCACTTGAAAGCTTGTACAAGTTTCGAGCAAGTAACGAGAGAAGCATTGTACTTAGTGGATAACTGTACGGTTTATGGAGAGGTGTCAGCGGATACAGATTTTGCATCCAATAGCTCTTCCTCCGTAGCAAGCGAGACTACCACTAAAAAAATTGTTCAAACAACAACCATGCCAAATGTAGAGCAAATGATAGAAGATGCTCTAAAAAGGATGGCACCATACCAAAAACCATTGCCAAAACCACTGAAATGGTGTGCTATTGAACAAAAATGGACAAACCATCCAACAGAGGAGTGCTATTACAACAAAGGGTATGTAAGGGAGCGTCAGTATGCACCTCCTGCTCAATTAGCACCACCTCAGGTACATCCAGTACCTCGATACCCAACGGGAAATGTACCAAGACCTATGGGGATAGAAAGACCGCAACCGGTATTGGGACAACAACCACCTTTACCAGGAGCAAGACCAGTGGGCATTAGATATGCACTAACCTTAGAGAATCAGGAAGAACAAGCCTTAGTGCCTGTTCAAGCCCATTAGATATGCACTAACCTTAGAGAATCAGGAAGAACAAGCCTTAGTGCCTGTTCAAGCCTATTATGAAGAATCTGGTGCACACATGTCTCCAACTGTGTATTACCCACCAGAAGAACCCAAACAACCAGAACCATGGGGCATGATTGGGAATGTTGGAACACCAACAGTTACAAGTGCTTCTGATGAAGAGAGATACAATTTGGACGCAAGAAGATTGATGTTCATAACTCATGGAGGGTTAACAGGACAAAGACCATCCTATCCACAAAGGACGAATCAAGTGGGACCAAGACCAGGACTAGGACCCTGCTACAAGTGTGGAGGTGACCATCTGATGAATGTTTGTCCACATACGGAAATCATTAGAATTAACGCTTATTGCACTGAGTGTGGGGTTACTCACTTCATTGAGGATTGCTCAAAGAATCCAAACAAAGTGCAAAAGACGACATTGAATATGCTAGAAACTATTCCTACCAGCAATGGGTCCGAAAATGAAACTCTGATACCAACACAAGTTGTTACTAGAGCTCAAGCTAAGAAAACCACTAGAGAACCTGAAAATGGAAAGTTAGCGACTGAAGTGGTTAGTCAAGGACCGCGGAGTCAGAGAAACACATGGAAAGCTAGAAAAGCACGCATGAAGTTGAGAAAAGAACGTGAAGATGCTATTCTAGCTGAGGAACTAAAGCGAACTAAAGATAGATTAGAAAAACTTGAGAGTCAAAACGGGAAACGAGAGATGAGGCCGGAAAGAACGAAACAAAAGAGTATCAAAGAAACAACGAGCTTAAGCTCAGGGGGTTCAGTGCTAGTTGACAAAGTACACGAACCATTGGACGCACTGATGAGAGCTTACGAAGCTAGGTTAAAGAACAACCAAACACAAGAACAAAGGTGGATGACATACCCAAATGCGGAATTGGAAAAGCAGAGACTTGAAATGTGCCAGAGAATGATCGAGACTGCACAAGCTTTATTAGAACCACCAAGAGAAACAATGAATTGTGGAACGGAAAACCCAATTCAGCAAGAGACTATCATTTCACGGGTAGCTGAAAAGACTCCCAGTGCACAAAAGCCTGAAAATACACACAAGGATGATCGCATAGTATTGAACACAACCGATCAGGAGATAGAGAGTTTTCATCCAGTCATACAGAGGATTTACGGAAGAGAGGATTTACGGAAGAGATGAGGATTACAATGAATTTTGGAAACAAGTGAGAGAGGCAAACTTTGCAAACGAGCTAAGTTGCCAAGCTAATCAGACAAATTGGGAAAAGGACATCAGGAATCCTCCCATAGTGGAATTTGAGGCAAGATCTCAAGTGGACTTGGATCTGCAATCTTACTGGGGAGATGGGGGCTCTGTTAGAACAATAGAGAGCAAACCTCATTCACTGAATACCTTACCTTCATACTTAGGAGAGTATGAAGCAAAATCCGAGATTAGAGCACTTCCCTCACGAAGAATCTCATCAGAAAAAGTCATGGACTCGCAAGGATTGATAGAGATCTTGTCAACACCAGTGACATGCACTATCACTCTAGCTGAGCTTTTGAGGCTAAGACCACATATGTGGACCACTGTAGGAAAATGCTTGGAGAAATTTGGGATAAAAGACCCAACATCGAGACTGCAAGAGGGTATACAAGAGATGAGCAAACCACAAAAGAACGCTAAGCCTGTACCCTTAAACAAGGTCGGAGAGTATTGCGAAGGTTGTAACATTTAATGGCCTAAAATCTTATGTGTAGCGGAAATTAGCATGAACATAGTGGGCATTTCATTAGAATAGATTCCTAATGAGAATTACAAGAGTGCTTGGGTGGAGAGAGCAACAAAAGCATAACACCTAGTTAGATAGCATCGACAATACTTTCAAAAGAGAGAGATATTAAGCTATTGACAACAGTTGAGGACCGGATTTGCATGGAGCCGGTCCCCCCTCCAAAAGGCTTTGTATTATGGTTTCTCCCATCAAGAGAGACATTGTACAATACAATTCTTTGTGTTCCTTCAAGACTAGCTAGTGCAATGAAGATGGAAGCTTCATACACCAAGCAAAACACTTAATCAAACACAACTTGAATTATCCCCGTTCTCAGACCCAAGACCTCACACACCTTCGAAGATGGTGAGAGCTAGCGGGGTATGAGAGTAGATTGAGAGGAAAAAGAAGTATCTTACGAGAAAGATGTACATCTCCTCACATAATCACTCATATTAGCATAGCTTAGCTTAGTAATTAGCTTGGTAGAGAAGATGAGCATGCATTGAAGCTTGGCTCTTGGTTGGATTTGCATCCACATGCCAAGAGAGTGTTGATGTAGGCTTCTATCTCACAAGCTTGGAGTAGGTGATGAGCTCTTCATTAAAGCTTGGGAGGAGATAGAGTATTCTTCCTTCACACATGGTCAAGTGTGAGTGTGTGTGTGTGTCAATGCCAAGCAAAAATCAGCCCCCCCTCTCTCTTGGGCGAGCCCTAGCTGCTAAATAGGTCTGGCTTTTGCCTCATTGGACCTCCCCAGGTCAAGCCAATAGGAATTAAGCAGCATAAGTGATAGCCTTCTGACATGTGTCCCCCTTTCCCCTTTTGTGAGAGCTTTAGGTAATTAAATAATTAAACTAAACTCTCATTGGACCCCTTTGCCTCCTGGCCAATAGGAATCAGGCAAGCCATGGGGCTCCTGAATGCTCATTGGACCCCTTGGGAGACTGCCCAATAGTCTTCTAGGAGACTTAATTCTCATTGGTTTCTTTTATTAAATGTTTTTAAATTAATTAAACTAGATTTACTCTAGCTTAATTCTCATTGGTCCACTTCAAGGGTCTTCCAATAGGAATTGGGCACACCTTGTGGGCATCTGGCCTAGGGAGCTGACATGTGTCCCTCATTCCCTTTGTGTAAAGGGAGCCTGTGTGTGTGTGTGTGGCTTTCTCTCTCATCTCCTACCTTTGGGGCTCGCCCCCTCCCATGTAGGGATGTGCAAAGACTTTTAGGGCACACACTCAGCATCCAATTTTCCCTAGGGTTGACCTTTGGACACAACCTTTGAATTTTGGAACCTTAGCATTTTGGAAGTCTTAATGGGCTGAACCTTAGGGTCTTTTTGGCCCATTGTTTCACATGGCTCTTTTGCAGATGGCCCCCCCTTTGGATCCCTATTTTCCCTCCTTTGGATACCTATTGTGGCCGGTCTGCTAGCTTAACCAATATTCTAGCTTTTTCTCCCTTGGCACTTCCCCACATTAAATGATCAGTTTAATATGAGAAAATCATTTAGGAGAATTAGATATTGATTATTATGACATTACCTCTCTCTTGAAATCATAGTCGTCCTCGACTATGGTGTAGAGAAGATAAAGCATATGCATGAGTCCTTTTCTTAGCGGGTAGAGGATCCCTATGTTACCCTACGACATCATTCCATAATGGATGACTAGTCCATTTGGCGCTTGAGAGCCTGAGGCTGCCGCAAGCATGTCTGCACATTAGTCCTATCAGTCTTCCATAGTAGAGTGACAAGCTCTACTTGGTGTTTGGGAGACGTCGTCTCCGCAAACTTGATCTAAGCATGCATACTACTTCATTTTTGTGCACAAATAAAGAAAAAGAGAGTCTTATAAGACAAAAAATTTTTGTTCATTTTTAACATTTTGTACATTTGCTTACTCTTGGGAAGCATTGTAAGCATTGACAAGGTTTAGGTTATCCTTTAATTGTATGCCTTGCATCCATCTAGCATCTTCAAAAGGATAATTCTTAAACTTAATAAGATATCGTCGGATAGTCTTACCGCCTCTTAATACCTTGTCTTCATGTCGGAGAATGGACTCGGGCTGCAGCACCTCCTCGTGGTCCTCGATCTCCGGTGGGTCTTCAATAGTTGGTTCTTGAGGTGGCTCGCCTTTGTAAGGCTTTAAGAGGCTCACATGAAAAGCATTGTGTATGAGCCAATGATTGGGCAACTTAAGTTGATAGGCCATCTCATTGATTGGCCTAAGAATCTGGAAGGGACCATAGTACCTTTTTGCTAGTTTAGCATAGTACTTTTGGTGGCCCGTAGGATTCTTGCCCGTCGTGTGCCTTAATCGAGCCTTGGGAAACTTTAACAAGACCCAATCGTTTTCTTTAAAGGCTTGGGCTCTTCTGTGCTTGTCAGCAGCAGCCTTTTGCCTTTGCTGTGAGATAGAGATAGCATCCTTAATCTTTTGGAAAGATTCTTGTAGGTCTCGGCTATACTCATCTGCAGCGAAGATCTTCCCATGTACCTTAAGTAGCAAGGGACTTTTTGATCTTCCCTCAATTACCTCGAAAGGTGCTTTTCCTGTGGAAGTATGTACAGTGTTATTGTAAGCATACTCTACTAAAGGTAAGTACTTCTCCCATTGGGATCTTTGATCTACTTCCGTTACATAGGCTTTTAGTAGATCAAGAATGGTTAGGTTAGCTATTTCACTTTGGCCATCAGTTTGTGGATGATAGGCCGAAGAGAAGTTTAGCCTTGTTCCTAAATTCTCAAAGAGACCCTTCCAGAAATTACTGGTCATTCTAGGATCTCTATCCGACACTATGGACATTGGCAAGCCTTGGTACTTGAAAATTTGTGAAATGAAGAGGGTTGCCATTTGATGGGCTTTGATAGTCTTTTTGACAGGTATAAAATGAGCTTGTTTACTAAACCTGTCTACTATCGTCCATATTCCCGTATTCCCATGGATAGACTTAGGCAATCCAAAGATAAAATCCATGGATATGCTCTCCCAAGGTGAATTAGGGATTGGCAAGGGTTGAAGCAATCCAAGTTGCTTCCCTCTATCAAATTTTGTCTTTTGACATACCACACATTTGGAAACATACTCGTGTATGTTCACTCTCATGGTAGGCCAATAGAAATATGTTTCAATTCCCTTTAGGGTAGACTGAATCCCTCTATGCCCCGCATATGGGGGAGCATGAGATTCATACATTGCTTTCTCACGTAGTGAGTTAGTAACGCATAGTCTATTGCCATAGAGAAGATAACCATCTTGTAAAGTAAATGGTTCTTCTTTCTTCCCTAATGCAAGGGCTGAAATCACATCTCTAAAATCGGGATCAATAGCATACTCATCTATCATTGAAGATAGATCATTGTGAGTTGCTATGGAAACCGCATTCACTCTCGGTCGTCTTGAGAGTGCATCGGCTACTTGATTATGCTTGCCAGCAATGTGAGCAATATGAAAATGAAATTGCGAAAGGAAATTTGCCCACCTCATTTGTTTGTCGGAGAGCTTGGTCTGCGTCATGAAGTACTTAAGACTTTGGTGATCCGTTCGCAGAATGAAAGGAGTCCCCAATAAATAGTGCTTCCATGAGTCTAAGGCATGTAGAACTGCAAGGAGTTCTTTTTCGTATATGCCTAGAGCTTGCTCAACAGGGTCGAGCCTTCGACTCTCATAGCCTATGGCGTGCCCTTCTTGGAGCAAAACAGCCCTAAGGCAATCACCACAAGCATCACATTGGACCTCAAATGGTTTTGAGAGATCCGGTAGTGTAAGCACAGGTTGAGAGATAAGCTTTTCTTTAAGCTTTTCGAAAGCATTGTTCTCCTTAGCAGACCACGTATACCTAACATTTTTCTTTGTTAGGTCATGTAATGGTCCCGCAATTTGTGAGAACTTTTCTATGAAGCGTCTATAGTATGCACACATACCTATAAAGCTTCTTAGTTCATGAAGATTCCTTGGTTTAGGCCATCCTTTTATTACCTCTAACTTAGATGGATCCATTTGGATTCCATCTTGAGAGATAATGTGACCTAAATATTGAATCTCTTGCAAAAAAAATTCACTTTTCTTTCGATTAACATAAAGTTTATTCTCTCTTAAAACTTGAAATATTACCTGGAGGTGTTGCTTGTGTTCCTCCAATGAATTAGAGTAGATGATAATATCATCAAAGAACACTCCAGTGAAGGTTCGATGAGGCCTGAACAGCTTCTCCATCAAGCGGTTGAATGTGGCTGGTGCATTAGTCAAGCCAAAAGGCATGACAATGTATTCGTAAAGACCAAATGTAGTACGAAATGCGGTCTTTACAATGTCTTGATCAACTATCCTTATTTGATGATAGCCACTTTTTAGGTCAATCCTACTGAAGTAGGTCGATCCTTGTAGCTTATCAAATAGGTATTCTACCCGTGGAACGGGAAACCTATTCTTGATAGTGATCCTATTTAGTGCTCTATAGTCGACACACATACGATATGTGCCGTCTTTCTTTTGCACTAATAGCACAGGTGAGCAAAATGGAGATGAGCTAGGCCTAACCATGCCCTTCTCAACTAACTCATGCACTTGCCGCATAATCTCCTCTTGTTGAGCTTGAGAAACTCTATAAGGAGGTTTGTTAGGCGGTGAACTTCCTGGAAGAAGTTCAATTGCATGGTCGTCATTACCTCGTTTAGGAGGTAGCTCACAAGGGATGTCGTCAATAAAGACATCTTGAAACCCCTTGAGAAAATTGGATAACTCTAATTCCTTTTGGTTGCTTTTATTTTCTTTTGCTAAAGCATTAGGTTCATTTTGAGAATCTTTAACAAAAATCATGTACACGGAAATAGAGCTCTTTATTGACTTGTTGAAAGCTGGTGTATGTACAATGGGGATGGTGTTACCCATCTCCTTAGCATCTATATACATGTCCTTTTCCCTGAACTTAAAGGAGATTCTCCTTTCAGGAAATTTAACATGGGCAGCCAGGCGGTCAAACCATGGTGCCCCTAGGATTACATCCTCATGCTTGAGAGGAGAGATAAAGAAGTCCTCTTTGTCCACATAGCCTTGGACATGAAGCCTCAATTTCCCGATTAAGGGAGTGACTGAAGCTTCTTGCCCCTTGAAGGCACTGTCTGCGGATAGGATATCTCCCATCTCGTAGGATTGTATGCCTAGCTTGGTGGCTAACTCCATAGATATGAAATTGTGAGTAGAACCAGGGTCAAAGAGAATAAAAGCATCATGTTCTCTTACCTTTCCCCAAGCATGGCATAGAGGAGATCCTTTGTGGTGAGTTTGATGAATCTCCTCCTCTTGGATTTCAACCAAAGAAGCTCTAGGAGGATCTTGGCGGTTGTTCTTTTGGGGACAAGCGCGGTACGCATGCCCTTGTTCGCCGCACTTGAAACACCGGTTATCTTTACGATAACGCTCAAGCTCTTCAGGAGAGAGTTTATTCTTTCCTTTGTAAACTCCCTTCTCTTTAGCTTTGTTGGAATTGCCCTTAGGAGACTTTTGGACATTGTCCTTCCCCTTAGGCTCATTGGAACCCTTGTTTTCCGGGGGCTTATTATTTCTTTTACCCCCCGTTTGGAAATTGATTCGCGAGGCCACCATAGTATGGTGTATTACCGCCGATATGGTACGTGGCCTTTGGGAGTTGACATACTCCGCCATTTCTTCGGTTAAGCCCGCACAAAATTGTTGCTTTTGCTCTCCAAAATCCAACTTTTTGAAGACAGTGGCTTTGAGTTGTAGGTCCCAAAACTTGTCTACATATTTGTGGATGGATTCATTGGGAGAGAGCTTTAAGCTTCGCCATTCGGTGAGTACTTTGTCTTTGGCATCGGTGGCCAAAAACTGCTTCATAATGGAAGCTCTTAAAGCCTTCCATGTTCGTGGAGCTTCACCGTTGGCTCGTAGGCTAGACCACCATTGTCTGGCGGACTTTTGAAAGTGCATAGCTACATGGCGTAGCTTAGAGGACTCCGTGAAGCCCTCATCTCCAAACGCCGCATCGAATTGCTGGAAAAAGGCCAAAACTTTGTCTGTAGCACCGAAGGTGCCATCATAGGTAAGGAAAGAGATGCTCTTCCCTCCCTCTTTGAATTTCTTCAGCTTGGACGACCTCTTCCATGCGGCATAGGATTTCCTATGGCCTCTTCTTTTTGATGGTTCAAAAGTTGCACCATCACTTTCTTCAGAAGATGAAGAATTTGAAGAAGGTGGAGAAGAGGGTGACCTCTTTCTCGCCTTTTTCTTGTCTTGATCTTTGTCGTCTTCATGATAGCTTTCATAAGAGGAAGAGGATGAAGAAGATGGAGAAGAGGGTGTCCTCTTTCTCGCCTTTTTCTTCTCTTGCTTTTTATCATCCCTCTTTGAATTATGGCGTGGAGAAGAGTGTGATGGTCTTCTCCGCTTTGGTGGTGATGGAGAGCGTTTAGCCCGCCGTCTTCGTGGAGCCATCTCCGCCGAGGTGGCGGGAGACTCGCTTCTTTCTCGTTCCTTCGGTGGAGGCTCTTGAGTTCTCCTTTGGGAAGGAGATGCATCATCAAGAAGTAAGTTCTTGAGCCCTTCATATGGATTCTCTTCTTCTTCCCGAATCGGAGAGAGACCTCTTTTGGTAGTCTCACAAGGAGGCTTCCTAGGTGTTCTCTCGTCATGGTGATGAGCTTGGAGAATCCCGTGAGCACGAAGCTGCCGTTGCACTTCACTTTGGAGAGATGGATTGCCCATGGCTTGTTGAAGCCTAGAAACAAGATAGTTAACAAGCATTGAAGCATCATTAGTAGCTTGCTCATGAGCAAAATCAAAGTTATCAACATTAATTTCACTCTCTTTACTATTTTCAGCCATTCTAACAACTTTTAGGTGTAAACTTTTTAGGTGTACTTTGGCACTTCAAGCCCTAGTTGCTACTCCTCTTTACCCCTTTAGAAAAAGCACTCAAGCTACTGTACCCGCGGCTCGAATACCATTAATTGCAAGGAATAGAAGAGAGGGTCTTTCGACACCAAGACAGCACCGGCTCCTGTCAAGCTTCTAATAGCTCAATAGTGGTTAAGCCATAGGCAAGCCCCGTAGGACTCCACTATTAAGACCATAGCTCTCGATGGTGATGCCCCGTTAACTGCACAAAGGCAGGCGCACTGCAAGGCTGAAAAATCCCTATTCTACTTACTCACAGGCAATTAATAATACCAACCATTTGTAGCTAGCTTGAGGACCTCCCTTCTTGAGCAAGAAAAGAGAAACCTTGAGCTCTGATACCAATGTAACATTTAATGGCCTAAAATCTTATGTGTAGCGGAAATTAGCATGAACATAGTGGGCATTTCATTAGAATAGATTCCTAATGAGAATTACAAGAGTGCTTGGGTGGAGAGAGCAACAAAAGCATAACACCTAGTTAGATAGCATCGACAATACTTTCAAAAGAGAGAGATATTAAGCTATTGACAACAGTTGAGGACCGGATTTGCATGGAGCCGGTCCCCCCTCCAAAAGGCTTTGTATTATGGTTTCTCCCATCAAGAGAGACATTGTACAATACAATTCTTTGCGTTCCTTCAAGACTAGCTAGTGCAATGAAGATGGAAGCTTCATACACCAAGCAAAACACTTAATCAAACACAACTTGAATTATCCCCGTTCTCAGACCCAAGACCTCACACACCTTCGAAGATGGTGAGAGCTAGCAGGGTATGAGAGTAGATTGAGAGGAAAAAGAAGTATCTTACGAGAAAGATGTACATCTCCTCACATAATCACTCATATTAGCATAGCTTAGCTTAGTAATTAGCTTGGTAGAGAAGATGAGCATGCATTGAAGCTTGGCTCTTGGTTGGATTTGCATCCACATGCCAAGAGAGTGTTGATGTAGGCTTCTATCTCACAAGCTTGGAGTAGGTGATGAGCTCTCCATTAAAGCTTGGGAGGAGATAGAGTATTCTTCCTTCACACATGGTCAAGTGTGAGTGTGTGTGTGTGTCAATGCCAAGCAAAAATCAGCCCCCCCTCTCTCTTGGGCGAGCCCTAGCTGCTAAATAGGTCTGGCTTTTGCCTCATTGGACCTCCCCAGGTCAAGCCAATAGGAATTAAGCAGCATAAGTGATAGCCTTCTGACATGTGTCCCCCTTTCCCCTTTCGTGAGAGCTTTAGGTAATTAAATAATTAAACTAAACTCTCATTGGACCCCTTTGCCTCCTGGCCAATAGGAATCAGGCAAGCCATGGGGCTCCTGAATGCTCATTGGACCCCTTGGGAGACTGCCCAATAGTCTTCTAGGAGACTTAATTCTCATTGGTTTCTTTTATTAAATGTTTTTAAATTAATTAAACTAGATTTACTCTAGCTTAATTCTCATTGGTCCACTTCAAGGGTCTTCCAATAGGAATTGGGCACACCTTGTGGGCATCTGGCCTAGGGAGCTGACATGTGTCCCTCATTCCCTTTGTGTAAAGGGAGCCTGTGTGTGTGTGTGTGGCTTTCTCTCTCATCTCCTACCTTTGGGGCTCGCCCCCTCCCATGTAGGGATGTGCAAAGACTTTTAGGGCACACACTCAACATCCAATTTTCCCTAGGGTTGACCTTTGGACACAACCTTTGAATTTTGGAACCTTAGCATTTTGGAAGTCTTAATGGGCTGAACCTTAGGGTCTTTTTGGCCCATTGTTTCACATGGCTCTTTTGCAGATGGCCCCCCCTTTGGATCCCTATTTTCCCTCCTTTGGATACCTATTGTGGCCGGTCTGCTAGCTTAACCAATATTCTAGCTTTTTCTCCCTTGGCACTTCCCCACATTAAATGATCAGTTTAATATGAGAAAATCATTTAGGAGAATTAGATATTGATTATTATGACAAAGGTAAAGAGGGGAATACAACCTTACCAGTTGAATTCCAAGGAGTGAACACGATGGTAATACTAGACAACGGAGCTGGGGTAGCCATTGCTACAAAAGAAATCTGGAAAAAATGGGGGAAACCAGCAATAAGGAAGACTAGGTTGAAACTCCAATTAGCAGATGGACACATGGAGAAACCTATGGGGTTATTAGAGAAAGTCGTAGTAACTTCTTGCGGCATTGAATACGAACATACTTTTGCTATTTTCGATTTTGGCAAGGAGAATAACTATGATATCATACTGGGAAGACCATTCATGAGACAGTTGAAAATGGTCCAGGATTGGGGCTACGATCACATATACCTGAGAAATATGGAAACCACTACACGTGTGAACCTGAGAGACCATAGCTACAAAGATGTGAACCGAACACCGGTAGAGGAGTTTGATTCAGCTACTTTGGCGGGATCCGAATTTCCAGCTTGGTTAGGTAAGCCCAAGGAGTTATGGATGTGTGGAGCCTCGAAATGTGGAAGCCTCAGGCGAGAAGAATATGTTTTAGAAAGGGCTATCGAGAGTATTGCGAAGGTGAAGAGGGGAATACAACCTTACCAGTTGAATTCCAAGGAGTGAACACGATGGTAATACTCGACAGCGGAGCTGGGGTAGCCATTGCTACAAAAGAAATCTGGAAAAAATGGGGGAAACCAGCAATAAGGAAGACTAGGTTGAAACTCCAATTAGCAGATGGACACATGGAGAAACCTATGGGGTTATTAGAGAAAGTCGTAGTAACTTCTTGCGGCATTGAATACGAACATACTTTTGCTATTGTCGATTTTGGCAAGGAGAATAACTATGATATCATACTGGGAAGACCATTCATGAGACAGTTGAAAATGGTCCAGGATTGGGGCTACGATCACATATACCTGAGAAATATGGAAACCACTACACATGTAAACCTGAGAGACCATAGCTACAAAGATGTGAACCGAACACCGGTAGAGGAGTTTGATTCAGCTACTTTGGCGGGATCCGAATTTCCAGCTTGGTTAGGTAAGCCCAAGGAGTTATGGATGTGTGGAGCCTCGAAATGTGGAAGTCTGAGGCGAGAAGAATATGTTTTAGAAAGGGCTATCGAAGACGAAACTTATATAGGAGAACCCTTTCCAGAGGACACGGTTGAACCATTAGAATGGACACACATTCTAGCAACCCTAGATGTTTGTGCAATTCCGGATGGTCCCACAACGAAATTTTGCGACAAGGACGGGTACGACGTGGTTCCGTACTTCATGCTGAGAACTATACTCGAAAAAGAAACTGAAAAGAACCATACACTGGAAAAGGAAGATGAAGAAGAGGTGTTTCACGATATTCCCGATCATCCAGAGTGGGGAAATGAAGCAGACAACGAGTCAATGGACAATTCAAGCGGAAACGAAGAAACTATAACGGATGTCCGATTTTATGATTTTCTGAACCAAACTAAACAACGCCAGAAACGCTATAGAGCAAAGAGAAAAACAAAGGGGGTTAGAACCAATCCGATGCCTAGAATAAGAGGAAAAAATCAATTCCTAATGCTAGTAAAGGCGGAAGATTGTGTTAAGGACAAGATTTCTGGAATAATGAGAGGCTATGAGCAAAAGAGCTTACGAAAAGACAAAAGAAGCTCAAGAAATCAAGTTCAAAGGAATGAAACGAAAATTGAAATAGAAAAATCAGAAAAGAGCAAGCACAACAGAGAACACATGGAGTCCAAGTTAGAACGTAGAAACAAGTACAGAGAGCTCAAGAAAACTCTGAAAGAAGTTTGGACGACAGAAATTGAGAGTGGAGAGGACGAAAACGCCAAAATCAAGGAAAACATGGATGTTCCCTCTCACTACAGGAAATTCACAATAGAGGATAGGAAGGTGGTATTAACCCAACCTATTCGAGAGAGAAGGGAGAACGAATCTTATGACGGACCGGAGGATGCAAAAAAAGTTCAGTTAGCGGCTCCAGGTGAGACACCTAGACCGGTGTACATAGCCACAGATTTGTCTCCAGGCGAGGAAGAGAGACTTTTGAGTCTTCTCAGAGAGTACAGGGATGTGTTTGCATGGTCTTATAAGGACTTAAAGGGAGTTGACCCATCAATATGCCAACACACAATCCCACTAAAACAAAACGCAAAGCCTAGCAGACAGAGGCCATACACATATAATGATACGTTTGCTAAGCGAATCAAAGAAGAGATAGATAAGCTAATGGAAGCTGAATTCATATACGAGATTGAACACACCGATTGGGTATCTCCGATTGTGGTGGTACCCAAGAAGAACAGAAAACTCCGAGTGTGTGTCAACTTAAAGAAAGTGAATGCTGCAACAATCAGGGACAATTATCCCGTGCCGATAACTGATCATGGTCTAGAGCGTGTATCAGGGAAAACAACATACTCCTTTCTTGATGGTTTTTCAGGATATAACCAGCTAGCCATAGCACCGGAAGATCAACATAAAACAGCTTTTGCAACGGAGTGGGGAATTTATGCTTATCGGGTTATGCCTTTTGGTCTAACCAATGCTCCCACAACCTTCCAGAGGCTGTGATGACGCATGCTTTCAAAGAATACTTAAGGTTGTTTCTAGAAATATACATGGATGACTTATGTGTACATTCTCTTCTGAGAGATGAGCATCTAGAACACCTAAGAAAAGTATTTGAGAAATGTAGGACATATCGCATTTGTCTCAATCCTGAGAAATGTGTGTTTATGGTCCGATAGGGCAGAATTCTGGGACATATTGTCTCACAAAACGGAATATCCACGGATTTAGAGAAGATAAAAGTTATAGTGGATATGCCTAGACCAACCAATGCGAAACAAGTACAGAGCTTTATGGGACATTGCGGATATTATAGACGATTCATTTACATGTACGCTATAATAGGCCAACCACTTTACAGGCTAATAGTGAACTTTGAATGCACAGAGGAGTGTGAGGAATCATTCAAGAAATTGAAAGAGGCACTCATTACTGCTCCAGTCTTGAAATCACCAGATTGGGAGAAGATATTCCATGTGCATATAGATGCTTCGGCATATGCAATAGGATGCATTCTGGCTTAGCCGGAAGAAGGAAACATGGATTTTCCTATCTGTTACGCCAGTCGACAGCTCAACAATGTAGAGAAGAATTACACCATAACAGAGCGAGAGGGATTAGGAATGATATATGCTGTGAAGAAATTTCGGCATTATCTTCTAGCCAACAAGTTTGTGTTTTTTACGGATCACCAAGCCTTGCTCTACCTAGTGAATAAACCATGCAATACCGGGAGAATAGTGAGATGGTTCATTATCTTACTGGAATTTGACTTCACGGTAGTAGTAAAGAAAGGAAAAACACATCTTAGAGCTGATCATCTTTTGCGATTGACGAATGGAGAAGACCCTATAGGAGTGGATGACGACATGCCAGACGCGTACTTGTTCAACATAGAAATGATACCGAAGTGGTCTCAAAATGTCGTTAGCCTATTAACCTATGGAGAAGAGTTTGATAGAAGAGAATACAACCAGAAACATATTGCTATTCAGCAATCCAAGAATCTTCAATTGGTTGCAGGAAGGTTGTATCAATTGGGAAATGATCATGTTTTACGACTATGCATCAATCCTGAGGAATATAATATATATCTGCGCAAAGCACATGTTCAGGAATGTGCATTTCATTGTTCAAGAAGGAACACATATAGGAATTTGTTACAATTGGGAGTCTATTGGCCAGGAATGAAAGAAAGCGTACATGAATATGTCACTGTATGTATTGTATGCTCATCAAAACCGCCAGCAGAGTATTCGACATTATATCAGATAATGATCGCTCCGTAATGGAGTCAGTATATTGTTGAATATCTCACAAATAGAACTTTCCCAGAAGGAACGTCAAAAGCTCGTTAGAAATCTGTAGAGACAGAAGCTAGAGATTACGCTTTAATAGGAGATCAACTCTATAAGAGAGGTAAAGACAACCAGCTTAGGATTTGCGCATCAGAGTCTGAGTATGTGATAATCCTGGAGCAAGCTCATGGAGGAGTAGGTGGAGGCCATTTCTCAGGTGAGAAGACAGCAAAACTTGTCTTAGCCGTAGGAATATGGTGGCCAACATTACATATGGACGCTGAGGAATACGTTAAACGGTGTGATGACTGTCAGTGGACCAAAGTACCACTTAAAAGAGATGATATGCTGCTTAGACCAATGATGGAGGCAAGAGCTTTTGCAAAATGGGGGATTGATTATGTCGGACCCATTTCACCTCCTGCATATAAGACTCATGCACAATACATCGTTGTGGCTACAGACTATCTAACAAAGTGGGTCGAAGCAAAGGCAACTCAAAAAGCAGATGCCAGGACCACGGCACAATTTCTATATGAATACGTCTTTGTACGATATGGATTGCCAATAGAAATTGTGAGTGATCGAGGCACACATTTTATAAATGAAGTGATAGAGATCCTTCTAGATGAATTCATGCTAATCCATAGGAAATCAGCCCCGTATCATCCACAAGCAAACGGACAAGCTGAAGTAACAAACAAAACCATATGCACGGTCCTTACGAAGATTGTATCTGAGTCGAGAACTGACTGGGACCAGAAGTTACATTCAACATTATGGGCATATAGGGTAGCATATAAAACATCAATAGGAACGACCCCATATAACATGGTTTTTGGGCTAAATGCTATCTTACCAATAGAATTCTTGATTTCAATCTTAAGGGTGGCTAAGGATCTAGAGTGGACAGGGCACGAGCTTTCTGATAGAATAGATGACCTGGAAAAGCTAGACGAGCTTCGCCTAAAAGCAGTAGCTTCTATCTACGCTCAAAAAAGGCGACAAAAGGAATTTTTTGATAAGCATGTGCGGACTAAAGAGTTTAAGGTTGGGGACTATGTCCTAGTTTACACTCTGAAACAGCATGCTAAGAAGCTTAAAAAGCGAGGGATGGGACCTCTGGTGATTAAAGATCTATCACCAAGTGGAGCCGTCAAGCTTGCTACATTAGACGGAGAAGAAATGCCCAATTGGATTAGTGGATGCAGAGTGAAAAAGTATCTTTTGCCTCTAACCCAAGACATGCTTCTCAAAATACATCAAGAAAAGCTGCGTGTCCAGAAAAAGAAAAAGATTGTGGAGGAAGCGCAAGCCGAGGCGAAGGAAAGAATGGAGAAAAGAAAACTACTACGTCAGAAACAGCGCAATGAAGGAGTAATACTAATAAACACAGTCAGTATAACAGAAATGGATAATGACATAGAAGAACCCATCATTGAATGCAAAGTAGGAACCAACCAAATCAAAGCCAGAGCACTATTGGATTCAGGAGCTCAAACTAACCTACTTTCACTCAGTTTGTATACACAATTGACAAATGACACTAAATTACAAATTGCCAAGCAAGAGTTAAAGAGTTACTCTAAGAATTCAATCAAAACTGTCGGGTGCACAGTTTTACATATACAGATTAACCAGTATCTGTATCCTCATATGTTTTACGTGGTTGAAGACCAAGCTACACAACATCCATTATTGCTAGGACAACCATGGCAGAAGCAATACAATGCAATGATTGACTGGAGTTCTAAATCAGTGCTTATCAAATACGAAGGTGAAAGTCAATCAGTTAAGTTCACCAAAGGAGCAGAGCCAACTCCAAAGGAAGAATCCAAGAACAAAGGTAAACAACAACCAGAGAAAAACAAGAAGCAATGGCAACCAAAAGTTTCTATACAACCGGATTACTCTTCGACGAGGAATTCTCAACATTGGATAAGGAAGACAAGCAATAATATAACAGCTCAACCTTGGGAAAAAACGGAGTCAAAGTTGGTATGGAGACCAAAAAAGGTTGTGCCAGAGAACACAAAGGTGGAAAACAGAGTCTTCAATACCAGACAACAGAGTGATTCCAGACAATCAAGGACAGTGAAACAGATCTGGATTCCAAAGAAGTTCATGAGGGCACAAAGCTATAGCAAGCAAATTTGGATCCCAAGGATTTGTAAACAAGAACTCCCTTCAGTACAATCCACGGAAACTCCTAGGTATTTCAAGGTGAGGAAATCAACACAAAGAACAAAGCAGGTTTGGGTCGCAAAGAGTTTGTGGCAAGCACAAGCGAAGCGGAAGCACATTTGGATTGTGAAAAAGAACAACAAGGTAAAGAAGAATCCATCTACTGATTCTACTACCGAAGTGCCAAAACCAACCCAAAACCCAACCACCAATCCTTCAATCAAACAAAGAGCAGCTTTATTGGAAAGACTGTTGTATCATCGCTCTACAATTGCATTGGGAACTTATGACCAAAACAACTACAATGCTTCGCCCACAGAAACTTCATAGTCGTCCGGGAGGACTCAGACTAGGAGGGGGGGAGGTATACAGGTATACAGGAGCTACAAAGCAGCTACAAGCGACAAAAACAAAGAAAAACAAAAATTATATTACAAGGGCAGTGTCTTACATGATTTTGCAATTTTTATGTTTGATTGCGGATATTGATAATATTTATGCCTTTATATACCTTGTTTTGCAACAAGAAGAGATCAAATGATAAATTTGGGTCTCTAGACGTGTAAATATCACTAAATAAGAGTGTTTTTGGAGCTAAAAAGTGGAAAAAAGTGGTAATCCAAGTCCAAAAATCACAAATAAGTGTATATTCATATACACAAGGTTACCAGCTATTTATTGTGTATGTTTGGAATTTTTTGGCTTCAATTTGCTATTTTTCTTTATTTTTTATGATTTTATTAATAAAAGTAAAAGAAAAATAAAAAAAAAGCAGGTGAAATGAGATCAGAAAAAAGAAAAGAATAGACGGTGATGGTCCTAATGACAAGGGCAACCCATGGTAAAAATTGGGTACAATTCTGAAAAAGTCGCGGAAAGTCCGAAACGGCAGAATTTTGGCAAGTGGACGGAATTCTAAGAAAATAGGTCAAACGGAGTCCGATTTGGGAAATTTCAGATCCTAAAGCACATCTCACAACGAGATAGGAGCACATGACAAATTTGGTGGCAAGTGAACCGGGAAGTCCGAAGTCAAGTATTTTTCACATCACTTTCAAGCTCATTCACACTATTACCTTCTTGGAGAAGAGCAGAGAGCCACAGGAGCACAGATCTTCTACGACCTTCTACGACTTCCACGAGAGCTTAGAGGATACGAGACATGAGAGGTAGACTCGTTGCCATAAGCTTTTGATGCTTATCATTAACTTTTGTTGCGAAAACTAACCAAAACCAAGAAACAAGAGCAGACGGGGAATGGGGTAGAATGCTAGGTAGTGGCACAACCGCCTAACCAAACCTTGCAAGAACTTATAGGTGGGTTACCCTAGTATAGAAGATGGGTTTCTAACACTCAAAGCTCGAGAAAGAACGACTGGAAAAACCCTAGGTCAACAGAGCCTGCAAGAGGCAAACAGGAAAAAGTTGTCGAAACAACACGAAACTTCACAGGAAGTTCAACCACATCAAGGACAATGCAACCATAGAATATCTCCAAGTTTGAATCACAAAAAGTAGGTCGGAACAACCGATTTGGCTGCGGACACACAAAGCGTCATTTTGGCATAACGGCTGAAATTGACGACCGAATGAAATGAAACTTCACAAGCAGCTTCAAGTAACTATCGATGACTTATGTTTGCAAGCAAAACCCAAAAGAAAGCTGATTCACTTATCGATGGTGAAAAAGACGCTTTCGGGCAACCAAAGGGAGAAAGATGGAGAACGGGGAGCCAAAGTCAAGTTCAACCAAATAGATGGCTTCACAGCATATCCAATGAGCTGGAAATGCAACTCTCAAGAAGAAAAGTTGAAGAAATTCAACTCCAAGGCAAAAAGACGACTTCGGAGACTGAAATGCCTATAAGGGGGCTTTTTAGCTAAACTGATGACTTTTTAAGTTGAAAACTAGTTAGCAGGGCTTAGGGCACTAGCACAAAGCATTCTTTGCACAAAAAGACCAACATTTCAAGAAAAGACATCATACGCGTATGATGTGTCACAGCATGAATTTCACATCCATTTCAACATTTGAGTGCATAGCCTCATTCCACATGTTAATCACATCCTATGAACCAAGTATCATGAGAATTGGAGTTAGAAAACCCAAGGAAAACCAAAAAAATGCAAAGTAGGCCATAAAATTGATTTTTGGTCCTAATTTTGTCAAAATAACTCCAAACTCATTGAAACTTTGTAGGATTGTTGTTAAACACATCTACAAGCTATCTGGAACCAAAAAGCACCATTTTGACACAAAAAACATCATACGCATATGATGTCTATTTGCACTTACAGAGCCAAAACTGCTCATTTGTCATCATACATCCATTATATATATCTAATACATGCTACATATGAAATTTGGAACCATTTGGTCAAGAGGATCACCCCATTAGCCCAATTGAGGAAAAATCCTTTACCTAAAGCCTATTTTTGGCCCAGTCCAACATACTCAAGTCCAAACCAAGATTTGAGTAGGAACAGTCCTTCACTAGTACATGGGGAGTCCACAGAACCAATCCCATGCAAAATTGATGAAAAAGACATCATACGCGTATGATGTCTCCAGAGCCATTTTTAGCCCAAAATCTATCCAAACTTCATAAATCCACTGAATAAGCCTATCTAAAGCCAAATCCAAGCTTATAGAGAAATTTGGTCCAAAAATACACTAAAAGACATCATACGCGTATGATGTCTTTTAGTGTATGATGTCTCACTATGTGATTTTGGCACCTCAGGGCTTCAACCACCAAACAGAAGTGATCTACATGCCATTTGAAAGTGAACCACCAAGTTTTATCCAATTTGGATCATAAAATCCAATTCCCTTTCAAAATTTTGCCAAGAGCCGGAACTGGACTAAATTGGCCAAAACTTGACCAAATGGGATCCAAACTCAAATCGAAGCATATGATAATCATGTATACACTATCAGCTACAAGCACAACCAATATGAAGTCATTTTAGCACAAAAGACATCATACGCGTATGATGTCTCCAGCATGATTTTGAGCCCACTTTGCATATTTTTTCACCTACCTTGCATCCTTAGGCCTTGAATAGTTCATGTTTCAATTTTCAAGTCATTTGGATAGTTAAAAGCTTCATTTCGGCTTTCAGTACTAAAAAGACGCTAACTTCTGAAATTGGAGTTACAAGATCCATGGATTCCACCAAGTCATCGGCAACGAAGAGAAAAAGACCGACAATCAAAGATGCTATTGCAGAAGCGGAACCATTTGACATTCCAGCAGAAACCCTCAAGCCAACCAAAACTTGGGTGGAGGAAGCAGTATTGGAGAAAGAGGGAATAAAGATCTACCAGGGGACTTTCAGAGATCCTCAAGGGCAAGCGGTGGATGTACCGATGATCCCACAGGAATTGGTAGATTATAGCAGGTCAGAAGACATCAGCAGGTACCTGGAAAGGGCAGACTTGCACAGTTTCTTCACCTCGAGACCATCAGGTGTGGATACAAGAAGAGTGTACGAGTTGGCAACATCCATTCAGAACGATGGAAAAGCCACATTGACAGCCATGGATGGAGAGAAGGTAGAAGTACAGATCACTCCACAGCTAATTGCAGACGCATTGAAGCTGCACAACAAAGGGAGCTCGGTCAGGGAAAGAAGGGAGGCCATAGAGGTCTATGGGCCCAAGAAACAGAATGCGACCTATGGAGATATGAAGGACCCAAGAGCGGCAACCCTTTGCCAACTGTACAACCAATTTCTTCATGTTTGCAGTAAAAGACCGCAAAAGTATACGACACCACCCCATGCCATTGCGACCACCATCACATGGGCATTAAAGAGCAATATGCCAAAAGAGGTGAATTACGCTCAACACATCCATGAGCAAGTAATTTCCATGCACAACGAGAAGCCAAAATACATAGGAGGAGCGGAAGTTCTGGCAAGAATAGCTTATGAAGCTATTGGAGCTAGAGATCAGTGGCCAAAGGCTCCCTCCCAGAATGAGTGGCTTAGAGAAGCCGACGAGGAGGAAGAACAGCCCGAAGTATCCAAGAGGGCATCCACAAGAGCACGCCGGAAACTAGAAGTAGTTTCAGAACCTGAAGAGGATGTGGACGAGCCACTTAAGAAGAAAGTAAAGAAGAAGGTTGCTCCTAAGCAAACCAAAAGTCAGAAAGCAGCAAGAATGGAAAGATTAGTGGAGCAGTTGAGAGCGGAAAGAGCTCTAAAGGGTGACTTTGAAGAAAAGTGGGTGTCAGACCCCACTAAAGTAAGAACTAGCTCGGCCAGGCCACATATTGATCAATACGATCAATATATTAAAGCTTATGAGAAGTCAGAGGCTATTTTGGAGCAGCAACCTGTCGAGCCATACACTGAAGAGGAGGTACAACAATTAAAAGCTGAGCTGAAAAAAGACGACAAGGGGAAAAGGAAAGTAGATGGGTCTACTAAGCCTCAAGAGAAAGATGGGCAAGCCGACAAAGGGAAAGCCAAGGAAGCTGAGGACAAACATCCCTCTATGACTAATGTACCAAGCCCGAAGAAGACGAAAAAAATTGTGGAAGAGACCACAGTAGAGGTGGACACAGATGTTTTGGAAAAGCCAGAAGCCGAGACCAAAGAAAAGAAGATAGATCCAGTTCAGCAAAAGAGAAATGATTATGAGGATCTGGTAGAGATAGGATACACCGAAGAAGAGGCCCTTGAGGCAGTTTATGGGATCACCCTACAAAAACAAGATGAACGGAGAGGGACGGAGAAAAAGACAAAGAGTAAAAAAGAAAGTGAAGAGAAACTGGACGAACCGAAAATACTAGAAGAGCCAAAGCCAGTGGAGGTGGTGGCGGAAAGAGCTTTAGAGTTGACAGATGATGATGAAAAAGACATGCACATGGTGCATGAACTGCTCAGCAAGATAAAAGAAAGGTCCAAGGCAAAGGAAGTAGAGATTGAGACAGCCAAACAAAGGGAAGTGGAGTTGCAGAGAAATTTAGAGAATGCTATGACTGAATCTGAAAGTCATAAAGCATCACTCTATGACGCGGAAAACGAGAGAGACGGCTTGATACTCCAACTAGCCGAGGCTTCAAGAGAAGTAACAAGTGCACAGGAAGCAAGGGAGCGGATAGAGGATGAGTTGGAGGCGGCTAAGGATGAGCTCATTGAGCTAAGGGAAAGAGTCGAGCTCCAAGAAAGAACAATCACTAGACTCAGGTCTACCCCTAGAGCTAGCAGAGCAGGAACCGAACAAGAGGGAGCTATCGTACCAGTTTTGGAAGACCACGTCCGAAGCTTACAAAGAGAGCTAAGATTAGAGCAAGTGCAAAGGTTGCACATTGCGGAGGGATCATTGGCCGCAGAGGAGAGGCTCACATTAGAAAATCAAACACTACGGACAGAGAATGAGGCCCTCCGCAAACAGCTCCAAGATCTACAAGAGCAACAAAGGAGAGAGACAGAGACACCACAAGAAGAATCAGGTGGAGCAGCCATAGAGCTACCAAGAACTGGAGAGGCAACCACAATTGAAGATCCAGCCCTAGCTCAAGAGGTGGCCTCGACTTCAAGAATCTCTAAAGAAGAAGAACAAAGGCTCCATGACCAAATAGAAAAGTCAGCAGAGGAGTGCCAAGGCGGAAATGGAATGGGAGAGGAGACTCCTAATCTCCATTAGACTTCAGGGACTATACACAAAAGTGCTCCATGAACAGTGGATGCAACCCAGCCTGCCTTTCCCTTTGATGAAATTTGAAGTGCTAAAGACAAAAAAGAGACTAGAAGAAGGTGACATCACAAAGGAGGAACAATCAAAGGAGATAGTAGATTCACAACCTAGATGGAGGAAAGGTTGGCTGAACAAATACCCAACCTACCTCATCTACTTGGTGGAGGCACCAAAGGAGATCCGGGAGGATGCAACCTTCTGCCCAGTGCCAAGAGTCAAAAACTGGAAAGAGCATTGCAGGATTGCAGAAAAGAAGCCAAATTGGCTTAATTATCCTAGGATGCCAAGACCAAAGGCAGGAGAGAGAATAGGTAAAGCCTACATGGTGAAAACCCTAACGGGCACCATCAAGCTCTTTACTGGCTCTCCTGACCTTTCATGTCAGATGCTCAAGAAAATCTGCAGGACTCTCTTAGCTTGCATTGAAGTGTTCGCGCCAGATAAAGCCACGATCTCGAGTCTACTATCGACGGCCGACACGGTGTCTGATATGATGTACGATCTTTCATTGCAGCCTTCTCCAAAAGTGTTACACCTCCTATACCAAAGGATTATGTTTTTGCCTAGCTTCCACATGCAAACATTCGAAGAAGCTTTCTACACCGACTTTTTCACCCACGAAAGCAAAATATTCGGCCCAACCTTGACCATCGGCAACCTAGGATACGAATCACATTTGCAGATGCTCAAGACGACAGGACTTTATTGAACAAGCATAAAAGTCATGTCAGGGACGACATGAACGTGGAGGGGGGGGAGTGTTGAGCCAGCAGAGGATCACACCCACATTTTAGCTCACACTCATCATTTTGTAACCATTGATTGTAATAAATGTCTTTCCGACATTAATTTTGATTTGAGCCATTCATTAAGTAACGGGACTCAATTGAGTTTCCAGCTTGTAATCCCGAAGTAATTTCACTTGCTGATGTAATTAGTTAGAGATGTTCTCACCTCCAAGGCTGAGGTATCTAAGCCAAAGTTTTTGTAACCTAGGCATTCAAATTATTAATCAAAGTGAGTTTTTGAGCGCCGTGACTGTGTCTGAGAGAGAGAGAGAGAGAGAGAGAGAGAGAGAGAGAGAGAGAGAGAGAGAGAGAGAGAGAGAGAGAGAGAGAGAGAGTCTTATCTACTTGCTACGCGAGCTACGAAGCCGCCATTGGAGAAGCGACACCGCCATTGTGTTAGCAACGGCGAGAGCTACGCACAGATACCAAGAGTGCGCGCTATCGGCTTCTATGTGTGGTAAGTTCCTCCGAGCTTCGGTGTGAGTTTTCTTCCAACTCGTGTGTCGGAATTGAGCGTGCAGCATATCTATAGAACCACAACGAGTAGAGCTACACATTAGTCATCGGGGTCAAGTTTCGGTCACCTGTATATTTTGGCCCGTCTTCATACGCGTTTACCGCACGGAGTGGTTATAGGTTGATTTTGCAGTTCAAGTCTTTAGGGTGTTGTTCTTACCTAGTGTATAGACTTCCCCTTGAGTTTGAGATCGATTCAATGATTCTAGATCCTGTTTCGTATAGCATTCGTTCGTAGTACGGATTTCAGTCACTTGCGTATTTTAGAACTTAGATTTGTTTTCCTTAGTAGTGATTGTCATTAGAAGGTCGAGTAGGTGATTTGACACCCACCTAGTTGTTTCCATGCGCCTGCGGGTCTAGCTCCGTCCTCGTCTGACAAATTCTGTTGTTGATTGAGTTCTCGCTATTTAGCTTCCGCTAGCGGCGTAACCGCGTTAACAGGCAGCGTTGCAGAGCAAAGAGTGATGTATGGTAATCAAGCTAGCACAAACACTGGCAACAATCGATGTATTAGCTCCAAGAATGAAGAGACACCACCGAAAAAAATGTAATGGCTATTTAGGGGTCGCCAATGCCAACATTGAGAAGGCAAGAGGCCAAGGATGTTTTAATGACCTGTAATCTAATGTCAATCAATACTCCATTCACACCATCTACTCCAACCATGGCCAGTCGGGACAAACGTCAAGGAGCTCCATTGCTAGAGTTTCCACTTGGCTGCGAACCTCAAGCCGCCAATGCCTAACAAGGTGGAAGAAAAGAAAGAAGAGAAGTATTATCCAAGAACCCTCACAGATCTATTTGACCACTTATGAACTCAAGACCTAATTTCCAAGAGGGACTTTGGATAACAATTTACACGAGAGGCGAACGAACTTTGGAGAGAGAGACGGATGACTATCATTGCATGTGTGTGAGAGAGAGATGGACGACTATCATTGCATGTGTGTGAGAGCGATCAGCTTGGAAGTCATAGTGGGAAGAGAGAGAGAGAGAGAGAGAGAGAGAGAGAGAGAGAGAGAGGGGGGGGGGGGGGGGGGGGGGGGGGGGGGGGGGAAGAAGAGAATTTTAACGTTGTAGGAAAATATCCCAAGAGACCTTAAGAGAGAACGATTGCTTGCTAGGCTCTAGCACCATGTGGGTGTGGGTGCACGTGAGAGGCATGTGCGGGGGGGTGCGTGCACGCGCACACACACACACACACAAGAGGTGGACATAAAAAAATGGAAAAACAAAATAATAGAGTCACAAAAAACGAATAGTTGACATGAAATAGAGACATGGATGCTTAGAGAGAAGAAATTTATATAAGTTTGATATTCTTTGGAATCTTACGAATGAAATAGATATGTTCAGTATTGTGGTTGCAAGAAAAAATGAATGTTATCTATACTATATATGAAGGAGATATATACTATATATGAAGGAGACTAAAATTCAGGCTTCGAGGTGTCTTCAAATCCTGAATCCGATTGGAAGCACATTTGTTGAGCTTCTTTACAAGGACTTTGTGATGAAGTGACGCTTTTCATTGAGTGCAGACTCCAGGTTGTGTGTGTGTAGCAGAGTGTCGAGGCACATGCCCTACAACACTATCATGGTGTGGACTCTCCGTGCACACTGAACATTGCAAGTTTGTCTAACGCCCTCCTTTCTTTCTTGGAAGGTGAGACCCTCTCTCTCTCTGTCTCTCTGTGTGTGTGTGTGTGTGTGTGTGTGTGTGTGTGTGTGTGTGTGTGTGTGTGTGTGTGTGTGTGTGTGTGATGATTGCAGACTCTAGAGGTGCTATGCAGAACCGCTAGAGAATGGACAGGCCTTCGAAAACCACACCATCAACTTTGAAGGGAAGTTCCTATGCCGCATGGCAAGGAATGGCCAGATCTCTTTGCTCATCATAGTGCCCAACAACTGTCAATAGTGGGAAGTGCTTGGCCATGGGTCATGGCAGAGGAGAACTCATGGGTTGCTTGAGTTCTCTCTCTCTCTCTCTCTCTCTCTCTCTCTCTCTCTCTCTCTCTCTCTCCGCGTCCCCTATTGCCTTGATACCTTATATTTGCCTTCCTCTAGATGCATTTTTGGATACACAAATGGTGGTAGTAGTTGGTCGATGAATGCATGGTTTAGATAAGGAGGGAAACCAAAGGAGGATGAAAGTGGAGCATGCACTCCTTTTGTGCCTCCGTTTTGCTCAAAAGTAGGGATCCACCACTCTTCTGTCAGCACATTAACCGATTCCCTATTGACCTTGACACGGTGGACCCTTCTCGCCCCGCCCGTTTTCCATCATGTTCACCCACAAACTGAGCCATTATCTATAGCACCAATGTAAAGCAAGGCATCTACACACTTTTGTTGCAGCTTTGTAGACCCGCAACAAGAGTTTGGAAGTCTTTTTCTTCACCAATTCAACATTTTTACTTAGCGAACAATGTCGATGAAGGTGCATGTGTGTAGATTGTTTAAAAGAGTTAGCCTGTTTGCAGCAAGAATTGGCCAAATGCCCATCCCAGGAGTCAAAATGCCACCAATGAGCATAAACAAAGATGAAGAGTAATTGGGTATCCGAGGTTAAGATATTGCCCATAGACTGAGAGGGAGTTAGTTCCCTCGAAAGTGGAAGTGGCACCAAATTGGAAGCCTTTGTGGTTGCCACAAGAGAAGAGATAGCTATTGGTCACGACATTGAAGAGGGTGATGAGGATGCAACCGCCAAAAGAGGGAAAGTAGTAGGTATGTCCATGGAAGGGGAGTGGCTCTAAATCCAAATATCAACATTTATGTCTTCATTTGAGAAATTTCATAGCAGCCTTATAAACACCATGTTACTTACACATGTTTTTAGAATAATTTTTTTCCACACCTTATAAATACCATGTGTGTCAAAAGGAGATGTATAAAGATAACACACACACACACACGCATGTACCGTCGGTAAGAGTGAGTGAGACCCCCCCCCCCCTTCCTCTCTCTCTCTCTCTCTCTCTCTCTCTCTCTCTCTCACACACACACACACACACACATATTGTTGCGTGAAATCAATACAGGCACATTTAAAATGCAACCTTTCATATAGCTACAAGAGAAATTTTAGTTTGTGTTGTCCAATAGGCCCAACCAGGTTCCTTTTTGACTTGTTGTGAGAGGAGACCCCTCCTCCTCTCTCAATTCATCTTCATAATGGAGGGCTACTTTTATATGCCATCATGATTCAACCCTCCTACAATAGATTCTGCACCATGTCTTCTTCATCATGTCGGGTTTTGTGCTACCAAAATATGCCATTGGCATTGGATAGAGAGAGAGAGAGAGAGAGAGAGAGAGAGAGAGAGAGAGAGAGAGGTGGACAATTACTTCAACAAGCCATCTATCATTTGTGCTAACTATATGAAAACAAATAATTATGGTCAAATAGTCACAACTTAATTGTTATTTTTTCACACCTTATGAAAACAAATAATTAAGGTCATACATGTACATCTTAATTTAAAAAATAATTTTCACATCTTATGAATACGATGTGCCATGATAAGAACGAACGAGACCCACCGAAGGCAAATCGCGTGAGCTAGTATGTAATAAAGCAAATCATCTTTTTTTAATTGTCCTTTGTGTCATCATAATCTATACTATATATTAAGAAGACTGTTTTTCTAGTGCCACGTGTAGCAATTTCCTTTATCCGGTTACAATGAGGACAGTGTGCACGCAAGAGAGAGAGAGAGAGAGAGAGATATGACCGAAGACCGCCGGCCACACTAGTTACTACAATTGTTCCGAGTCTTGTGATATTTGCTAGATGATAACTCTCTTAGCTCTTGGGATGGCCTCACTTGTAGTACCCTAAATGGTCATAGTTGGGATTATCTTTATTGGCTCAAACTCATAGTTGGTCACTGGTACATATTTAAATTGGGTCCATTCGACTTTCATTAATTTATTAGGAGCCAAGATTCCTTCTCCAATGGACAATGGAGAGTCCTAAGGCAAAAGTCACATGCCACGTCACCCAACCCTCCGCTTGGCAAAATTGGCCGCCACTGAGACCTCGACTTTGCTGGCGACCATCACATAGGCGTCAGGGTAGTCATCGTGGGCTTCAACGTTCCGTTCCAGCCCTAAATTCCGACCTCTTGCACCTTGACCACTTTTTGCGGAAGATGCAGTGCCTCCATCGGTTACAAGAATGCACCTGTCAACCTCAACCACCTGCACCGGCACTCAGTTGCCTGCCCTCTGCACGTCGCTTAGCTAGCCGATATTTAACATGAGCCACTTGCGATGCTCCCCACCATTGCAGAGTGCGCTGATCTTGACATTGAAAAAACTTCACTGCTTGTCCATCTTCTCGCTTCTGTCCCTTCATGCCACTTGGTACCGTGTGTCCTCATGTTCTCTTGGCACTTGCTGCCCCAGCTAGCTTATCGATTGTGCATCACCACCTCAATCACCCATCATCACAACTCAACCGCCTGCCCATGTAACACTCCCAATCAGGTTCCCAGGTTCTGCGAATCTGGAATTCTAAGGCATAAACGACACTTCCAAACATGCTCTGTGTAGCATCTTGCCTGCACTGCGAGGTCAGACATGAGCATCTTGCCTCTGCTGCATCCTTACACGCCCCCAATGCTTCTCTGCGTGCCCGGAAAATGCCAAAAAGCAACCCCTCTTTGAGTTCTTTTTTCTGTTTTGACAAGAGGCTACTGCAAGGCTTTTAATTGTTTCGGACAATGGCAGCTTGTGATGTTTCAGAGTTCTTTTCTAATTCATCGCAAATCCCAAGTGTCGACAGACATCTATGTTCTCTCTCGCACTCCCTTGGCACTAAGTAACATCTTGGCACTTAGTGTTGAGGCTCACACTCCGCATGCTGTCTGTGCGATATTGACAATTGAAAAAGAAGAAATTAATTGGCAACGCCAGCCTCATCCTCCTCTCGCTGTGACATTTTGGCATGCTCATTATGTTCATAAAGTTTTCTACACCAAGCTATATATATATATATATATATAGAGAGAGAGAGAGAGAGAGAGAGAGAGAGAGAGAGAGAGCGAGCTCAGCTTGTGGTTGCAGAAGAA
The DNA here is from genome assembly GCF_014529385.1 of Adiantum capillus-veneris. NCBI lineage: Eukaryota > Viridiplantae > Streptophyta > Polypodiopsida > Polypodiales > Pteridaceae > Adiantum > Adiantum capillus-veneris. The sequence goes on along the minus strand of NC_140957.1, from coordinate 58,011,708 downwards.
GCACCTCGTTTGAGCTTGTCCTTTGTAGCCCTACCTTGCCCTCACTTCACCACAACCCTCCACTCTGCCTCAGGCTCGCAGCTTGCATCTCCCAACACCTAATGTTAAGGCGCCTGTATAGCCCTCCAACCCACTGTCAGCTGCACTCATTCCGGATTGCGTCTCCAACAAGTCCGCCATGGATTCTCCGGGAAATTAGTCGGTCACCTCCTCGCTACCCTCAATCTTCCACTAAACCCATCGTCTCTCGCCTTGCACACTCCGACTGCATTGCTCTGCTCCGCAGCTCCAACCGTTCCCTAGTCCATCTACAACTTGCTCAGGCCGTGGTCACCTCCATCCAAGGGCCCTCGCGATAGACAGACTCAAATTTGTAGCAAAAGAGGCACCTCGTATTCACAAGTCTCTATGCCCTGCACTATTCGCAATGCTGGCACCATGCGCACATCATCACCTGATTCGCCTCCCGCCAACTCATAGGAAAAAAAATCTCTCTCGCTCTTCGCCCGCCCGCACATGGCATCTCTTTTTCTCCTTTCCTCCACGTGACAACTCCACACCTTTTCACTTCGAAGCGATGTAAGGATCTCCAAAGATTCCCTTAATTAAGCAGCTTGGCAAAATTAGAGGACATATTTTGGACATATTATTTGTACACCCTGCTGGGTCTACTTTCAGAAACCCATTAATTAACCACGAAGATTCCAAAGGAATCTCCAATTCAAATGAAAAAGGAGAAAACCCAACCTACGCACAATGCAAGTCCGATCTCGTTGCCCTGCACAATATTCCTCTCCTCGTATGTTGCCATCGAAACAGGCAGCAGTCATCGACAATGCCTTCCCTTCCTCTCGATCAGATCAGGGTGCACTTGCACACAAGTATTTTGAAAGGGAAACCAGAGAAAAATCTCTCTCTCTCTCTCTCTCTCTCTCTCTCTCTCCTTCTTGCGTCTTCACCGACACACATATGGCATCTCTCTCTCTCTCTCTCTCTCTCTCTCTCTCTCTCTCGCGGGATAGTTTCCTACGACGTTAAAATATATGCAGATCCTACCTTGCATGCTGGCAGGCTTGACCATGGCACCTTGATGTCCTGCACGTGACCACTGTGAGGTGCAAGGTGATGGCAAACTGGTGATGGGATGCTCCCCCTCCAAACGGACATCCCTGCATAGCTCAGTAGATAATCTCTCTCTCTCTCTCCCTCTCTCTCTCTCTCTCTCTCTCCAATGCGCACAAGATCTCCTGCTCCCATGGCAACTTGCACACAATCCGAAAGGCCAAGTCTACCCGTGCTCATCGCACAGGCATCTTCAAAGCGAAAACAATATAGGCAAGGCTCACCAAAGAGAGAGAGAGAGAGAGAGAGAGAGAGAGAGAGAGAGATGCCTGCACTCGCCATAGCATCCCTTCACCTCTCTCTTTCAAACCCTTCTGCCACATGTCCCTCCTCGCATTGCCCATCTACTATGCCCGCATCGAATGTGTTGCCTCAATTGTGTGTGTGTGTGTGTGTGTGTGTGTGTGAGAGAGAGAGAGAGAGAGAGAGAGAGAGAATCCCAATCTACTCACACACTGCCACCATGGCGATGACCCCCTTACACATCCCCCCCAGGTTGCCAGTGTATGCGGGTAAGAGACAAGGCGCCGAGAGCGTGCTACGCAAATCCTGCACTGTCCAGTGCTCATCATCGCAAGAAAAAATCCACCTCTCTCTCTCTTACTCTCTCCTGTCCACATGTCGTGCCATTCGCTTTTCCTTCTCTCAAGTCAAAAGCATTGTCCTAAATTCTCTGTAAAGAAATGGCCCCAACTCAAGGGATCTACTGAGATTCCTTGTAATAAACCTCCAAGCAAATTTGGCACTGCCTACTACTTGGATCATTCTTTAACCTATATTTGATGCTAACCTTTAATATTGGCAGGTCTTGTGTTTATCTTGGTCCATATCACTAAAATTTTAGTGTGGTAGAGCCCAAAGAATATGAATTTTTTGTAATGATATTTAGTGAATCCATTACAAATTGGTGATTCGGGCAAACTATGGCTCTATAAATGGACACACACTGGCATTGAAGTCATCTCGCTTAATAAATAGAAAGGGAAAAGGGATAATGAACTATTTTTTTCTTTACAATCTTACGAATGTATATTTTCATATAAAAATCTTTGATGATAAGGAAATGCAAAAGCTAAATGTCTTTTTTTGATACTATTGTGAGATATAGTAAGCAGATTATATGGCCCATTTTTTTTGGTGCTTAGTAAAGGAAGAATAGTATGTGGGACTTTATTGTACTACTTTGATGGATAGGATCTATGGAGTTTGTTTTTGTCTTTTTTATGTGCCACAAGTGCTTTGTTTTGGTTAGTCTAATTTTACAAAGGTTGGCAATAAAGTACTGGGTATGATATGGTTATAATCTTCTTGCAAATGGATTGCATTACGTACATGCAACCTGTGCGTAGAGTTTGCAAGGTAGCATTGCTTGCGCTCAATGCTCAATCTAATTACGCTCCAATGTTAACTATTTATAGCGCGACATTTACCTCTCTTGTAGGCATAGCATAGTCTTGCATTTTGGCACGACACAAATAAGTGAAGAGCTCATGTGAATACCCGTAGTGGCACACAAATAGTTGTCGCACCACAATGCGAGGTTGTGAGCGGTCATGGACCACATACCTGCTCCTCTCGTTGTATCGCGATACTCATTCGACACTAAGTTTGACATTATTACCAAGCTTTAAAAAATGAAACATCGAAGGGTAGGTAAATGAAGATTTTTTTGGCTTCTTCACAAATGGATTCCTTCCAGATCGAGATAGAGGAGGAGCTGCTTTGCTCGAATGAGGCACATGAGGACAAGCTCTTCCACTTTCTGTATCGATTTGGGCTTGAGAAACCAAAGGAGCAAATGAAGGCAAAATGAACTCTAGCTTCTCATTCCAAGAGTGGTTGGCTTTTGCAAGACATATCCTTGTAGAGTTTCATCAAACATACTAATAGCCATTTTTCGGCTATCCAAAATTTCCATAGTGAGCTACCTCACCTTACCCAAATCACCCAAACACTACGGCTATCCCTACCTTTTCATTGTATATAAGCGTGTGTGAGTTAGGGGACTTTTCGTGTATCTCCTTAAAAACCCTCACTTAGCTAGTCACCAGGCTAGTTGAGCCAAAATAAATAAATAAATAATAAAAGCCAAAATATATTATGGCTCTTTTGTGTAAATATTTTATTGTATATAGGGCCTAAATATATGGATTTTTTATTATAGTTAATTTGGTATTTTATTTATTTATTTATACCTAGGTGTGCGTTTTATTAAATCTATGTATGCTTTCTTTCATCCTCTTGCACCATAAGTATATTTTTTGCCAATGTGTACATTCTCTTGTCTCGTATTTTTCTTTTATACAAATCACCCCCACATTTTCACCCTCATCCATGTGAAAACAAAAAATCATTTTCTACTCCCTTAGTCACGTTTAGTATATAATTTTCATTTACTTGCATACTTTTTTCTTTTTCACCCAAAATAATATAAAAGAGAGACCATATCATATAATTCTAATATCTTTTTCCATATCCATACTTCTTTCATATTTTTTTAATTATGTACTCATTATTCTAACACCATGTGCTCATTGAGTTAGAATCGATACAGTAGTCCCACCATGTATATATTTCTTTATTCACCAATAATCCTCCTCCATGCATGTGTAAAGATAACTTACATGCTTTGTATCATGATAAAGGAGCGGCTCACTTTTAGATGCACTGTGCAAATTCAAAAAATGAGGGGGCCACTAAAAGACTTTTGCGGGCATAAAAAATAGTCTTCTTAGTGAGATTTTTTATGCCTATTTCTGCTTAGAATTTGAAGAAGTGAGCAAAAGACAAAAAGTAGCACACAAGCTGAATAATCACCTCAATGTTTTGTATAATTTTTGAAGCTAACATCGATGAGATATGAATTTTATGGTGGACCCCAATCTGCCTAACTTTTTCTCACAAGTCACCCTAGTCTCACTTCTTTTTACACTTCTACACACACACACACACCCACGCCCACACCCACACACAGTCATTCCTCTCCATCTCTCTCTCAAACTTGTAGCTTCCATGGTTTCTCTCACCCTCCTCATCATTACTCTCCTCTCTCACACCCATAGCTCTCTTTTAAAGCTCTACCTACATCCACCATCTCCATATCTCTCTCTATTACTCCCATATTAAAATTTTAGTCTACCCTTTCAAGAATGCATAAAAAGTCAGCGACCTAACCATACTTAATCTCTACAAAATGGGGGTATTTAATCAACAAAACCCTCATTCTCTTTGTGATGATTCAACTATGGTAACAATGTGAAAAGAAGAAGAAAAAGATTGACAGTCATTCTTGACAATCTACACAAGGTAAGTCAAAGCTTCTTCAAAGTTTCACCATCTCAAGGATTCCCACTTCATTCACCATCTCCTTTTACCATCAAAATCATTCTATCCATTGTAAATTGTACCATTAACTTTTAAGTGATCACTAACACTAACAATAACCTTGTTTGTAAAAAATGCACCCTATACTATCCACTAAAGTAAGCACTCCCAAGTTATTCACTCAAACCTCTCTTCTTTCAACTCAATAATTATCTCTCCTTGAGCCCACATTCATGTGACTCAAAGGAAAAGAGAGACCCACTCTCATTTGAAATTTAAAAAAATCAATACTCTTAATAAAATTGATTACTTTTAATCCTAATCGATGCTTTCCAAAAACCTATAAATAGAGTGCTTCTCTTCTTTATAAATGATCAATTGCACACATAACATAGCACTCTCCAACCCTAGTTGTGTGAGAAGATTGTAAGCTTTAAGAGCTCTCTATCACATTATACTCATATGTGCATAGAGATGGTTTGAGGCTATTGAGAGACATTGAGTGATGTCCTACTCTCATCACATTTGTAACTTCCACTTGCTCATAAATAGGATTGATAGTTTGGGGTGCAATTGTGTACAACGGCTATGCCTCTTCTCTTCAGAATCAACACGACAATTTGGTTCAATGGCTTGTATAAGGTGAACTTGTCCTCAAGATTATTTGTATGCTTTCATGCTTTGTGGTTTTAAGGGGCTTGTTGAATTGTTTGCGTAGGACTAATTGTAAAAGGGTGATATGGTGAGAGGGCTCCAATAACCCTAAGACAATGGTCAAATGTCAATAAGATCAAGCCTTGTGTTGTCTCTCTAATATTTCTAAGCTTAGAAGCATCTAATCTTTTATGCTAGGATCTAGTTGTTCAAGTTTATTTGTACTCTCTACCTTACTATCTTCCAAATCCCTACGGTTGTGAAGAATTGTGTTTGGTGTGTTTATGTGGCAATTTTGCATTCTTCTCTTTGCACGTTGGGCTACATACTATTTGTATCCTAGTTTGCATCCATAACTAGGTGGTGCCCCTTTATTTTGTTGGATTTGATTGTGGATTTGTTGTTGTTTTGCTTGTTTCTGATAGCCCCAGCCCCAATTGAGCAGCACGGGAGCCTTGAAGGGTGTTTAGAGGTCACCTCTCTTGTTGCCCGCCCCGGACCGCCTCAATACGAGCAACAAATAGTCAATGACACATTTGAGTTTGAGGATTCCCAATACGTACATATGAAGGACATAAGTTTTGACCGTTCTAAGAAAGATGTTTTTTTATAGGAGCAACCTCAAGCTCCTAGTGCATTTGCATAGGAATGTCATCAAATGTCCTGTTCACAGTCAAAAGTGTCGTGTGGTGGAATATTATGTTGGGTTCATATTGTTTTTGAATGTCACTCTAGATGATCACCAAGACACAACGAAGGACATTGAGAATAGTCAGGGTGGGGTCACTAGCGACAAGTTGGTGCAACAACCAAGTTTTGCTTTATGGGTATTAGAAGGTGTTCAACTACCAGAGAGAGCTTTGCCAACAAATGTGCTCCCTACCATCCCCATTGGTGATCATCACTATGTAATGCTTAATGACATCATGGAGTCAAAGAAGATGAAATTCAAAAGGTATAATTCTATGTAAGTGATTTTCATAAATGAAGAGTTTCATGTGTATTTATCAATACTTGGATTTATTTGTCATAGCTTGTGGTCTATGATAATGAGTTCATTCCTCGTCCCCGTGGATGAGGCAAGGGAGATTTTGGAAAGAATTCCTCCCTTAGACAATACTTGGAGAATTTGAGCGTCCCAAATTTTCTTGGCTTTCATTCCAGCTTCTCTGAGGACAAGACTGAATTTATTCTTTTTGTATTGAAGATACTCTCAAGATATCTAGGAAGTACAACTATTAGATGGAATACAGACAAGGTCATGCTGCTAGAGAAGCAAGCAGTGGTTTCAATGTTTGGTGTTGAGCCTCTAATCTATGCTCTACGCATCCATGTGTATGTACCAATACTTGGATTTATTTGTCATAGCTTGGGGAATCATAGATCCACACTAGTTGGCACAATACGAAAAACATGATTTGCTAAAAAGTAAGTAGTCAATCTCTCAACTTATAGAAAAAATCCCTCAACTTATAAAAAAGGCCCGGCAGTAGTCTGAGACAAATAAGGAGACTAGATTGTTCAGCCTCAATGTGTGCGCGACACATGTTGATGAAGAAACATGTTGCTCAAAAAGACCAAGGCCCGAGGAGAACGTTGCTTCGAACAAGGGCAAGAGGCTAGAGTATTTTGTAACTTTTTTCGACGACTAGAAATAGTCCAAATGTTTTTTTTAAAGGCATCAAGGTTGGATCAATTTTGTACCAAATCTTGCAAAGTATTTTAATTTGTTGCAACCATCACTTAAAAATTGAAAAGCTGAAATTACATAAAGTCTTCTAGCTAGTATAAGGTTGTTATGGCACAACTCGCAACGGTGTTTCCCAAACCCTTTTCTCACGTTGGTTCTGTAACCACCAATTTGCATTCCGTCTTGCCATAAAGGATAACTCCCATATCTTCGTCCTTTGTCTTTTTTAGCTAATCTCAATGCATGGCCAATCTATGAGTGCGTGTGTGCGCGGTGCAGCGCGTGAGTGGAAGGGGAGGAGCATGAGACGGTGTGGGTGGAGCAACCTCATGAACTTGTGAGTGAGGTGCTCCTTATTCATATATGTATAATAAATAAGGGCATGTACACATGGTGGGTGGGCGGTCGGGGGCACCAGACGTCCAGCCCGGGCAAAAGGCTTAGCGCCTTTACCCCAACAAACTCCCACTTAAATTAAACCTCCTAGCTAAACTACTAGTATGTACAAGAAACTAGGTGAGAGACTCTCTCAACTTATGCCCACTGGCTCACTTTGTCGATCTACATGCAATTGTATAAGCTCTGGTGGTAGGTGAGCGTGCATACCCATGCTAGAGCCTGCACGTAAATCCTACAGACTACTTTGTATGGTCTGCAAAACTCTACTATGCATCATGCTAGTGTCAGCCATTGCACGACTGACAACCCTTGCTGCAAATGCTCCCACTACAGTTGCTAGATCAGGCCTCGACACTAACAAGTCAAACAAGAGACATCTGAACGTGGACAAAATCTTTGCAAACCTTGCTGTACTCGCCTTCCCTGTGCTATCTACAATTAGTGCATGATCAAGACTACCCATCGCGTATGGATGTGTCACTACCGACACTGGGAAACCTACGTCCCTGTCACCCATAGGCAAAACTGTGCATCTTGGCATCAACTCACCAACCTCTAACATGAGCATATTAAAGAAGTCCATGTCTGTAATCTCTATCTGTGTCTAGGGAGAAGACAGTGTAGACAACCAAAACTCCCACTAGAGAAGGTTCTAAACCATCCACGATGCGGTGTGACATGGAAAACCGCATCCTCACCTAGCAACCAACGTGGAGAATGTCACTGCTCAAAGACATGTAATCATGAGAAATGCTAAAGACAAATGTGATATAACCATCACTAGCATATGAAGCCGCTACTCTAGCATGTGTCAAAACCTCATGTGCACCATGCATAGATCTTTGCTACTGTCTCTTACATCTGAAACAACGGTGCCTAATGTGCCCTATGTGACCACAATGGAAGACGAGACCGTCTTCTCTCACTGTCACACATGTCTACTGCCATAAGTGAATGCCAAAATGGCAACAAAAGTGGGAGATCACTCAACCACTATGCAATCATCAAAACCAATGCTCACATATGCATAAACAACTCCACAATCTGCTATCTGCAAGCATAAACTGGGACAAACTGCTAGACCGAGCGTAAAGCGCATAACCACATATGCAAGTAGAGATCAAACTAGCTTAAAATGCGTCCCAGGAGAGAAACTGCTTGCAAAAATCTTCAAAAACCTGTGAAACGTGTGACTGTCTGTCTGTAGCCACATAAGCATACACAATCCTCACTCTTGGGAGAGTGGGTACAAGAACACCAAGCTGTGTCCAAACTGACAAAACCTGTCAAAGTGAGAGTAAACACTCAATCACTGTCAAAGTGGAAGTATACAAGACGGCATAACATTGCAAACTTTTATGGTGAGAAGACGAGGAAAAACGAAGAGAATTTCCTTTGCAAAATGAGTCAAAACCCAAGCAAAGTGCAAGCCAAAAAATTGCAGATAGCTGCCAAAGTGGGAGATCACTCGATCACTAAGCCATCCGAGAGTAAACTGCGAATGCACATAAACCATGGCAAGAACCTATGAAAAAATCCGATAGAGTTTCCCCTGAAAACTGAGCAAAAACTCAAAAAATCTCAACAAATCGCATAAAGAACAGACACTCAGTGTCTCAGTAGCAAAATCCACAAATGGCATACATAGCACTACCAAAAACCTTGGCAAAATAGCTCACTCGTGAGACTGGTGGCTCTATGGACGTAAACCTTTCAAAAAACACCTGTAAACCTACAAACTTGCTACATGCGAGCTATATCAAGCTCAAACTGTATCCACATAATGCATACATAGCATGAAATTGCACAAGACCTGCCAAAAGCTCTCTAGAATGCTCCACACAGTCGTACATGAGCACTACATGTGCCGCATAAGCTGTACTGCAAAAATTATACAATTTGTGAGACAAAGTGCTAGGAAACTGGCACACACTACCTCATTGGTCGCTAAACTTGTCAATCAAAAACACCTGCCAAGAGCTGAGTGCGCTTGAGGGAAAAACCTGCTCTAGAATGGTCCGTCGTGAAAGAAGTACCGTCGTGAAAGAAGAACAAGGCCTTCCACACACAAAGGTGTGTGTAAGTTTAAAAAAAATTTTAACTTTCGTAGCTTTGTCGAAATCTGCCAAGACTGACGAGCGGTAACTCTGCCTGACTTGCTGTGTGACTCCCTATGCTCTACAAATCTGCTCTCGTGACCTGTTGCAGAGTGTGCTCGATTTGCTTCAGGTAAACACTGCCCTGCCAGACCCGCTTCTGCCAATGCTTTCAAGCTTCTATTGCTTGCATAAGCTTACTACCTGCAGCTCACGGGCTCGACTTTGCTCACAATTGCAAGCTTTGCTCTATGCCAATGCTACTGCTTCCCCAAATTGCACCTCTAGCAATGCTCAGCTGCCCCAATTCCTTCTCTTGCTGAGTTCGGCTGCTGCCCGAGACTAGCTCTAGAGTGTGCCTGTGTGTGTAACCACACACCACTCTCGACTCTCGATCTGCTCTACTCGCTAGCTCCCAAGCTTTGCAGACTTGCTGCTGCTTTTGCTTGATTGTATCATAGTGTGTGTGTGTGTGTGTGACCACACACACTCCCAAAAGGCTCTCCAATGCTTGATTTCTTGCTCAAAAATTGCCCCCGATTGGCTGCCAGTGAGTTCTCTGCTTGATTCCAAACTGCTCCCGGTTCTGCACTGGTTCGGATTCTTGGTCATGCTTCAAGTCAAGCTTCTCTGCTTAAATTTCCTCTGCTTTCTCTACTTGCCCGATTGCAACTCTGCACTCAGCTGCCGAGTTGATTTCCTGGCTTTCTAATTTGCTTTCTACTTGAGCTCGATATGCTTGCTATTTTGCACACGAGCCCTTGCTCATTTTCAATTCCCACAATGGGCTACCCCTGTTCTACCCACTGGCTGCTTTGGGTTTCCTTTTTTTGCAGATCCCCAATTTGCCTGCAAGCTTTTCCTGCTGGAGCCATGTTTCTTGCAGAGATCCCAAAATTCCCTTTGAGATTCTCCAAAGCCCAAGAGGGGCTACGTGCGCTGGGTAGCCGAGAACCTTTGAGATGCCCGATTCGTGTCGGATCCACTCCTAATCAACCCGATCCGGTGACGCAAAGCACCGAGCTCCAAGAGAATTGCAGCTGCCGTTAAGAGACCACTGCTGCCGAGCCGTAGCTCTGATACCACTTGTGAGTGCGCATGCGCTAGGATGCGTGCGTGCTCGGTGCGGTGCGGTGTGTGAGGGGAAGAGGAGGAGCATGAGACGGTGTGGGTGGATTAACCTTAGGAACATGTGAGTGAGGTGCTCCTTATTCATTTAAGGCATGTACACATGGTGGGCGGGCAGTCGGACACCGGACGTCCAGCCCGAGCAAAAGGAGTAGCGCCTTTACCCCAACACAATCTGACTATCTTTGACTCGTTCTTTGTGATGTGACCCATGCATACTTTTTTGATACGTCCATTGATGTAGCTCCTCTAAGCTATTGGCTTTGTTTACACCACCTCCTTGCTGAGTGTGGCTGAAATGTCCCGTATGCGCTTGATAGTGGGTTTTCTCCATGCCTTGTGTACACCAGATACCCAAGCTACCATATACCCTTGCAAACCAAGGCATGTGATTACAAATAATGTGCTTCACATATAACAAGCAGAAAGGGTACATATTTGTAATTCAAAAGATTAGCATATCATCAAACCAATTACATTGCCATGTATTGAGTGATATGGTGATTGTCTTGTGGAATGTCTTCAAGCTTCTTGGAAATTGGCATAGTCGGCTTCAGTACATGAGAAAGTGGAATATCCAAAATGGGATGAAAGTTGGGGTCATGAAGATGCCTATCAAGCACTCTTCTCCGATATGGTTTGTCTAGGATGTGAACCCCTCCCACGCGATATAAGCAAGGGCTTTTGCTTGTCGCTCCTTTGGAAACATTATACATGCATTTTAAGGTCTTTAGGTCTCCCACCATGTGCCACTCCGCTGTGTAGGAGCCCATGCCCTCTCCACATCCAGCTTCGTTCCATTTCTTTGCTCGCTTATAATTTTTGGGATGCTAGTTTGATGGAAAACCCAATTCAATATATCGAAGTTCTTACCTGGCACCTGCACTTGGTAAGATAGTTTTAAACTTTTTGGAATACACATTTTGAAGCATACAAGTAAATTGTAATGTTAATTGAGCTTCAATATAATGGTAGCTCACTTTAAAGGTTGAGACAAGGAAAATATTTCTCTCACATTGCACACTAAACTTTTTGGGATCATTTGGTCCAATGCTTGCATCCAGATTTCTGTTCATGAGTGTGATTGTGACTCACTCAACCTTCGCCTCTTTTACAATGTCACAGTCATCTAGCTTGATAAAAAACTTTAGGATACCGTTGCGAGTAACATCGAACAACTACACCATGTATGTTTGCAAAGCGATGAAATCATAAAAAATATCATTATACTTTCCGTATACCATTTTCTCCCCTTTCAGTGATTTGTATGTTGAATCAATGTGAAAAGGACCACCCAGAGTTTGAAGCACCTCCTTGTTAACTTCCGGTCTTGTTTTTTGAATAGAGAAAGGGTTTGAAAGTAGGGTGTGCTTGATATGATTTTTTTAAACGTGTGTTTACACAGACTTGAGTACAAGGAGTCAGGATGCCATACCCTTTCTTAATAATTTGAAAACTGCAATTGACACTATATACTTGTGAATTGTAGTGTATCCCTTATTGGATATTCCAGCTTCATTCAAAATTGACTGAATATCCCATGCATGTAGTTGGTTCTCCTTTACAAGACCGTCAAGCTGCTTGGCAATGATCTTACCATGGAGCTTTTCAATTACGAGGCCAATGACATTTTTGCAATTCAATATGAGGCTGTAAGGTGTTGAGAAGTTTGTCATGTTGCACTCCAGTTCCTTGTTAGAGTGAAGCAAAGATGTGGGCATGCACATCAAATGTAAGAAATATGTCTGAGAGCTTATGAATATAAACCTAGGAAGGATAGATACATAGATGCACTTACTTAATGGCTTGCACTCTCTTTTTGATTCCTCCTAAGACAACCTTCAACTCCTCGATGTCCATTAGTCTTCTTTCTCTTTGGCAAAGATCTAGCGCTATTTTTTTTCTCTGAGTTGTTGAGTAAGCTCCTTTATGGTATCCTTGTTATCTTCTACCTGTTGAGCACATTGCATGACTTATTGGTGTAAGTGCTCATTTTCCTTGCATGCAATGTCTCTCTCTCATTTGCAAAATATCATTTCTTGCAACCAACTGCTTGGTGTAGCCATACAAGCCATTGGGTCCATCTCCTATGAGAGTGCTAGGTGCGGAAGCGATGCACGGTGCATGGGTGGAGCAACCTCCAAGAACTGGCGAGGAGTTCCTTATTCTTCTATGTATATGAAAAATAAGAAATGTGTATGTACACACAATGGGCGGCTAGACACTGGACTTCCAGCCTCGGACAAAGGCACATCGCCTTTACCCCAACAAACTTCCACTTAAAGAGGATGCATCGATAAGTGAGTGCTACTAGCTAAACTACTAATATGTACAAGAAAACAGGTGAGAAACTCTCTCAATTGGTGTTCTGTTTGTTTTTCTTACAAAGCAGTTCATACTCTCATGAGAGCTCTGTGCATATGATATACATCTCTCTGATTCCTCGTAGAAGTTCTCGTGGAGAAGCTATAGAGTGGACTAAGACATGATTAATTGAAACTTTCTGTAGAAGGAGGTGATGCAATGGAAGGAAGAAAATTTCAATAGTTGCGTGTAATAGCGTGCAAGGGGGAATGGGGGGAGCATGAGATGAGAAGCAGAGTTTATTTTTTAAAAAATGTAGAAGATTGAGATATTTGCAATTGAATTCTTGGCAGCCACATACAATCAAGTGTTATCATGACTAGATTGCTTTTTGAGTTTTTTAACAAATGTACCTTGTGATGAAAAAGATATATTGAGTTTTTTTTAAAACATGTATGAAAAAAGAGAAAATGGATTTTCCATTACCTCTCTCGACGCTGACATGGAATTTCTTACAAGGCCCGAATTTGAGTACAAATTTTTCCTAATGTCCTTGAACAAATTTCATCTTTGTATCCTCCCCTTAAACAAGTATTTCTGTCGCAATCTTCATAGTCATTGTCGTGGTTGATCTTCATGTCATCTTCATGGTTGTTGATGTCTTCATTCTCCTTATCTTCATGTAGATAGACTCTCGATAGACTTCATGGTATTCATCCTTCTTATGCTTCTTTAAGTTATCAATGCACTCTTCTATGTGATTGAAGCTCCACTCATAGTGTTCGATCTCCACATGATCCATCATCTTCATGATATGCTCGGTGGAAAATCTTCGTAAATGCTTTTGAAGCTTTTGAAGCCTTGGATGGTGGGAAGGCACCAGGAAGCTAGAGGCTTGAGTATTTTGAGGTAGCAAGCCCGTGGCTCTTGGATGCTTTGCAACATGGGAACCTCTCCCTATGGAGTTGATTGTTGGGAAAAAAAAGGTCGGCCATTGACCGCTCAAATGAGCATCACCTATTGACCATTGGCCAAGTCTGGCCCATTCAAATTGGGACCCGCTATGCAACCTAGCTGACCACTTGCTTGGCGTTCACCCACAAGCCACACCCCACTCCTCCTTACACACACTAAAAATAGTGTATTAGGGGCTTGAACTTTGAATCTCCTTCCACACCTTAGAGTCAACCCTCTATCCACCAAGGACACGTGCCACTTGCACTTCTCTCTCTTTTCAATTCTTTTGTTAAGCTTGCACACACAAAGAATTTATAGGTGAAAAGGCTCAATTTTCTGAGGCTTCTTTATTTGAGCAAATGTCACCCAAATCTTCCCTTCTCTAGATCAATTCATACTCAAGGCTATCCTCTCACACCTCCAATAATGTGTAAATAACTTATACATAGAAAGATTAATTTAGGGATTGAGAATGGATTAATGAGAAGGAGTATTATAGGAGCTCACAAATTGAATGAAACTAATCTTTTGTCAAGAATAAATGAAAAATCATGCAATCTACTTAATGCAAATGCAAAAATAATCAAATTAATGCCCAAGAAATTAACTCTATCTCTCGCCTAATCACCATGGGTAGTGAAGCATGCTCATATCCCAAGTGGGATTAGAGGGAGATTTTATTAATGATCTATTATGCTAATGCAATCGATCAAGAATATTAGTGATGATCACGTAGAGAGACTAATAGGTCTAGGTATGAGCCATAGGCTCTAATACCACTTGATGGGATTAGGGAGGTTAAGGGAGAGAAGCATTCATGGAAATGACATGCTAATGATACTTAATCATACAACGATTGCACAATAGAATTGGAGTAGAGTGTAGACACAAAATGCTTATTTGATTGCTTAAAAATGACTACAAGGAGGGGGCTCTTTATATAGAATTAGGCTAGGCTTCTTCTCTAACATCATTGGTGATTTCATATAAGGCTTCCAAATCATCGAAGACAAGTTACAAAGTCTTATCCACTCTTTTAGGGGGTGTTTGGGTGGTCTACACTATCTCTAAGAAAATGAAGATGACCTAGAAATATCCCTCATGGGTCCATATACCCCTAGGGCACCAAATTTCTCATGCTGTCACATGGTTTGTGCACCTAAAGTGCCTAGAAGACAAGAGGTACATCACTTGGGTAAAAACCATCATCCCCTTATGAGAGGTTCACAAAGAATGTCAGGATTATAGGACGAAGCCCATTCCCAACATCTAGCCTTTTGTTACTTGCCTCTATTTACTAGTTTTGAGAAAGTTGATTTTTATCTAGAAAAATTTGATTTTTAAAAAAATTCACGACCTTCAATTACATATTGAGAAATACTAAAATCTCATACTGTCCTAATAAAATAGCAAAAGAATTGGATTTTTTTAATTAAAAAATATATAACAAGAAAATTGAAATTGGATCTCATATCATCTTGCATTACCCATGAAGGGGGGTAATGGCCTTTTGATGAAGGGCTAGACAAGAACTAGCCTCTTGGTAAATTTTAATAAAGAAGAAGAAGAAACATGTCTTGGAACCTGTAAGGATGTCATTGTCTCTTTGTGTTGTACTAAATCTATCAGACCATTACCCTGAAAGATATTTAAGTTTCACTCTAAATTCCTACAATTTAACTATGTAGAGCTATACTTAGTCTAATAATGTCTAATAATTTTTGACATGGATAACAACTGATAGGCTCTTTGACACTAGTAGTGTATATTCAAGGCTACAAAATCTGATGTCATGCTTATATGCATGCAAGTGAGAGTCCTCTCCTTGCTTAAAGGTGTTTAGGTTAGTTGCAGTTCAATGTTGAGATAAAAACTTAGTTCATTTATAGACTTACTTCATGTCCTACTGTACAGGATCATTGGAATAATATTCATCGTGTTTAAGTTATACAAAAATTATTCAAATTCAAAAATATTATTATGCGGGCATCTTTTTGCTTGTCATGCATCGGTGGGAGAGCTTATGTACAAAACTAGTGCTAGAAGAACGCTCGCTAAAAGGGCGGTCTTCTTCTATGACTTCTTCTACAACATTTTCCGCTCTACCCATGGCTTCGACACCCTAAGTCATCTCTTAAATCCCCACATAATGGTTCAAAGTGGCCAATCCCTGCTTTTGAAACTTTTGAGTGTTTCAAACTCAAGCTCCATCAGGAAATTAGAAGTGCTTATGACCAAACGTTGCAAATAGGCAGGTACATGTCTCTCCATTACATGTGTTTATAGACTACTTCTACGACAAAGAGGTTAGAAAGACAGAGACTATGTTCATCTACAAGCCAAAAAGCTGCCTTGATTTTCTAGATGACGCTTGGGATATCCATGATTCTGAGGGCATTTTGTACAAGGTGGAAAAACATTGAATTGTGTACAAGTGTATGATATCATCACAAAACTTCATAGTTTCTTTCTACTACATAAGGTGGCATCGAGTAAAAGGTCACTTGGTAGCTATGGACGAGTTAATTTTATTTGCGAGTTAATCAATTTGTATTTTTTTGCTAAAGGTGATGCTTTTTCGAGTTTATAGAAGCATGGATTTCACTCATATGTATGCTCTCTAAGGTGGCATTGTGGTATGTCAAATAAGTACCGAGGGAAGGAGAGAGAAGAAGGATTAGACGGAGAGAGAAAAACATACTTGTGAAATAGAGATAGGATCAGGGTGTGAGAGTATCGACAACGAGAGAGAGAGAGAGAGAGAGAGAGAGAGAGAGTCTGAGAGTGGGAGATGAAGGGGAGAGAGGGTGCTAGAGAAAAGATTGGTTCATAATGAAAAAAGTCCGGCTCAAGTTTGGGCAAGAAGGTTCTCAAGCCGGTTCAAATTATTTCATTTAGTAACTTGGTATAGAATTGTTTATGTGTTGGTTTAATGTATATATTTTATAAATATCCCACATTTTAATTGAGATGAAAGTGGAGTTTTGTTGTGAAGAAGGAGGTTGTGTGCACGTTTTCTACTCACGTGTGTGTGTGAGTGTGTGTGAGTGTGTCTGAGAGAGAGAGAGAGAGAGAGAGAGAGAGAGAGAGAGAGAGAGAGAGAGAGAGAGAGAGAGAGAGATTGCCTGTTCATATGCGTGTGAAAAGGTTCCAAATCCGGGTCCACAAATAATGTTTTCCGAGCCCTTAGAGAGGCAATTAGTGGTGGTTACTCATTGCACTATTATATGCTTATAGTATTCATAGGGGAATAAATATAATCATAGTGTTTCCCTAGCCCTTAGAGAGGCAGTTAGTGGTGTCTACTCATTGCACTATTAGATGCTTATAAATTTTATAGGGGAATAATAATCATAGTGACAAATCATGCATATTTTATTGCACGCCCCACTTTAAAAGTTAGTGGACTAGTAGACGATTATAATATTCATAGGGGCATAATATTCATATT
Source organism: Adiantum capillus-veneris (assembly GCF_014529385.1). NCBI lineage: Eukaryota > Viridiplantae > Streptophyta > Polypodiopsida > Polypodiales > Pteridaceae > Adiantum > Adiantum capillus-veneris. Next base: position 57,994,583 of record NC_140957.1, on the reverse strand, counting down.
GACAAATCATGCATATATTATTGCGCGCTCCAATTTAGTAGTTAGCATATGCTGCATGGGACCCCTCATGTCACTAACACATGCCACTCTTCCATCACTATCAATGATTTTTGAGAGCATGCTGCTTTAGCCTATATAAATGTTACAAGGCAAGTAGCATATGTTGCACAAGTGAATCAGAGGTGCTAATCAAGTAGAAGATTGAGGCAAGATTTAAATAATTATGCACTACTTTATATATTTAAATAAGTATGCACTACTTTATATATTTAAATAAATATATAAAGTAGAAGATTGAGGCAAGTTTAAATAATTATGCACTACTTTATATATTTAAATAAATATGCACTAGCACATGATAAATTGTACTAGTGTGATGCAAGTTGTACTGTGTGTGTGTGTGCAGGTTTGATTCCCTACCTAATCATGTAAACAACTTATTTTAATTATATGATGCTTATTTTAACTATATGATGGTGTTCCACTCTTCAGTGCCTTGGCGAGAATAATTCATATGTCAAGGTTTGGGACCGTCCCCTCCCTCTGTCTGACTTATTATTATTGAAGTAGCTGTGATACTTTTAATCGGCCTGGTCTACTAACAGATCTTCAAGATCTGTCATAGCTTAGGGTATTGTTAATATCTTGTAGCTAAACTGAACCACCAAATGTAACTACAAGCTGTTTGAAAGCCAAACGTAAAGAAAATCTATGTGAGTTTTTTATATAATGCAAGAAAAAGATGAGCATGTCTTTAGTGTTTACCCTACTTTTAGTAGAATGTTGTTTCTTGTCCATGTAGGTGTTATTGCAAACAAGGATGAATGCCTAATAAGCCAATTTGAAACTAGGAATCTAAAAAATATTGATGGTTGTACTTGTTTGGGTAGAGACCTCAAAGTAATGATACACGCATAGACTCTTGCATATAAAATAGTAATTAAGAACACTTTACTGAGTTGAAGAACTGCATACGTACATAAACACACACATATCTTGCATAGTCGCTCAATTGGTCTTGTTGCTCCATGTATATGGTCCGAAAGAATGTTCAATGGTAAAACAATTGAGCAATGGTTATGGTTTTGTAATCATGATATTTTGCATACTCAATCAATCAAAAGATAAGTCAAAGATTTACCTCCTGCTCCAAATGTTTGGCCAGTAGCAAGAGGGATAGATATCTCCACACAGGAACTTGCCGCGCTGCATCAGAGTAGACTTCGGACAGAGAATTCAATGGTAAATCCACAACCTCTTGCTGACGACTACAAAGAAGGTGGTGGCACCTCGAGGAAGAAAAAGTGGAGGCGTGAAATCTCTAAAGAGGCCATGAAGAAATTGGAAGCATGTAATACTATGACAATTATATTTTTGGATGAAGTGAAAAGGTCACAAGAGCATGTAGTTTTCCGAGTTCTCACTGAAAATAGTTATGAGATTCATATAAAACAGAGTCCAACATGCACGTGTCCGAATTTTCAAAATCGAGAGAATACCAACAAATCCTTTTTGGCATGCAAACATATGTACTATGTGTACACAAAAGTGCTCGGATTTGAACCTAAGGAGCACATGATTATTCATCAACCAACCCTCTCACCAATGGACATCGCCTTTATTCTTGGACAACCAAGGAGGATTTCTCCCTCCATTTAATTACAGCTGGTTTGGTATGCATCTTTCACTCAACTAGAATATTGATCTATGATATTAAAGTGTATTTATTTTGGTTTATTACACTTGTGATTATTTATCTTGAAAAAACATTGTTTATGCAGCAAAGGATTTCAAATTTCAAGCAAAAGACATGAAGTAACTTGCAAGCTATTTGGGAGCAAATTACTTGCCTTTTAGAGTGACCATTACATTTATGGCGACTATCCTTTTTTGTACTCTAATTTTGATCTTATCCTTTGGTAGTTTAGCGAATGTACTTACATCCTCAAACTTACGTTGTTTCAAAAAGCTTAAGCTTGGGAAAAATAGTATTGTCTCTATCTGGCATGATTTTTGACTTCATCACATTTATATATGCTGTGGATTATTTAACTCTGAAAATAGTGTTGTCTCTATTTTGCATGATTTTTTACTTTATCGCATGTTTATATGTTGTGGGTTATTTGACTCTGATCACATGCGCTGCAAGCATATTTGACTCTAATGGCATGAGTTGCGAAATGGTGATTTTATTTGTTTACATTTTCACGTCGTTATGTCCTCTCTCTCTCTCTCTCTGCGTAGTGATATACAACTCTATGATTTTACTTTCTCTCTCTAGAAGAGAAGTCACTCTGTCTCTCAAGGATTTATGATCTCTTCTTCCAATGGTAACGCGCATAAATACTATCTCTCTAGAATTTATACTTTCTCTCTCCGTCAACCACACATATATGGAGTCTTATGATGATTGAAAATTACATTAAATAGATACTTTATGCTATGACACATATTTGGTTAAAAAAACTCTAAAGATTACTAAAATTATCAAAAAAACTTGAAATGAAAAACTCGCAAATGTTAAATCCCCGCTATGGACCAGGACCTATGTGATGATTCTAGTAATCCCTTGAGGGCGATTGAAGTAATGTGTGAAAATGAGCTGGTGACAATTGTTAGTGCTAGAAGTAATGTCACCCTAAGACAAGTGTGGGAGGATTTTCTTGACGAGATCGACCTCAACATGCCTGCAAACTTTTTTTCATGTGCAACATGCAAAAGATACTATGTTGCACGTCCACTAGTTATGTGTCTATGTAATTTACGTTCTCATTGTGATCATATTGACTCACCTCTTCTCCCGCTTGCTGTGTTGTAGGTACCGAGGGAAAGGAAACTATGGTAGTATGTCCAAAAATTAGAAATGGTAGACTGAACATTGTGTGTTGCATAGCTTGATACAAAGACCAGTTTCATCGATCACTGTAACAAAACACTTTGCCCTAAAGCCAAGATGATATATGAATGCCATTTTCTTAACAAGCTGTACACAACACTTTTGTAAACGTTATACAATGATCAATACGTAGGAAAATTTGAACCCATTTGTTCATTCAATAAGTACAAATGAGTACATTTTAGTGAGTGTTTTAATGATCTCCAACAGTAGGTGAGGCAAGGGCATGAGAAATAGAGGGTGAGGCAGGGGGGATGGCTATTGTGGGGGTGGTGTTTGTTGGTGTGCTGAAGAGGCACGTGCATTAGACACTTGGCAGCCATGCCACAATGCTATGATGATTGAAATGTTAAACAGACACATGTCCCATCGCGTTGTGGCACGATTGGTACACGTGGAAGTCGCGCTACAACACGATGAGGTCAGAGATGTTCAACATACCCATGGTCCATCGTGTTGTGCCACAACTGTTACATGTTACAATCATGCCACAATGCGATAAGGTGTGACATGCTAAACATACCCATGGCCCATCACTTTGTGGCGTGACTGCTTGTCGTGGCATAATGTTGGGAGCCCTATGTATATTTTCACTACAACCACACTCTCGCGTTGTACTATAACCTTGCAATACACACACACAAATATTTACATGTGTGTGTATATATATATATATATATACACACACACACATACATGTACACACAAACACAAACACACACACACACACACACACACACACACACACGTGTATGTGTGTGTGTGTGTGTAGATATATACACATATATCTATCATTCTCATACATTTTAATATATGTATAGGTATATGTTCACAACATTATTTGCAATCAACTCAAAGCAATGATGAGAGTGGCTCTCAATGGCAATGATGAGGGTGGTCGTCATGTCAATGGGCATCATGACCTTTTGCAAGAAGCCTTACAAATAAGAACCTCCTTTGTACCCATAATCATCCAGTGAGTTGAGAGTGTACCCCCATATTTTGCGTCATATTTCCTAGTCAGTCCCTACTTATTATGTGCCATATTGTCCACAATGGACCCTTTCTAGATCGAGATTGAAGAGGAGATTCCTTGCTCTTAGGAAATCCCAGAAAACAAGCTATCTAATTTTATCTTGCGTATTGGCCTCCATCATCCTGAGGCAGAAATCATGCCAATGTTTAATCCAGAGTTCTTGCTGCAAGAGGATAGCTGCCAGGCACAACTTCCTTGCAGAATTTGAGTACACCTACTAGAAACAAACTACTAGCAGAATAGTTGAGATGCAAGGAATACGCTTTGTGCATATGAAGGACATCAGTTTTGATCCCTCAAAGAAACACATTTTCTCCAGGAACTGGTTGAAGCTTCCGATGCATATGCAAAGAAAGACATCAAATGCACCCTGCATAACCGCAAATGTTGGATGATTGAATAATATGCAGGTTTCATACTATACTTTCACGTTACTTTGGGAGAGCATGTGGATGTAGTAGAGGAGGCACCGGGAAATGGTCTGTTTGTTAGGGGGTGATGAGTTGGTGCCTCATCAAAGTGGAGCCTTACAGGTTTTGGAGGGTGTATAGCTTCTAGAAGGCACTTTGCCTACAAGTGTCCTTCCTACCTTCCTGATTGGTGATTTATAGTATGTAATGCTCAATGATATCATGGAGCTTTTGACTTGCAAGAGGACTATTGCCTCACCATAGTGGCATAGAATCTAGAAGAGGATAATGCCATCATAGATCCTCAACATGACAAGTACTCTATGATAGATGCCCATGTGTTAGAAGGTGAGTGTAGATCCGCAAGTGCACTTGCAATGATCTACAAAGATGTAGTTAGGTATGAGGCGACACTTCCAATGGAAGAGGAGTTCATGGAAATGCATGCAAAGATGAGAATAACAAACATGGGAAAAACCAATTCATCAACGTCCTCATCGGCCTCAACATCCAGGGTGCCACACAACGTGGACAATGCCATTAACTTATGGACTGAGGCACTACTTGAGGAAGATGAAAATCAAAAGGTGAAGTTTTTTTCCTTTTACACTTTTATATGTATTAACACTTCTTTTATATGTAATAATCCTTGCTATTAATTTCTCGCAGCTAGTTGTTTATGATAATAACTTCATTCCTCATCCTCGCGGGTGAGACATGGGAGACTTAGAAATGAATTCCTCCCTCAGCCAATATTTTAAGAATTTGAGCTATCCAAGTTTTCTGGTCTTCCATTCTTGCTTCTCCAATGAGAATGCTGAGCTACCTCTGATGACCTTAAAGACAATATCAAGATATCTAAGAGGCACCCTCATTAGATGGACTACAGAAAAGATTATGCTTCTACAGAATCAAGCAGCATTACAATGTTTGATCAAGGCCCATGTGTGTATGGCTTGTGGAGTACCTATTTTTTGACACAAGTAGATTATGGTCTAGCATGTGGAATCACAGACCTTGGCCAATTATTGGCGTATCAGAAGAACACTTTATTTAATAATACGCGGCTAGTCTTGGATGCTATAGAAGAAACCTCCCATGCTAAAATAGAGACTGAGACAATAGTGCCCGACCTGAATGTGCCACCGGCAACAGAAGCTAACCATGTTGTTTCTATCAAGAGACAAAATCAAGAGGAGGAGGATCACTCACACATGGCCAAAAGGCCAGAATACTTTGTAACATTTCCCAAGGAAGAGTGATAAACAAGCTCCAATGTTTATTTCTAATGTAGCAAAAAGGATTACATTGTTTTTCTCATTTGTTCTAAAATTAATAACAATGCTAAAATACAAAGAGTTATTGTAAGGACTTCATATCTTAAAGATCTCTTAAACAACTTGTGATGGAGCTGTCCAAATCTTTCCCATGTATTCTTTTTGTAGCCGCCACTTTGCATATTGTATTGCAGCAGACGATGCGTCCCATATTTCCTTCCTTTGTCGTTTGCTTTCCAATCTCACTGCTCGGCCAATTTGACTGTCTCTGACTTGTTCCTTGCGGTGTGACCTATGCATAAGTTTGCGATAAGTCCATTGATGTAGTTCCTCCAAGCTCTTGGCTTTGTCTGCACTACCTCCGTGGCAGGTGTGGCTGAAATAACTAGTACGAGCTTGATATTGAGTTTTCTCCATGCCTTGTGTAGACCAGATATGCAAGATGCCATACTGCTTAGCAAACCAAGGCATGTGGTTGCATATAATGTGCTACATAGAAGACCAACACAAACTTCATATGAAACAGCTTTTTGTAATATCAACAAATTACTAACTATATCATGTAATGAGTGATGTGATGATTTGTGCACACATATATGAAAGACTTGTGGAAGGTCTCTAAAGCCTCTAGAAAATGTATAGTCAGCATCGCTCCATGTATTGAGCTCACAAAACTTGAATATTGCATCCAATCTTTTCTACACATTTGCCTTGCAAGTCCTTGCCGCACCATTGTCTGCATGGTCAAGCACTGCATTGTGGAGATTTGTTCACCTATTGTATCTCAATGCTTGCCTTTCTTGTACACGCTGGCTTCTACGCTGTCTTTCAGTTGTCAGCATTGATAGGAAGAGTCGAGCTTTCACACCACCAATAGAGAGCTTCTTTGGAATGTCCTGACCATTCTTAGACCTCTTCTCATCCTGCTCTATCTTTACATCCCTCCATGTAGGCCCATATTTGAGGAAACTGTTTCTAGAGCCAGGATAGCCCCCTGCTAGGTGCGGGCCGAGTGGTCCAAGAAAAACAAATGTAGAGGAACATGAGTTTCTCAATGATCTTGCAAAGTGTATTTATTGTGCATATGTGAACCCTAGCTAGTGGGATCTCCAACGCTGGCTAGAAGTTGGGGTCTTCCTTGGGGGGTTCTCCTCTTAAACATGTAAGTTACCACGTGAGTTCAAATGAATGGAATTTTTAATTGCCAAGATTTTAAAAATTAACAGGATTATATTAATAAAAGGGGTTTTTAATTGATTTTAGAGAAAAACCCTAAAGAAGAAGGGGTCATTGTATTACCTTAAGCATGTAAGTAAAGGGGATTTTTTAATACCCTTTGAACGCACGTTATATGAATAGTTTCTCAAAGGGCACCCCTTGAGGGGTCTTGTAGGTGTTTGTCTGGTGCTCTCCTCGATACAATTTGTCAAGGCTATGAACTCCTCCCATGCAGTATAGGCAAGGGCTTTTGCTTCTTTCTCCTTTGGAGACGTTGTACATACACTTCACGATCTTCAGATCTCCAGCCATATGCCACTCCATTGTGTAGGATCCTATCCGTAAACATTGTGTCTTTCCATTTCTTTGCTGAATTATTACTTTAGGGATGCTTGTTTGATGAAAACCCAATTCAAAATATCAATGTTCTTTGCAGGCACTTGCAATAGAGGTAATTACTAAGTTCAACTGCACATGCAAAAGTGAGCTATCCAAGCTAATCATTTTGTCAGCACACTTGAATGTGGCAAGAAGGAATATATTATTTTTAGATTGCATGCTAAAGTTTCTAGGATCGTCAACTGCAATACTTCCATCGAGTGCTCTATTCGTTAGTGTTATTGTGACTCGCTTAACCTTAGTCTCCTTCACAAGCTCCCACTCATCTAGTTTAATCACAAACTTAAGAACTCCATTTCATTCTTGGAGAGTAACTTCAAACAATTGTACAATGTATGTTTGCAGAGCGATCAAATCATAAAAAATATTGTTGTACTTGTCATTAACCACTTCCTTCTTGATGGAAATCTATATGGCAATTGAATGTGGAAAGGGCTCTCCAATGTTTGTAGCACCTCCTGGTTGACATGCTGTCTTGCCTTCTAAATGGAGAAAGGGTTTGGCAACAGTGTGTGCTTTAAGTGAAATTTCTTACCCTATTTTTGCATGGTCTTGAAAAAGGATAGAGATCAATAAGCTGAGTCCCCTTATAGTGTGAGAGAGATGCACATAACATTACATACCTGAAAATTACAAAATATTCTTTATTTGAAATACCAGCTTCATCCAAAATAGACTGAACATCCTCTGTAGGAAGCTGATTCTCTTTCAAAATATTGTCAAGCTATTTGTTGGCAATGATCTTACCATAACGCTTGTTGTCCAACAACCCATTTTTTTTTTTTCGATTCAATGTGAGGTTGTATGGAGCAGACGAAGTGGGTGTGTTGCGCTTGACATCCTACTTAGAGTAAAGCAACGATCTAGACAAGCAAGTCAAGAGTAAGATACAAGATGAACTTACTTGATGGGCCGGATTCTTTTCTTAATTCTTCTAGAACCAACCTTTAGCTGCTCGATGTCCCGTAGTCTTCTTTCTATTTGTTGAGGCACTTTCTTTTTCTCTAAGTTTTTGCATAAGCTTCATGATGATGTTGTTGTTGCCTTTGAGTTTTTGAGCACAATGCTCTACAGGTTTGTTCAAGCGCATATTTTATTTGTACTACAAAGTATCATTCCGTGTAGCCAAGTGCCTGGTATAGCCGTATAGACCGTAATGGCCATCTCCCACATAGTTCATTAATGAAGTTATGTCCTTGAAAGATGGAGTTGAGTTTGTGATGGGATGCTTAGGATACATTCTACCATCGATGCAAAGGTCCACACTTTTCTTGCCTTGTGTCCTAAAATTCAAAAATGCTGTGTTGCTTGTTTTTCTTGTTGAAGGATTCATATTCTCGTGGAAGCTCTATATGAAAATGATACTCGTCTCTCCGATTCCTTGTAGAACTTCTATGAGGAGATGATGGAAACATTAAAACGACTAGCAGAACAAGGCGAGGCCAAAGCAGGCAAGAGCACCAATGAGGAAAACTTGAAAGGCATGGAGAAAGGACATTCGATGCAGGATGTCAATGGCATGTCTTAGTTTTGAAAACAAAGCATAAGATGGAGATATTTGGCATTCAATTTTGAGACATTGTAGGTTATCATTGCCTGAACACCTTTTGAGTTTTTTTTATTAAAGGTACCCTACAATATGGGTAGTTTTAGGATATTTGGAAAAAAACCATGAAAAATGAAAATAGGAACTTTCTATTATCTCTCTCTATGCGGACATGACATTTCTTACAAGGCCCAAACTTGAGTCCAAAATTTCCATAATGTAGGTGTCAAAGAGGTATTTCTTGAGAGCCCCACATTTAATCTCTCCGGCATTGTGCATGTTCTCAAATGCATAGCAAGCTCTCTTCTCAGCTTCCAAGCATCAAATAGTGCAACCATGATTGACCGAAACCTCAAGGCCAAGGTACTTGAAGCTCTCTTCCACTTCAAGGGGCTCTTTATCATATATAATACATGACTTATCCTAAGTTGAGAGTTTTTGCACAAATAGAATCTATTTAAATCCATTTAGAATTGGCCCACTATGCAAGCAATATTTTTAAAAATAAAATCATAACCATTTGTGCTTCTTCTAAAGTAGAGCCAAAAGCACTATATCATCTGCATATAAATAGAGAATGAATACCTCATTCCCAATCATAACCTCTTCACTATTGAAATGGGGCTGGAGTTGAGAAATTTCATCCCAATAAAAGTGGGATAGTTTATAGAAGTTTACAAGTAAGTATCATGTGTTCAAATTCATCAAGGAGGAGCCCAAAGAGAGTCAATGAAAGTGTGCATCTTTGCTTGAAGCCAATAGTACTTGTGAATTTTTTTGAAATTCGCCCTCCCATATGCACTCCATGTATCACCTTTAAGTATATAACAAAAATTGCATGCATATATTTACTCGAAATTTGGAGTTCCTCCATACATCTCCAAAGAATCTCATGGGGAACCGTATCAAAACCTATGCTCAAGTACAAAAGATCCTTTACCTTTCAACTAGATTTCGAACTTGAAGTGTGACAGAGCTATCAATGGGGTTGCAAAGTTTCCCACATTTTATTGATGTTATAAATTCTTCCAATGCATATACATATCCATAGAGTCAAGCCACCAATAATACATATTTATAAACCTCCTCTATGCACACACTTCAACATAAATTAAAAGACTCTTTTTATTTCATAAACCTATAATCTCTTTTAAAACCTTTTTATTTTCAAACTCATGTACATGTTATTTTGTAACTCTTTGAAATATAAAAACCCTCTAGGTGAGCTCATGCGCCACACTTACATATTTTGAGTGGACCCCTGGGGGCTTGTGTGTTGTATAACTTGCACACATAAGGTTCTCTATGGCACACACACATATTCTACAACATTGAGCATACTAGCTACTCACAAGAGCAAGAACACACTTAGACACACACACACACACACACACACACACACACACACACACACAATTTACTTAGACTTATTAAAGACAAGAATCAATAAACATTCTTTCTAGGTGCATAGTGCAAAGCTCTTGGGAGTAACGTTTTAAGAAATTTCACCACCCCACTTGCTCTGCACATGAGTTGAGTTGGCCTTGTCTCTTCACAGACAGACACATGGTCGAAAGGTTATCCTGGATATTGTTGAGGGGTACGCACACTCATACACCCCCTACACATGCATTGTCATATACACCTATTTTCATCCCTCCATCAAGGGGATGGGAAAGGAGCAAGCTTTTTGAGCGAGCTTTGGAGTGAGATTTTTTAAAAAATTGCTATTTGACCAATTCAAAAAAAAGAAGCTCGCTTCGCTCCAAAAAGTTCTACAAAATTTCTTGCACAAATGACCAAGTAATCCTATCATTTGTCCTATCTAGGTCTAATTGCAATAAGATACATATGTTTCTTGAACTTGGTATATTCCATACCAATCATGGCCACTAGGATATTGTCATATATTGACCTACCTTTAATAAATTCATGTTGGTGGGGAGAGATAACATCTGCTAATATCGGGGTCATTCTTTCAGCAATGAGTTTAGCCAACACCTTGTACACCACAATCATCATTGCGAAAGGTCTTGAGTGCTTGAGTTGAGAGCATTCTAATTTCTTGGGGATGAGTTTAATTATTCCTTTCTTCACAACTGATTCAAGCATAACTTTAGTACATGTGTTGTTGACCAAATGTAAGAAAGACGGGCCCAAAACTTCCCAAAACTCTTTACAAAACTCTATTGTAATCCCATCCCATCCTGGCAACTTTTCTGTGCCCAACTTTTTGAGTGTCATCCAACACTCATCTAGGGTAAAGGGCCTTTCCAAGTAGTTCTCTCGATTCGAGTCCACTAATGTTGGGGTGGTTATGAAAATATTTGCCCTAGATTCATTGATTATGGGAGAGGGAGAATCTTCCTTTCCAATGATTTGGCTAAGATGATCTAGTATTACTTTTCCCATTTGATCAAGGTTGTTGATCTGCACTCCTTGATTGTCAATCAAGGAAGACATCATAGCCTGCCATTTTCTTAGCTTGATTGTTTTGAGTAGTATGTTTTTTTTGGCCTCCTCACTCTTAATGCTCCTCTCCTTGCATGAAGCCTAAGGAGATTAATTTCCTCTAATTTCATTTCATGCAAGGTCTGCTTGATCTTCAACCATTTCGTGTGATCTTGGTCAGAGGCCTTGCCTTGCATTTTCTTTTGGCCTCACTCCTCAAATCTAGATTTGCAAGTTAAAATTGTATGGAAGCTTGGCTTTTTTTGAGCATAGGTCCAACTCTCTTGATTTTTGTTTGGATTTTTTTACTAAATCTTTTCCATGAGTCAGACCTTTCCTTGCTAATGCCTTGGCTCAATTTTAGAGTAGGGTAGGCGATAAGTAATTTCTTGGCACCCTGCGGGGCTGAAGCAATTCTTTGAAAGAAAATGCCAATGTTTTTAGGAGAGAAAACTGATATGAGAGACTCTCATTCACACAAGGACTTGCATAAGCAATGAAGAAGGCATCCACTCACCACTGTGAGAGAAGTAGATCCTGTCTAGTCTGGAGGATGTGGGATTCACTTTCCATAGTCTCCAGACTAGACAGGCTATCCTTGAATGTTAATCTTCACATTCCAATCTAGGACAGGCTCTTCACAACATTTGTAGCACGTATTTCATGGGGAGAGAGGTAAAAATTCCTCAACATCATGCTTGTGTCCAATCACCAGTTCCAGACCTAGGAGAATTTGGTGGCTCTTCAGAGTCAAGGGGCTTTTTTTCCAGTAGCACTTCAAAGTGGTTGCAGAGAGGGATGTTAGATGTCCCTCCTTTCAGTGGGGCGGGGGGTGGAGAGATCCGTTTCCCTTTTAAGGCACCAATATCTTCCAGTATCATGGATTCTCTTGCTACTACCTTCACCCTCTTGACCCTCTTCAGCCTTGGAACTTGCATGGCCAACATAGTTGTAGCTATTAGAAGTTTAGGTGCAAAGAAGGAAAGAAAAAATATTTTCATTTCTTCGACACTCAAGGATTTGCAATGTGATACTCTACCTCTCCACCATATTCTCCTTCATTTTACTATCTTCTTTGTCGCAAATCATGGCCTCTTTTTCTTTCCTTGATTTTGTCTCTTCATTTTTCTTTGTCTGTTCCTCACTCTCTTCCACAGTTGCTTCCCTAACAAGAACTTGATTTCCATCCCCTAGATTGGATTCTTGGACTTTAGGATTGGTACTTACTTTAGCCTTCATGGGACAATCTGTTTATCATATACATGTGATAGTGATGTGTGTGAACACACTTAGGACCGCCGGGGCATTTTTTCCCTCTTTAGGAGGTTTTTTCCCCTGTGCATTGTATATACGCCCATCATTCTAGGGCTATCTATCTTTCCTTTGCACACTAAATAATACACTCTCTGTTGTGTGGCTTGAGCTTCCTTCATCTTCTCTAAGATGTGTGTGTTTTCTTGCAACCTTAATTCCAACAATTGGTATCAAAGCAGGTTGCATCCTCCCGAGCTTAGTCGCCAGTAGCTCCAACACATGCCTGCTCACTTTCTCCAATTTCTATGAGCTTTGGCAAGCGTTTCCAGGTCGATTTTTTTTTTTTGGAAAGGTCGAAGATCATAGTCTGCTCAAATTTTTGATTGGGGATCATTTCGGCCTTTGTTTCCACTACATGCAGTACTGCACTGGGTATTTTGTCATTTTGTGCAAAAATTTTGTCAGTGCCATTTTGTGCATAACAGGTTCTTATGGTCTTCTATGCTTTGTGCTATATAGCACGTGTTGTCCTGCTTTCCTTCTCCACTTTTTCAGTAGTTTTCATTATCGAGTTGAGCATTTTCCATGGCTGACAACAACACAAATGTGTTCAACATGTTTGCTGTTGAGGATAGATTGGATGGGGATAATTACTCTATGTGGGCTTATATGATGCAACATGTTCTTGTGTCAAAGGGCGTTTGGAACATTGTGCAGAGCATTGATGTACGTCCTTGTTCTGAGGATACATGCGATGTTGAGGATGTTGCAGGTCCTGCTGCAAGGATTGCTACTGTTAGAGTTGTTTTGCCTACGATAGAACAAGCTCGTAGGCTCATGCATTGATTGTGTTGTCTGTGAAGCACACTATTACTCCTCAAATCCGTTAAGCAAATCTACAAAACAGGCTTGGGATATTCTGGTTGGTCTTTATGAAAGTCGCAATGAGGCAAAAATTGCATTGCTGTGTAAAGAGCTGGAGTCAAACAAAGATTATGCATGAGGAAGATGATATGGACACTTTCCTTGCTAGTGTCAAGGATATCAATGAGCAACTTATTTTTGCAAGTGAAGTCATTTCAGACAGTTCCCTTGTGAAAATTGTTCTTGATGCCTTGCTAGATTCTTACCAGACTTTTGCTAGTACTTGGAGACTTATGACCCAAGAAAATCCTGAAGTTGTCAAGTTTGATGCATTATGCACATTGCTGTTGTAAGATTTGCTTTCCAAAAAAATAGGACTAGACAACATGCATTTGAATAGGCCTTTATTTCTACTCAAAGAAAAGGTGGTAACAACAATGCAGCCACTTCTTATGGTTCTTCTACGAGTGGAAAATCACTTGTTCCTAATGCTTCTATTGGCAGCAATTCTTCTAGAAATTCTCGTGATAAGGGTAAAAAGAAGTTGCGTTTCCATTATTGTAAAGCTAATGATCACTTGATTAAACACTGTCCTAAGTTGAAGGCCAAAGAGCTAAGAAGAAAGAGGCTCGTTCCAATGCAAATGCTGGTTCCACTACATATGCAACTATTGTTGAGTCTTTTGTGAAAGGAGACTTTGATGCTGATGTTGATGCAAAATGGGCTTTTAGTGTAGAGTGTCTTTTAGTGTAGATTGTATCTATAATCTTGCTATCCATGATGCAAAGCATGTCAGTTGCTGCAGATTCAAATGTGTGGTATTTTGACAGTGGTGCTACAAAGCACATTACCTCACATCGTGATTTTCTCACCTCTCTTGAGTCTGTCCCTCATGGGAATTCAGTCACTTGTGCCAGCAATGCCTCTTATCTAGTTCAGGGAGTTCAAAAGATTGTGCTTACTACTACAAATGGCAGTTCTTTCACACTTGTTGATGCACTTTATGTACTTAGGATCAAGAAGAATCTTTTGTCTGTAACTTGCGAGACGTTGGAGAGGGGGAATGGGGAACGAAACCCGGCACGACTAGAAATGCCTCTCTATAGCTCAGGGTCAACACAGCACCCCAATCCACTCGAAAACACCTTCACAAACACGACCTGCACACAATCCGGCTCCACCGGCACACTTACCAAGCGCACACGCGCTTTCCAAAACCACGAATGAGCTTTCGCACTTTGCCGCACTTTGCTCTACCTCCCTCTGCACACACACACACACACACAAACACACACACACTCTCTCTCTCTCTCTCTCTCTCTCTGGGCAAAAGGCCAGCGGTCCGGACGCACACGCGCTCTGACGGCACCGCGGCTAGCACCAGACGAGACGGGGAAGAGAAAAGGGGAAGGGGGAGCGACACGATGCCAAAGACGAACAGGGTTGCCCATTGATAGCTCCAAAACATCCTTACACAGCTCAAACGAGCTCTCTCTCACACTCTTGCTTGCTCGTCTTGAGCGCACAGACACAAAACAATAAAGAAGCCCCTGATACAAAAAGTTTTGCCCCTTTACTAGCCCTTTTTTTGAGTTTTTTAGGCATTTTTCATGGTAGGGCCGACATGTGGCACTTCCCTTGGGAGGCTCAGCTTGACTCTGACTGGCTTTGTGCTTATCCCGAGGCTTGACACTTCACTCTACACACAAGAACCCTCTAGGGAGCAACAACGGCGCCGTCGTTGCTCCTAGGCAGGTAAAAAACCTCTCTCTCAAAAGTGTTTCGGCCGGGTCCATGTGAACCAATCCCGCCACGTCGTCACCTTCCCCGTGCGGGCGCGCCGCCCTTGGCACCGCCTGCCTTGGCCAAAACCGCCGCCTACCACCCTGCAGCGCCACCGCCTTCGACCACACAGCGCCCAGCGCTCAAGGCCATGGCCACGAGCTCACGGAGCTGCAAATGGGCTCCCATCCATGCATACTAGGGCGAACGCCCTGGCACTTATACCCCACCATCGGACAGCCATTTTGCGCATGTGGGTTTACTTCGGCGCCACGTGGCACCCTTCAGTGCCTTGGCCTTCAAACCCCATGAAATACTTCACATGAAAAATAAAAACCACTCAATTTTTTAGCCTCCCTCTACAGGCTTCTCTTTGTTGCTCCCGGACCCGATTACCAAGCAGAAAAAACCAACAGAAACCCCACATTCCCGCCCCCCTCTACACCTGACATCTCTGCGTTTCAAACCCTTGGCGCCCTCGAACTAAGGCCTCCAAAACAAGAAAAAACATCTGCAATTGTTCACCGCCCAAATGCTCCCAACTTCACTTCACTGTATCTGACCGACCGAGCATCCGATGGACGTGCAGTCAATTCTGACTAGCTCCACATGGTAAACACTCCCACCAAGAACCTTGGCAAGGCTCAAAACTGCCAGATGGCACATCTTCCAATGTGACCAAGTGGGCTCAGACCTGGCCCTCGGAAAATTTTCAAATGGCCATAACTTGCTATCCTGAGCTCCGATTCACGATCCGAGAAGACAGGCATGCTCCATAACTTGAGCACTACACACATATGCACTGACATCAGCCCGGCCACCTGTCCCCATCTGCCCTGCTCGTCGGGGATCTACTACACACCCTTTCTTTAAACTGCAATATCTAAAGCCCCGGGGCTCCGTTTGACGAGCCGTTTGAACTGGCCTGGAGAGCACATTAAAGACCACACTTTGGCACACGATGACCGCCTTCTGGATACCTTTTGATTGCCAGCCCTGTTAGCCCCATTCTGGAGCCTTCTTGGCGTAAAAGACCGCATTGGACATACACTTCCACTTCCGCTTGGCCACAACAGCTTTAGACACATGCCCTAGCACCATCATGTGCGCCTGTATGCATTCATACCCTTGCATGAGCCCATATCTGGCATCGACATATTTTGGGTGCACCATCATTGCCCAACCCTCTCGTTGAGCATTTATGCTAAACCAAAAGCATACTCATTGCACACAAAAACGGCATAACCACACCACAACCTATATGTAAAATATTTACATAGCTCCTACTTTTCTGCTGGCCTTCCCTTAGGCGGGTTGCCCAACCCCCTGCTTTACCTGTCATCAACCGCCTGGATCAAACACTTGAGACTGATCTCGTCCAACCATCTGTAGCAGCTTCCTATAGTGCCACATTCCAGCACATGTCCAATCATCCAAATAACCTGCCCATAGCATATCTCCACCACTCAAAGCATTCACTGGTAAACTACCCACTTCAAACCACGCATCACCAAGCACATCATCACTCAAAACAAACATATCTGACCCTTCCTCCCCACCCGATAAACTGGAGGTCTCCTCCATGGAATCCTGTAGTAGCTGGTTGATGGCCCAATGCACTGCTATATTTATAAGCATACCCTTCAACCACAAGGCACACACCTCCCTTAACATATCAAACAAGGCTGCATTCTTGGACTTCTCTTCATGCACAAAGAAACATTCCTGCTGCACTAAAAGCTCCTCACACATAGGCACCTTAGCCGCCATCAACTCCATACCTGCTTCCATACCAGCATCATCCTCAACTCCAACCTCTCCAAGCTCTTTCACATCACCTGGTCCATGGGGGTCCACCATCACTTCTTGTAGATCAGCCACATGTACCTGTTCTTTAATTTTTTCCTCGCCTAGTGGCGGACAAAGCACAAGGCTACCTTTAACCTGTATCCTGGCTAGCGCCCTCTCAACAAGCACTTGTGATTCCTCATCCATGTCAACCATCGGGTCATCGAATCCCCAATCAACCTCATCATCCTAGCATACATGACCACACAAGCTTGAACATTCATCCTCTTGTCGCTCAAGATGGGCTTTCTCACTGCATTGGTCCTGCACACTGCCTTCTTCCACCTCATCACAGCTCCTTGGCTTTATGCCTGTCTCCTCAACAGCCTCTACAAACTGCATAGCCACCTTGGCCTCAACTACCACTTGACGGACTTCAGAATCCTCCAGCACTTTGGAACTAGTAGCATCTGCTATCTTCTTCACACATAAAACGTCATAAACATCATAACTAGAGGATGTCGACCCCGTCTCCCAAGTCGTATCTCCATCCAAAGAGCTGCCACCATTCGACTCGTGCTCTTCCTCTACCTCAGAATATGGAACCTCGTCCATCTTTACCGCTTCAATCTCATCAGCAAACCACACTTGCTGGCCATGAGCACGCTCCCCAGGAATTCGATTATCCATAGGTGAATCTGCCAACACATTTACATCACCTGGAATCATTGGCACTTCTTCGACCATTATATCCCTCCTGTCTGGCATTCTAGGCATAGAAATGACCTTGTCTCTCTGCAGCCACAACACCCTTGGCTCTTCTTGCATATGCAGACCCTCTAGCGCCCGCTGTGCCTTTACCTCCTTCACTTCAACTGGCGTGGACACCATCGGATTGGACTCTCCTTGCCTTGCTTGACGCTTCTTCAAAAGCTTCTTTGTACGACCTCTTGCAAAGGCCACCGCCTCTGCATACGACACCGGCCCATCAACTTCCACCTTATCGTGCACATCCACATGCAAGCAATCTAGAAACTTAGACAATTTCAAGAAACCCGCATTCTCCACAGCGGTGATCCTGACGAGTTTGCTCCACAGGGCCTCAAATTCCTGCACAAACGCTCCAAAATCAATGTCCAGGCCTTGCTTCAACTCATCCAGCTGCCGCATCACTTCACTCCACTGCACATTCGGCACAAACTTGCCCCGAAAGGCCGTTTCCAGTGCGCACCAATCCAGCTTGTCTTCCACTTGTAATCTTTCGTACCATAGCTTCGCTTTTCCACGGACTAGGAGCGGGAAAGCCTGAACCACTCCTTCTTCCCTTGACAATCCACTCTCCAGCAGGAACAATCCGTAGTCCTGCAACCATACTTCTGTGTCTTCGACACCTGTTAACTTCGGAAACCCCGACCACACCATCTCTATCACACTTTGCTCTTCAAAGTTTTTGCACCATCGGCATCACCGCAACATTGTCCTTCACTTCAAATAGGAGCAATCAGTGCTCCTCCGTGGGGGCACCAGAAGATGGATAGGGGGAATGGGGGACGACA
This sequence comes from Adiantum capillus-veneris, assembly GCF_014529385.1. Classification (NCBI taxonomy): domain Eukaryota; kingdom Viridiplantae; phylum Streptophyta; class Polypodiopsida; order Polypodiales; family Pteridaceae; genus Adiantum; species Adiantum capillus-veneris. The sequence continues at coordinate 57,976,106 of NC_140957.1, read as the reverse complement.
CCCGGCACAACCAGAAGCGCCTATCTATAGCCTAGGGTCAACACAACACCCCAATCCACTCGAAAACACCTTCACAAACACGACCTGCACACAATCCGGCTCCACCGGCACACTTACCAAGCTCACACGCGCTTTCCAAAACCACGAATGAGCTTTCTCACTTTGCTCTACCTCCCTCTGCACACACACACACACACACACACACACACACACACACACTCTCTCTCTCTCTCTGGGCAAAAGGCCAGCGGTCCGGACGCACACGCGCTCTGACGGCACCGCTGCTAGCAACAGACGAGACGGGGAAGAGAAAAGGGGAAGGGGGGAGCGACACGATGCGAAAGACGAACAGGGTTGCCCATTGATAGCTCCAAAACATCCTTACACAACTCAAACGAGCTCTCTCTCACACTCTTGCCTGCTCCTCTTGAGCGCACAGACCCAAAACAATAAAGAAGTCCCTTATACAAAAAGTTTTGCCCCTTTACTGGGCTCGTTTTGGAGTTTTTTAGGCATTTTTCATGGTAGGCCGATACGTGGCACTTCCCTTGGGAGGCTCAGGTTGACTCTGACTGGCTTTGTGCTTATCCGGAGGCTTCACACTTCACTCTACACACAAGCACCCTCTAGGGAGCAACGACGGCGTCGTCGTTACTCCTAGGCGGGTAAAAAACCTCTCTCTCAAAAGTGTTTCGGCCGGGTCCATGTGAACCAATCCCGCCATGTCATCACCTTCCCCGCGCGGGCGCGCCGCCCTTGGCACCGCCTGCCTTGGCCAAAACCGCCTCCTACAACCCTGCAGCGCCACCGCCTACGACCACACAGCGCCCAGCGCTCAAGGCCATGCCCACGTACTCACGGAGCTCCAAATGGGTTCCCATCCATGCATTCTAAAGGGCGAACGCCCTGGCACTTATACCCCACTACCGGACAGCCATTGTGCGCATGTGGGTTTACTTCGGCGCCACGTGGCACCCTTCAGTGCCTTGGCCTTCAAACCCCATGAAATACTTCACACGAAAAATAAAAACCACTCAATTTTTTTAGCCTCCCTCTACAGGCTCCTCTTTGTTGCTCCCGGACCCGATTGCCAAGCAGAAGAAACCAACAGAAACCCCACATTACCGGCCCCGTCTACACCTGACATCTCTGCGTTTCAAACCCTCGGCGCCCTCAAACTAAGGCCTCCAAAACAAGAAAAAACATCTGCAATTGTTCACCGCCCAAATGCTCCCAACTTCACTTCATTGTATCTTACCGACCGAGCATTCGATGGACGTGCAGTCGATTCCGACTAGCTCCACATGGTAAACACTCCCACCGAGAACCTTGGCAAGGCTCAAAACCTCCAGATGGCACATCTTCCAATGTGACCAAGTGGGCTTAGACCCGGCCCCCGAAAAATTTTCAAATGGCCATAACTTGCTATCCTGAGCTCCGATTCACGATCCGAGAAGACACGCATGCTCCATAACTTGAGCACTACACACATATTCACTGACATCAGCCCGGCCACCTGTCCCCATCTGCCGTGCTCGTCGGGGATCTACTACACACCCTTTCTTTAAACTGCAATATCTAAAGCCCCGGGGCTCCGTTTGACGAGCCGTTTGAACTGGCCTGGAGAGCACATTAAAGACCACACTTTGGCACACGATGGCCGCCTTCTAGATACCTTTTGATTTCCAGCCATGTTAGCCCCATTCTGGAGCCTTCTTGGCCTAAAAAACCGCATTGGACATACACTTCCACTTCCGCTTGGCCACAACAGCTTTAGACACATGCCCTAGCACCATCATGTGCCTGTATGCATCCATACCCTTGCATGAGCCTATATCTGGAATTGACATGTTTTGGGTGCACCAACGTCAAGTTTGTGGATGACAGATGTACAATAAATGATCTCAATTTTGGTGATAAAATTGTTGCATATGATAGTTTATGTCTTGGGCTATATAAGCTCACTTTGTATGACAAGTGTGAGTAGAATTTTGCAAATGTAGTTGTGGATTCTAAGGCTATTTCAGATGAAAAACTTTGGGATGCACATTTTGAACATCTGAATTTTTCCAATTTGCTACATTTGCAAAAATCTAATATGGTTGTTTCTTTGCCGCCTCTTGAAGCACCTGTCAAACATGTTTGTGAAGGCTGTTTGTAGGCACATGTACAAGTGACATGCATGTTGCAGCTTCTTAGCAGCAAGCTAGCTTGGATATCATTTTTTGGAGCTCTCATTGTAAAAACAGTTAGTATTTTGATACATCATGAATATTGTAACTCTTACTTTTCGGATAAATCTTTGTAATTGATGAGCCGGGGCTACAAGCTTTGAGATTGTATCAACCTTTCATTACCCATCTTTAGTTAGAGCTCCCAGATTATTAGTTTTGATCACCAAAAACCTTGGCTAAGGTATTAAAGACAATTTTTGTAAGTTATTTTTAAGTTTTGGATAATGAAATACATAGTGTGAGCTAACGACGCTCACTTATCTCCTTCTCGTGCTTCTACTCCCTCTCCGGTTGTCACATTGCAGTTGTGTTCATTGCATTGCAACCGCAGGTAAGAGCTCTACGCATTGACGTAAGCATTTTACGGTATTTCGTAGCTTTTGGCGTCGCCAACCTGTGGCTTAATTTCATCATAAGTAGGAATTTACACTTCAAAATAAAAAACTAAGCATATGCGGGATATGGGGACATCATTGCTAAGCATTTAGATGCATTCTGGGTCAAAAACGACTAGGTCAAAAATCCATTGCTGTTAATAATCGTGATTTTTGCACTTCACCTAAAGTGGAATTTGAGACCATAAGCATGTGTGCTTAGGTCTTATAAACTTGTCTTAGAAGTTTTGTTACATTTGGATGTCATTTGATGTTGTAACGGATGTGATTTGTTTGCCGATGAGCGATTGGCTTTTGGTGATTTCAGTCATTTGAGTGTAGCTTGAGTTAGATGCGAGTTGTTTGTTATTTTTCAAGAGATTGACAACCTCTTGTAGCCTCTATACACTAGTCAAGTCAGCTTTATCCCATGGATTGACAATTTAATTGTGGTTCTCGCTAAATCTGCAATAAGATAGGAGTGAGGTTAGACACCCGTCCCACATTTGGCGTCGCTGTCGGGGATCGAAGAGACCTAAACTAGGGAAGAACACGAGCGTCTTTTGAAGTTATCCTTTAACTTCCTCTAAGATCTCTTAGAGTAAAAACTTTCTTTTTAGAAACCGCATAGCTTAAGATTGTCATCTTTTGCTGTATAGAGGTAGCTTGAAAGTAATCGTACTTGCTGAGTACCTTTAGGATTGTAGGATTGTAGAACTAAATTAGGATTTTGAGAATGATTGATATACGAGACAATTCTTAAGTTCAATGCTCAAGAAACCATAAAAAACAAGAAAACGAGTGTTTGTGGACACTTTCCACAACCCCATTACAGTAGAACCTAGAAGTAGGGTAAGTAGAATCCGGATTGGATTTCAAAACATTACTCTCTCTGAAGGAATCATTGTGAGTTGTTATTTGAAGATGCAAAATTTCAGGCCTACGGCCAAAAATAGCAGGAAAAGACTGCAAATCACTCAATCCGACTGGAGAGTATGTTTGAAAAGTTGTATGAACCAGTGGGTAAGCTCAAGGACACATTGTGGTAAAAATTTCAAGAGTTTGCAAAAACTCAGATTACTTACTTTTTCCTGATATTTTAGGCAAAATTAAGTTTTGACTTGAATCATAGGCTTAAAATAGCTCATGAAAAGACTGTCCATTGAAAAAGTGCAAAAAAGTGTTCATTTTGGGCATAAAGTGAATAATCGTGATTATTTACTTTCAATTCAAAACTGACCAAGGTTGATACCAGTGACTCATTGCATGTGTACAAAAAACTTTTGTAAAGGCACATAGAAATTAGATCACCAAATTGACCAAAAACTGGGTAAAAACTAAAGTTTGTACTGATTTTTGAAAAATTGAGTGTAAATTGGGGAAAAATTTGTCCAAACTCAATGAAACTTGATTCATAGGCTTATATTGATGTGAGAGACATGTGTATATGCTCAGTTGACCAAAAAGATGCAAAAAATTGCCAGAAGTAAATAATCACGATTATTTACATCTACTCCCATTTTTCAACTTTTTTGACCAAGTTAGCATACCACTAGTTTTATCATATTGTAATAAGCCCACAAACCAAATTTGGTAAGATGTGGATCATTGGATTGAAAATTGTGACCAAATTTGCAAAGTGAGTCTACGGACAGAAAACCGATGACCATTTGACCAGAAATTGTCCAAACTTGATGAAACTTGTGCAGGGACCTTAAGTTGAAGTGCTTAATAGATCTGTGTCAAGGTTGGGACAAAAACTTGCAAAAAATTAGCTAGAGTAAATAATCGCAATTATTTACTATTGTTATAAATTTTGTTGATAATTTTGCACATTTGAGTATACCACAAGGTCAAGCATAACAAGTAGACCACACAAATCAATTTTGTTGAAATTTGGATCACAAAAGTGAGACTTAAACCAGATTCTTGAAAATCGAGTCTGCGGACACGAAACAGAACAAATTTGGTCCAAACTTAGTGAAACTTGTCCAGGGACCTTAACAAGTTGTACACTTGGAAAATCAAGCCAAAAAGATCAAAGATAAGGGTTCAACAGATCTAGTAGCGTCTCACAAGACTAAGCCGACACGATTTGGGTCAAAATCATCAATTTAAATTGACTCTCAGAATTTGAGTTAAATCTTAGTGCAAATGTGGGGAAAAACCATTCAGAGCCCAGTGGTACCCTAGATGACAATCTATCCAAGGGAGACAAAGACACAAGTAGAGATTCATCTAGTGACCCTTCACTAGAGATCGGCCATAATCAAAAATTAAAAAAGAAGAGTAAGAGATATAAGAGGTGACGATATGGAGCAAATGTGTGTGCTAGAATAAAGAAAAAGAAATCTACCGTAGAATGGATTAAATATATAGGGGCATATGATTCTCATCGGAAGTTGGTAGATAACTGGGGTAGATACCTTCAAAGTGTTATGTGGTGTAGTCCACAACCCATTGGCATTGCACAAGTAGAGGCTATAGAGAAGCCAAAGTTGAGCCGTACTGTAAGGAGACGATAAAATTGAGAGTTAGCTCAACAACAAAAGGAATCAAAACTGAAATCAGAGTCCACAGAATAACAAAATCCCACAGATTTACACCTGCACTTGAACATTTCAAATCCTACACCACAGAGGAATGTAAAGTTGTGTATACAAAGGCTCAAAGAAAACCTATCGATGGAAGAAATGGAGTTTATGATGGTCCTGTGATAGTTAAGCAAATAGAGTCAGCAGACCCAAGAGAAGAGTCCAAACCTGTCTTCATTGCCCAAGATCTGACAGAGACTGAGGAGTGTATACTTAAAGAACTTCTCAAGGAATTTAGGGATATATTTTCTTGGACATGTCACGATATGAAAGGTGTTCCACTTTCTATGGTGCAGCACACAATCCCCATGAATAGCATGGCTAAACCAGTTCAGCAACGACCCTACCCAATGAATCCTAAATATGCAAAGATCATTCAAGAAGCTATTGAAAAGCTTGTGAAATGTAGATTCATATACCCTATTGAGCACTCAGAATGGGTGTCTCTAATAGTGATTGTACCGGAAAAGAATGGGAAACTCAGAGTGTGCGTGGATCTTAAGAAGGTCAATGCCACCACTAGGAGGGACCATTACCCCTTGCCATATTAAGAACATGTGCTCAAAAGAGTTGCAAGAAAGGAATCTTATAGCTTTTTAGATGGATACTTTGGATACAATAAATTGACAATTGCGCTAGAAGACCAAGCTAAAATAGCCTTTATAACCAAATTTGGAGTGTTTACATTTTGTGTTATGGCTTTTGGCTTAACCAATGCCCCTGCTACCTTTCAAAGATTAATAAACAATGCTTTTAGAGAATATTTGAGGGAGTTTTGCGAAGCTTTCTTAGATGACCTTTGTGTTTATTCCGCTTGGAAAGAAAATCTATCATGCCTACGAAAAGTGTTTGAGAAGTACAGATTGTATCGCATCTCCTTAAACCCTTTCAAATACCAATTTTGGGTTAAACATGAAGTCATTTTAGGACATATAGTGTCCAAAAATGGGATTTCCACAGATGAAAGAAAAATTAAAGCCATTGCTAAATTGCCACCACCTACAAACTATAAAGGAGTTCAAAGGTTCATGGGTCATGTTGGTTATTACCGAAGGTTTATTTTAGACTTTGCCGAGATAGCTCATCCTTTGTACAAGCTGCTTATTGAGTTCCACTGGACCACGGATTGTGACCATGCTTATGAGTCATTGAAAAATACCTTGACAAGCGCTCCCATTTTACGAGTGCTCGAGTGGAATATAATTTTCCATGTGCATATTGATGCATCAAACTTTGCTATTGGGTGTGTTCTACCTCAACCAAGAGAACATAAATTGGACTACCCCATTATCTTTCCAAGTCGTCAATTGAATGATGCCGAGAGAAACTACACCACTACGGAGTAGCTATGATTTACACAATGAAGAAATTTTGCTACTACCTTCTTGCCAACAAGTTTGTTTTCTATGTGGATCATTAAGCCTTGTTGTATCTAGCAAATAAACCCTGTTTTCTATGTGGATCATTAAGCCTTGTTGTACCTAGCAAATAAACCTTGTTCCACGAGAAGAATTACACGATGGTTGTTAATTCTCCTTGAGTTTGATTTTACCGTTGTGGTGAGACCTGGTAAAAGACATGTCATGGCGGATCATTTGTTTTGCATAACCAATGGTGAAGCCCCTACTAGAGTCGATAATGAATTGGTCACGGATACTTCTCTATTCCTAGTTGAAACCATACTTGAATGGAGTGAGAAGATTGTAAACTTTCTAATTAATGGTTTTCCACCCAAAGAGCTTCATAAGGACATAGCTCAAAAACTGTTAAAAGAATGTGAACCTTATTCTCTCATTGCAAGAACTCTCTACAGGCTAGGAAAGGATGATATTCTTAGACTTTGTGCCCGTGAAGATGAGTATTTATACATACTACAAGAAGCCCACATGGGTATAGCCGGAGGAAATTTCTCAGTGGAACTAACAGCTAGAAAGGTGTTAGAATCAGGCTATTGGTGGCCTACCTTATTCAAAAATGCATCACTTTTTGCAAAATTATGTGATGAATGCCAACGTTACAAGATCACACAACAAAAGGATAAGATGCCCTTACATCCTATTAAAGTGACTCAACCATTTGAAAAATGGGGGTTGGACTTTGTAGGCCCAATTAGTCTGGCAGCTCGTAGCACTCAATCTGGATATATTATCGTTGCCACTAGACTATGTGACAAAGTGGATGGAAGGTAGCACGACACGTGAGGCTGATGCAAGGTCAATTGCCAAGTTTCTCTTTGAGAACATTATTACAAGATTTGGTTGTCCCTTTGAGATAGAGAGTGACAATGGCACTCATTTTATAAATGGAGTGATAAAAGAGCTCACTACCAACTTCATGATAGCTCACCATAAGTCCACACCTTATTATCCACAGGAAAATCTCTATCTTCACCAAAACGATGGAAGCTCATCACACAGATTGGGATTTGAAGTTGACTTCTTACAAAGTGTCTATTAATTGTACACCATTCAAAATGGTATATGGCCAAGAAGAAGTTATGCCATGGGAGTTTGTAACTCCTAGTCTGCGTGTAGCTTCACAAGAAGGTTGGGATGGTAACCCTTTAGTTGAGCGCTTATATATCCTTGAAAGATTAGATGAAGAAAGGCAATTGGGTGTGCAAAACGCAGTTGTGGAGAAAGATAGGAGGAAAAAATGGTTTGACCATCATCTAAAGAACAAGGATATCAATGTTGGTGATGAAGTCCTTATGTATGGAATGTGTAACAAAAAGGAAAGTTGAAATATGCCGGAAAAGGACCATATAGAGTATGTGAAATCACCCCACAAGGGACCATTTGTGTGGAGACTCTTAATGGAGTTGAAACCATTGGATTCCTCAATGGGAGCAAATTTAAAAGATACTATGATCCTTTAATCCAAGAGGAACTATGTGCCATCCATCAAAAAAAGGCACAAACAAAATTGAAGAAGATACAAACTCAAGCTGAGGCTAAGGAGCAACAACAATGCATAAGACGCCAACGAGAGTTTAACCTTGGAGTTACACATGCATTCCACGTTGAAACCGATGAGGATTGGTTGGACTCTGACACACCTCTATGATACCCTATTGAGCTAAACAATGCCTATGAAAAAGTACTATATAACACCTTATTGGACACGGGTGCTAAGTATAATCTGCTATCATAAGGGGTGTGGTGTCAGTTAGGAAATCCATCTCTATCTGAGAGTATTATCCAAGTCAAGGGTGTCAACAAGATAAAAACCACAATTTTTGGTATCTGGCACAATTCTATTAGCTATGACAATGGGGTTGTAGCTCAAGACTTTTTGGTCATGCCTGTTGGAACTATGGAGGGCAACATAAACCTTGGACGCACATGGATGTTGGCAACCAAATGCACTATTGATTGGGGTACTGGTAGTGTCACAATGCGACCACCGACTCTTACCCCTGTCATTGAAGCAAAGTCACCTACGTTGCAGACTCTAGAGAAGTTGCAGGATAGCCAAGATTCACAAACCAAAGTGGTTAACCTGTCCTTGTTGGCTGCCCATGAACCTAGCACTTCAACACTTGTAGTTGTAGCAAGAAATAATATTGCAAGTACTCAACTTGCATGACCTAAGAGTACATATCAATGGGTCCCCAAGGCCTTACTTCCAGATACCTCAACCCTTCCAACCATTTCAAGAAAAAATTCTCATGGAAAACCAAGAGCGCACTCTAGGAGATTCAAGACCAGATCACGATGGATTCCAGAACGACTATTAGAATCCCAAGGCTACTATGATGGAAATGATCAAATTTGGGTACCTAAACGTAAAATGTGTCTTTCCCTATCACCTACAAAACCATGTGAGTCAAACCTTGTGATTCCAAAGCCGATGGAAGACCATGGAAAGGAAAAGATCACAGAATGCTACACACCTATTCTAGAGCTAGTTTGGGTTCCAAGGCAAAGCCAAATTATTCCACCTAGCTCAGGAAAGGAGGAGTCCCATGAAGCTTCTAGCTCCTCATGTAATGCATCCATAGAGGTAAAAGCTTATCCATAGTTTCAACCTACAATAGTGGACCTCAATGAAGCTACAAATGAACCCACACCTCTCAGTGCTCAACAATCACCTGATGAACCACTTCAAGTTCGATCCTCGGAGAGTACCTTACCACCCTTGCAACTCGATGAGGCACCTAAGATAATAGAAAACTACTGGAAAAAATCCTCACCTATTACCAACTGGAACAATTGGTTTCAAAGGGTGACGAGCACATTTCAAACAGTATGACCTATCCAAGGAAGGGGGGAGTCCTCACGTCAATATTTTGGATCCCCATCCTCTTAAATTTTCTTCCTTGATATTTGAACTTTGCAATTGAGGGACTGTATATACATATCCTTATACTAGTTCTAGCAAAAAAAAAAAAGAGCAAGAGCGACTAGCAACGAGAGAGCACCCTATCAGATCCTACACATAAGTCCAAATTCACCATGTCACATCAAGCAGCACAAAAATACAACTCTTATATTTTAAAGACCTAACCAAGTCTATCTGATTCTCAAAGATGGCTAGTTCACCAGAGGCATGCACTTCTATTTTTTTTATGAAAGGTACCCTTTTTATTTTTCTCAAGTGTTTTGCATCTGCTACCTTGTACTTTTTTTCGAATGAGATTTGGTAGAGAGACTTGCACGTGAGAGAAATTTTGAGGAGTTAGAATGGCTGATACATCTGTGGATAACTAGTGATCCCTACCCAGTCGCAAATGTTCTCCAGTGGCACATGCTTATTCTTTTGCACAAGATGAGTATCCACGCATAACAAGGTTCTTGATTAATACGTTTGCGCAAGGGGATGATGATGAAGAAATAATAGAGACCAAGGAAGACTATGGACTCATGGAAAATGATTTCTTTTATCTAGATGATGCGGATAGAGGCCTAGCCTTAGGAATGCCACCCAGTTTATATAATATCCTCTTTTCTTGATTCTAAAAGGGATGACAGATAGGTAGGTTAGGGGTCTAGATTGTGTTTTGCGATTGTTTTCGAGGAGTTTTAATTTTTTCACATTGACATGCCTCCTAGAGGTATAGTGCTTGTTGTTTGATATTGTTATGTAGGACTTATATGGATTTCCATCCACATGGCTGAGGAAATTTGCTTTGACGAAATGAGCAACTCCATACCTCCAGGGGTACTACTTTCCATGATTCATGCGGGTGGATATGTATAATTTCTAATTGTGGTTTTTCATGATTTTAGTTAGGTTCTTTATCTTCCATTATAGATGTATAAATTTGTCTTTGCTTAAGTTCATTGAACTAGAGTTTAATCTTATGGACGAGCCTTGAGATTAGGAGACCGTGACTTTAGGTTAACTCATTTACTTGACCACTAGTCCTAGTTGATAAAATTATCTGAGTGTTTGAGACCTTAGGAATGTTTTAAGCATAGGAAGCTTGCTCACTTAAACAACAAAAGACGCTAGTGAGAATACCAAGCAAATGGAAGCAAAAAACATAAGTGCCACAAATGAAATATCTTACACTGGAAGAGAAATCTTGGCTTGATTTGGTACTTCACTCATATGTATTGTCTATGGTACTAGAGCCCTAGAGGTTCCTAGTGTGGGCGCTTTTCCTTGAGAAGTAAAAATCCCCGGACATAAAAAATAAGCACACACATTGTCAAATAATTGTGAACCAAAGTAAAAGAAAAAAAATGACATTTAAAAGACTTCCATCGAGCTTACAGCTAAAATTTCAAGCTTTTGTTTGGAGTTGTGAGAGCTAGTTGGCTAATCAAAGATGAACAACACAATTAAGGAATTTTGCATTTAGATAATCTTCTTAGCTTAATCATAGCTAACTAATTGATAAACTCACCCATGAGCCCAAAACTCTTGATTAATTAATTTCATCATAGTGCAATTTATTTTTCCTTAATGGCAGTGTAGCATTTCATAAATCTTGCATTTACTCATTTCCACATGTACTCTACATTCCTCTCATGATTTATTGCCATATAATTACTCTTCCAAAACAGTGACTTTGCCTTGCAGATTCAAGTCCAGATGCTCTACAACATGGACAAAACGAGATTCTCTCACTAGCTTTTGAGGGCGGAATCTACATCAGTAAGGGGGGCATGTTACCACTGAGAGGCGGAAGTGAAAAAAATAGACCCGGTGGCCTCTACACCAAGACTATGCACAATGGCCTCATCATGGGGGATTGTTGAGCCAGCAGAGGATCACACCCGCATTTTTGCTCACACCCATCATTTTGTAACCATTGATTGTAATAAATGTCTTTCCGACATTAATTTTGATTTGAGCCATTCACTAAGTAACGGGACTCAATTGAGTTTCCAGTCTGTAATCCCGACGTAATTTCACCTGCTGATGTACATAATTAGAGATGTTCTCACCTCCAAGGCTGAGGTATATAAGCCAAAGTTTTGTAACCTAAGGGAGATTCAATTATTAATCAAAGGGAGTTTTGGAGCGCCGTGACTGTGTCTGAGAGAGAGAGAGAGAGAGAGTCTTATCTCCTTGCTACGCGAGCTATGGGGCCGCCATTGGAGAAGCGACACCGCCATTGTGTTAGCAACGGTGAGAGCTACGCACAGATACCAAGAGTGCGCGCTATCGGCTTCTACGTGTGGTAAGTTCCTACGAGCTTCGGTGTGAGTTTTCTTCTAACTCGTGTGTCGGAATAGAGCATGCAGCATATCTATAGAACCACAACGAGTAGAGCTACGCATTAGTACCATCGGGGTCAAGTTTCGGTCACCTGTATTTTTCGGCCTGTCTTCATACGCGTTTACCGCACGGAGTGGTTATAGGTTGATTTTGCAGTTCAAGTCTTTAGGGTGTTGTTCTTACCTAGTGCATAGACTTCCCCTTGAGTTTGAGATCGATTCGATGATTCTAGATCCTGTTTCGTATAGCATTCGTTCGTAGTACGGATTTCAGTCACTTGCGTATTTTAGAACTTAGATTTGATTTCCTTAGTAGTGATTGTCATTAGAAGGTCGAGTAGGTGATTTGACACCCACCTAGTTGTTTCCATGCGCCTGCGGGTCAAGCTTCGTCCTCGTCTGACAAATTCTGTTGTTGGTTGAGTTCTCGCTATTTAGCTTCCACTAGCGGCGTAACCGCCTTAACATTTGGCGCCACTGCCGGGGACGAGAGCCCTAAGTAGGTGACCTTAGACTAATCCTACGAGGTGAGTCGTATAAACTACTTTGTATACTTTAGTTAGAAAAGATCTAGGAGTGGTGGACTCCGAAGGTCTCGAGAGATACTAGGAAGTGGGGTATTCCTGGGTCTTCCGTGTTGACAGTATTTTTAGTTTAGCTTAGATTAAATTGTTTTTGATGGTGTTTAAGTGGTTGTTGACATAAAAAGCATTTGCTACTCCTTGTGTGGTAGTAAATCTCTTTATATTTTCAATTGCAAAAAATCCATTTTATGATTAGAAGTAGCTTAGGTAGGGCCTGATTTGATCCTGATCTAGAGCTATCAATTGGTGTTCTATTTGCTTGATGTGTTTGATTGCATGTTAGATCATTGAAAAAGTCTCTTTGGTAGTGAAATATGCAATAAACAAAGTTCAGAAAAATTTTCTGTGTAACTGATTGTTGCTGAGCACTTAAAAGAGCTATTGGAAGAGTTCTGTGCTGAAAAACTGGAAATCTGCAACTTTAGACATCATACGCGTATGATGTCTTAGGACCTAAACAGAGACTAAAATTGAAAATTTGACATTGCCAGAGTGTTTAGAAGGGGGGTTTTACCCTAAGATCAACTTAAAACAAGAGCATTAACACTCAAAGAAACCCAAAAAGACAAGTCGGAGTCCAAGAAACGCAAAGAAAAGAAAATTTTGGATTCAGATCTTGTTTTTACATTCAAACCTGACAAAAACACTTGAAACTTAATTATAAACATTGGAGAAGGCTTAAAACCAAAAATAGTCAAAATCTGGGACAAAAGACATCATACGCGTATAATGTCTTTTGGCACATCCACTACTTATTTTTGCAATCTGACCTGACAAGATTGTTACAAACACTGTTGAAAGCATAAATATCAAGTTTGGACCCAAATTGATGAAAAAGACATCATACGCGTATGATGTCTTTGACCTAATTTTGGACATATTTTGATACTTTGCTAACACAGATCCATTGTAATAGCTGTCTAGAGGTTATATTTCAAGTTTCATCCCATTTGGATCACAATTGACCCAAAAAACAAGTCAAAAGCGGAAAATTGCCAAGAAAAGCCTGAACTAGCCATAACTTGCTCAAACAGAGTTCAAACTGAATTTTGTGAGTGAACAGAGCATAAAGGGGCCACTGAGAGTGAGCATAACCAAAATAGTCAAAATCTGTGAAAAAAGACATCATACGTGTATAATGTCTTTTTCAGCATAACAGTAACAAAATTCTCACCTGATGAAACAGAAGTTGTCCCTCTGACAAGATTAAACAATTGACAAAGAATCAATCAGTTTGGATCAATTCGGACCACAAAAACTTGGGGAAAACAAATTGCCGAGACGGAAAAGCTACAGTCCTTTAGGGGAATTGATGAATTTGAGATCGGGCAGGAATCTCCGGAATAATCAACCAAAACAAGGGGAACCAAAAAGTGTCATATCAACCGAGGGAAGTGTAAACCAAAGTTGGGTGCAACCATTAGAGCTGATCTTTGAAGGAAGTGTTTCTGATACTTCTTCGGAGAGATCTTACGAGATTTTCGCCGAAAACTTGGAACACTTGAACCTGAACAACAGAGAAAATATGGCAGCAGGATCATCAAACCCTTCCGCCACCATGAAGCTATTGTTCATAAAATACCAGTACGACAATGAGCAAGGTGCCAAGATCTACAAAGATGGAATGGACCGCTATTGTGTAAAGATAGAAGATAGACCTAGTGAGTTCAAGGACTTAGTGCCTGTGAGCTATAGCGGAGATAGATATCTAGATGACGAGGGTACCATGTACTTGGTAGTCCTAAATCCTAACATTGTGGACAAGTGGGGGTTGATGGGCACCAAAGCCAAAATAGATGAAGAACTCGAGGAGAAAGCACCAATAATGAACTTCCCTAATGCGAGGTTAAGAAGAGAGAATGAAACTACAAGGATCAACACTGATAACATCTATGTGGGGCTGTACAAATATAATAATGGGGAGCAAGATCTCTATTATAGATGTGAAGAACCCTACACCGGAGAGTTGACAGACCAAAAAAGACTCTATGTCTTTACCTACACAGAGGGATCGGAAGTGAAAATTGCCGCTTACGATAAGTATGGCAGGCAATACTCAACAATGGGCAAGAAAGAATTAGAAGGATATACATACTTTGGGGGACCACTACATCAGTATTATGTTACTTCTAGCTCACATAGACCAGCACCAACAAATGGACTGCAAAACTCAATGACAACAGGAGGACAAAGAACTCAGGTTGCTGACTCTTTCAGTCAACCTTGGGACTCGAAGCTCGGACCAATGGGATCATTACATTCCAGAGAGTCAATGGAGACGAATCGAGGTAGTGCAGTTCCAATCCCCACCTATACCACTCCAGGTCCAAGGTTTGAAGCGGAACCATCACATTTACCTTCCAGTAGTAGATTCAGGGCAGAGGAACCGACAAGGGTAACCCATGAAGTCCATGATGCTAGAGAAAGCTTTAGCCGGACACGGGAGCAATGAGATTGGTAGCAGATCATAGACGTATGAGACCATCTCAAGTAGCCAAGTGTATGCCAAAGAAGTATGGTGGTTCAGGAGATCCGTATGCACATGTGTCACTCTTTAAGAAGTCTTAAGAGCTGAGCAGATAACAGATTTCCATACACAATACGAGGGATTTGGTCTTACTCTAGAAGGTACCGCATTGACATGGTTTCAACCAATGAACATTGGGGATTCCATGACATTGACCATTTGCTAAGAGAGTTTGCTGAGGAATTCTCAAAACGAGGGATTAAGCACAATACGGTCTCACAAATATATGCTTTTAAACAGAGAGAACACGAAAAAGTGAAGGAAGCGTCACTTCGCTTCAAACAATACATTGAGAGATGTCCAGTACGTGAACGACCACAAGATGACAGACTATCTGTTCTCTTTATTGAGGGACTGAGGAACGACACTCTCAAGAAGGACTTGCACTTGAAAGCTTGTACAAGTTTCGAGCAAGTAACGAGAGAGGCATTGTACTTAGTGGATAACTGTACGGTTTATGGAGAGGTGTCAGCGGATACAGATTTTGCATCCAGTAGCTCCTCCTCCGTAGCGAGCGAGACTACCACTAAAAAGAATGTTCAAACAACAACCATGCCAAATGTAGAGCAAATGATAGAAGATGCTCTAAAAAGGATGGCACCATACCAAAAACCATTGCCAAAAACACTGAAATGGTGTGCTATTGAACAAAAATGGACAAATCATCCAACAGAGGAGTGCTATTACAACAAAGGGTATGTAAGGGAGCGCCAGTATGCACCTCCTGCTCAATTAGCACCACCTCAGATACATCCAGTACCTCGATACCCAACGGGAAATGTACCAGGACCTATGGGGATAGAAAGACCGCAACCGGTATTGGGACAACAACCACCTTTACCAGGAGCAAGACCAGTGGGCATTAGATATGCACCAACCTTAGAGAATCAGGAAGAACAAGCCTTAGTGCCTGTTCAAGCCTATTACGAAGAATCGGGTGCACACATGTCTCCGACAATTTATTACCCACCAGAAGAACCAAAACAACCAGAACCATGGGGCATGATGGGGAATGTTGGAACACCAACAGTTACAAGTGCTTCTGATGAAGAGAGATACAATATGGACGCAAGAACCTTGATGTTCATAGCTCATGGAGGGTTAACAGGACAAAGACCATCCTATCCACAAAGGACGAATCAAATGGGACCAAGACCAGCACTAGGACCTTGTTACAAGTGTGGAGGTGACCATCTGATGAATGTTTGCCCACATACGGAAATCATTAGAATTAACGCTTATTGCACTGAGTGTGGGGTTACTCACTTCATTGAGGATTGTTCAAAGAATCCAAACAAAGTGCAAAAGACGACATTGAATATGCTAGAAACTATTCCTACCAGCAGTGGGTCTGAAAATGAAACTCTGATACCAACGCAAGTTGTTACTAGAGCTCAAGCTAAGAAAACCACTAGAGAACCTGAGAATGGAAAGTTAGCGACTGAAGTGGTTAGTCAAGGACCGCGGAGTCAGAAAAACACATGGAAAGCTAGAAAAGCACGCATGAAGTTGAGAAAAGAACGTGAAGACGCTATTCTAGCTGAGGAACTAAAGCAAACTAAAGCTAGATTAGAAAAACTTGAGAGTCAAAACGGGAAACGAGAGATGAGCCCGGAAAGAACGAAACAAAAGAGTATCAAAGAAACAACGAGCTTAAGCTCAGGGGGATCAGTGCTAGTCGACAAAGTACACGAACCATTGGACGCACTGATGAGAGCTTACGAAGCTAGGTTAAAGAACAACCAAACACAAGAACAGAGGTGGATGACATACCCAAACGCAGAATTGGAAAAGCAGAGACTTGAAATGTGCCAGAGAATGATCGAGACTGCACAAGCCTTATTAGAACCACCAAAAGAAACAATGAATTGTGGAAAGGAAAACCCAATTCAGCAAGAGACTATCGTTTCACGGGTAGCTGAAAAGACTCCTAGTGCACAAAAGCCTGAAAATACACAAAAGGATGACCGCATAGTATTGAACACAACCGATCAGGAGATAGAGAGTTTTCATCCAGTCATACAGAGGATTTACGGAAAAGATGAGGATTACAATGAATTTTGGAAACAAGTGAGAGAGGCAAACTTTGCAAACGAGCTAAGTTGCCAAGCTAATCAGAAAATTGGGAAAAGGACATCAGGAATCCTCCCATAGTGGAATTTGAGGCAGGATCTCAAGTGGACTTGGATCTGCAATCTTACTGGGGAGATGGGGGCTCTGTTAGAACAATGGAGAGCAAACCTCATTCACTGAAAACCTTACCTTCATACTTAGGAGAGTATGAAGCAAAATCCGAGATTAGAGCACTTCCCTCACGAAAAATCTCATCAGAAAAAGTCATGGACTCGCAAGGATTGATAGAGATTTTGTCAACACCAGTGACATGCACTATCACTCTAGCTGAGCTTTTGAGGCTAAGACCACATATGTGGACCACTGTAGGAAAATGCTTGGAGAAATTCGGGATAAAAGATCCAACATCGAGATTGCAAGAGAGCATTGAGGAGCTGAGCAAGCCACAAAAGAACGCTAAGCCTGTACCCTTAAACAAGGTCGGAGAGTATTGCGAAGGTGAAGAGGGGAATACAACCTTACCAGTTGAATTCCAAGGAGTGAACACAATGGCAATACTAGACAGCGGAGCTGGGGTAGCCATTGCTACAAAAGAAATCTGGAAAAAATGGGGAAAACCAGCAATAAGGAAGACTAGGTTGAAACTCCAATTAGCAGATGGACACATGGAGAAACCTATGGGGTTATTAGAGAAAGTTGTAGTGACTTCTTGCGGCATTGAATACGAACATACTTTTGCTATTGTCGATTTTGGCAAGGAGAATAACTATGATATCATACTGGGAAGACCATTCATGAGACAGTTGAAAATGGTCCAAGATTGGGGCTACGATCACATATACCTGAGAAATATGGAAACCACTACACGTGTGAACCTGAAAGACCATAGCTACAAAGATGTGAACCGAACACCGTAGAGGAGTTTGATTCAGCTACTTTGGCGGGATCCGAATTTCCAGCTTGGTTAGGTAAACCCAAGGAGTTATGGATGTGTGGAGCTCGAAATGTGGAAGTCTGAGGCGAGAAGAATGTTTTTTAGAAAGGGCTATCGAAGACGAAACTTATATAGGAGAACCCTTTCCAGAGGACACGCTTGAACCATTAGAATGGACACACATTCTAGCAACCCTAGATGTTTGTGCAATTCCGGATGGTCCCACAACGAAATTTTGCGACAAGGACGGGTACGACGTGGTTCCGTTTTCATGTTGAGAACTGTACTCGAAAAAAGAAACTGAAAAAAACGATACACTGGAAAAAGAAGATGAAGAAGAGGTTTTCACGACATTCCCAATCATCCAGAGTGGGGAAATGAAGCAGACAACGAGTCAACGGACAATTCAAGCGGAAACGAAGAAACTATAACGGATGTCCGATTTTATGATTTTCCGAACCAAACTAAACAACGCCAGAAACACTATAGAGCAAAGAAAAAAACAAAAGGGGTTAGAACCAATCCGATGCCTAGAATAAGAGGAAAAAATCAATTCCTAATGCTAGTAAGGCTGGAGATTGTGTTAAGGATAAGATTTCTGGAAGAATGAGAGGCAGTGATCAAAAGAGCTTACGAAAAGACAAAAGAGGCTCAAGAAATCAAGTTCAAAATAATGGAACGAAAACTGAAACAGAAAAATCAGAAAAGAACAAGCGCAACAGAGAATACACGGAGTCCAAGTTAGAACGTAGAAACAAGTACAGAGAGCTCAAGAAAACTCTGAAGGAAGTTTGGACGACAGAAATTGAGAGTGGAGAGGACGAAAACGTCAAAATCAAGGAAAACATGGATGTTCCCTCTCACTATAGGAAATTCACAATAGAGGATAGGAAGGTGATATTAACCCCACCTATTCGAGAGAGGAAGGAGAACGAATCTTATGACGGACCGGAGGATGCAAAAAAAGTTGATTTAGCAGCTCCAGGTGAGACACCTAGACCGGTGTACATAGCCACAGATTTGTCTCCAGGCGAGGAAGAGAGACTTTTGAGTCTTCTCAGAGAGTATAGGGATGTGTTTGCATGGTCTTATAAGGACTTAAAGGGAGTTGACCCATCGATATGCCAACACACAATCCCACTGAAACAAGACGCAAAGCCTAGCAGACAGAGACCATACACATATAATGATACTTTTGCTAAGCGAATCAAGGAAGAGATAGATAAGCTAATGGAAGCTGAATTCATATACGAGATTGAACACACACGATTGGGTATCTCCGATTGTGGTAGTACCTAAGAAGAACGGAAAACTCCGAGTGTGTGTCAACTTAAAGAAAGTGAATGCTGCAACAATCAGGGACAATTATCCCCTGCCGATAACTGATCATGTTCTAGAGCCGCGTGTATCAGGGAAAACAGCATACTCCTTTCTTGATGGTTTTTCAGGATATAACCAGCTAGCCATAGCACTGGAAGATCAACATAAAACAGCTTTTGCAACGGAGTGGGGAATTTATGCTTATCGGGTTATGCCTTTTGGTCTAACCAATGCTCCCGCAACCTTCCAGAGGCTGATGACGCATGCTTTCAAAGAATACTTAAGGCTGTTTCTAGAAATATACATGGATGACTTATGTGTACATTCTCTACTGAGAGATGAGCATCTAGAACACCTAAGAAAAGTATTTGAGAAATGTAGGACATATCGCATTTGTCTCAATCCTGAGAAATGTGTGTTTATGGTCCGACAGGGCAGAATTCTGGGACATATTGTCTCACAAAACGGAATATCCACGGATTTAGAGAAGATAAAAGTTATAGTGGATATGCCTAGACCAACCAATGCGAAACAAGTACAGAGCTTTATGGGACATTGCGGATATTATAGACGATTCATTTACATGTACGCTATAATAGGCCAACCACTTTACAGGCTAATAGTGAACTTTGAATGGACAGAGGAGTGTGAGGAATCATTCAAGAAATTGAAAGAGGCACTCATTACTGCTCCAGTCTTGAAATCACCAGATTGGGAGAAGATATTCCATGTGCACATAGATGCTTCTGCATATGCAATAGGATGCATTCTGGCTCAGCCAGAAGAAGGAAACATGGATTTTCCTATCTGTTACGCCAGTCGACAGCTCAACCATGCAGAGAAGAATTACACCACAACAGAGCGAGAGGGATTAGGAATGATATATGCTGTGAAGAAATTTCGGCATTATCTTCTAGCCAACAAGTTTGTGTTTTTTACGGATCACCAAGCCTTGCTCTACCTAGTGAATAAACCATGCAATACCGGGAGAATAGTGAGATGGTTCATTATCTTACTGGAATTCGACTTCACGGTAGTAGTAAAGAAAGGAAAAACACATCTTAGAGCTGATCATCTTTCGCGATTGACGAATGGAGAAGACCCTATAGGAGTAGATGACGACATGCCAGACGCGTACTTGTTCAACATAGAAATGATACCTAAGTGGTCTCAAAATGTCGTTGACCTATTAACCTATGGAGGAGAGTTCGATAGAAGAGAATACAACCTGAAACATATTGCTATTCAGCAATCCAAGAATCTTCAATTGATTGCAGGAAGGTTGTATCAATTGGGAAATGATCATGTTTTACGACTATGCATCAATCCTGAGGAATATAATATATATCTGCGCGAAGCACATGTTCAGGAATGTGCATTTCATTGTTCAAGAAGGAACACATATAGGAATTTGTTACAATTGGGAGTCTATTGGCCAGGAATGAAAGAAAGCGTACATGAATATGTCACTGTATGTATTGTATGTTCATCAAAACCGCCAGCCGAGTATTCAACATTATATCAGATAATGATCGCTCCAGAATGGAGTCAGTATATTGTTGAATATCTCACAAATAGAACTTTCCCAGAAGGAACGTCAAAAGCTCGTCAGAAATCTGTAGAGACAGAAGCTAGAGATTACGCTTTAATAGGAGATCAACTCTATAAGAGAGGTAAAGACAACCAGCTTAGGATTTGCGCATCAGAGTCTGAGTATGTGATAATCCTGGAGCAAGCTCATGGAGGAGTAGGTGGAGGCCATTTCTCAGGTGATAAGACACAAAACTTGTCTTAGCCGCAGGAATATGGTGGCCAACATTACATATGGACGCTGAGGAATACGTTAAACGGTGTGATGACTGTCAGCGGACCAAAGTACCACTTAAAAGAGATGATATGCCGCTTAGACCAATGATGGGGGCAAGAGCTTTTGCAAAATGGGGGATTGATTATGTCGGACCCATTTCACCTCCTGCATATAAGACTCATGCACAATACATCATTGTGGCTACAGACTATCTAACAAAGTGGGTCGAAGCAAAGGCAACTCAAAAAGCAGATGCCAGGACCACGGCACAATTTCTATATGAATACGTCTTTGTACGATATGGATTGCCAATAGAAATTGTGAGTGATCGAGGCACACATTTCATAAATGAAGTGATAGAGATCCTTCTAGATGAATTCATGGTAATCCATAGGAAATCAGCCCCGTATCATCCACAAGCAAACGGACAAGCTGAAGCAACAAACAAAACCATATGCACGGTCCTCACGAAGATTGTATCTGAGTCGAGAACTGACTGGGACCAAAAGTTGCATTCAACATTATGGGCATATAGGGTAGCATATAAAACATCAATAGGAACGACCCCATATAACATGGTTTTTGGGCTAAATGCTATCTTGCCAATAGAATTCTTGATTTCAACCTTAAGGGTGGCTAAGGATCTAGAGTGGACAGGGCACGAGCTCTCTGATAGAATAGATGACCTGGAAAAGCTAGATGAGCTTCGCCTAAAAGCAGTAGCTTCCATCTACGCTCAAAAAAGGCGACAAAAGGAATTTTTTGATAAGCATGTGCGGACTAAAGAGTTTAAGGTTGGGGACTATGTCCTAGTTTACACTCTGAAACAGCATGCTAAAAGCTTAAAAAGCGAGGGATGGGACCTCTGGTGATTAAAGATCTATCACCAAGTGGAGCCGTCAAGCTTGCTACATTAGACGGAGAAGAAATGCCCAATTGGATTAGTGGATGCAGAGTGAAAAAGTATCTTTTGCCGCTAAACCAAGACATGCTTCTCAAAATACATCAAGAAAAGCTGCGTGTCCAGAAAAAGAAAAAGATTGAGGAGGAAGCGCAAGCCGAGGCGAAGGAAAGAATGGAGAAAAGAAGACTACTGCGTCAGAAACAGCGCAATGAAGGAGCAATACGAATAAACGCAGTCAGTATAACAGAAATGGGAATGACAAAGAAGAACCCATCATTGAATGCAAAGTAGGAACCAACCAAATCAAAGCCAGAGCACTATTGGATTCAGGAGCTCAAGCTAACCTACTTTCACTCAGTTTGTATAGACAATTGACAAATGACACTAAACTACAAACTGCCAAGCAAGAGTTAAAGAGTTACTCTGAGAATTCAATCAAAACTGTCGGATGCACAGTTTTACATATACAGATTAACCAATATGTGTATCCTCATATGTTTTACGTGGTTGAAGACCAAGCTACACAACATCCATTATTGCTAGGACAACCATGGCAGAAGCAATACAATGCAATGATTGACTGGAGTTCTAAATCAGTGCTTATCAAATACGAAGGTGAAAGTCAATCAGTTAAGTTCACCAAAGGAGCAGAGCCAACTCCAAAGGAAGAATCCACGGACAAGGTAAACAACAAACAGAGAAAAAGAAGAAGCAATGGCAACCAAAAGTTTCTATACAACGGATTACTCTTCGACGAGGAATTCTCAACAGTGGATAAGGAAGACAAGCAATAATATAACAGCTCAACCTTGGAAAAAACGGAGTCAAAGTTGGTATGGAGACCAAAAAAGGTGGTGCCAGAAAACACAAACAGAGTCTTCAATACCAGACAACAGAGTGATCCCCGACAATCAAGGACAGTGAAACAGATCTGGATTCCAAAGAAGTTCATGACGGCACAAAGCTATAGCAAGCAAATTTGGATCCCAAAGATTTGTAAACAGGAACTCCCTTCAATACAATCAACGGAAACTCCTAGGTATTTCAAGGCGAGGAAATCAACACACAGAACAAAGCAGGTTTGGGTCGCAAAGAGTTTGTGGCAAGCACAAGCAAAGCGGAAGCAGATTTGGATTGTGAAAAAGACAACAAGGTAACGAAGAATCCATCTACTGATTCTACTACCGAAGTGCCAAAACCAACCCAAAACCCGACCACCAATCCTTCAATCAAACAAAGAGCAGCTTTATTGGAAAGACTGTTGTATCATCGCTCTACAATTGCATTGGGAACTTATGACCAAAACAACTACAATGCTTCACCCACAGACACTTCATAGTCGTCCGGGAGGACTCAGACTAGGGAGGGGGGGAGGTATACAGGAGCTACAAAGCAGCTACAAGCGGGAAAAACAAAGAAAAAACAAAAATTATATTACAAGGGCAGTGTCTTACATGATTTTGCAATTTTTTATGTTTGATTGCGGATATTGATAATATTTATGCCCTTATATACCTTGTTTTGCAACAAGAAGAGATCAAATGATGAATTTGGGTCTCTAGATGTGTAAATATCACTAAATAAGAGTGTTTTTGGAGCTAAAAAAGTGGAAAAAAAAAAAATTGGTTCAATTTACTTTTTCCTTTTTTTTTATGATTTTCTTTAATAAAAAATAAAAGAAAAATAAAAAAGCAGGTGAAATGAGATCGGAAAAAAGAAAAGAATAGACGGTGATGATCCTAATGACAAGGGCAACCCATGGTAAAAATGGGGTACAATTCTGAAAAAGTTGCGGAAAGCCCGAAATGACAGAATTTTGGCAAAGTGGACAAATTTCTCAGAAACAGGTCAAACGGAGTCCAAATTGAGAAATTTCAAATCCTAAAGTGCATTTCACGACGAGATAGGAGCACATGTCAAATTTGGTAACAAGTGATCCGGGAAGCCCGAAGTTAAGTATTTTTCACTTCACTATCAAGCTCATTTCCACTATTACCTTCTTGGAGAGAGCAAAGAGCACACAGGAGCATCCGACCTTCTACCGCCTTCTACGACTGCTACGAGAGCTCAGAGGACACCAGACATGAGAGGTAGACTCGTTGCCATAAGCTTTTGATGCTTATCGTTAACTTTTGTCGCGAAAACTCACCAAAACCAAGAAACAAGAGCAGACGGGGAATGGGGAAGAACGCTAGGTAGGGGCACAACCGCCTAACCAAACCTTGCAAGAACTTAGAGGTGGGTTACCCTAGTATAGGAGATGAGTTTCTAGCACTCAAAGCTCGAGAAAGAACGACTGGAAAAACCCTAGGTCAACAGAGCCTGCAAGAGGCAAACAGAAAAAAGTTGTCGGAACGACACAAAACTTCTCAGGAAGCTTAACAACATCGAGGGCAATGCAACCATGGAGTATCTCCGGGTTTGGATCACCAAAAGTAGGTCGGAACAACCGATTCGGCTGCGGACACACAAAGCGTCATTTTGGCATAACGGCTAAAATTGACGACCAAATGACATGAAACTTCACAAGCAGCTTCAAATATACATGGATGACTTATGTTTGCAAGCAAAACCCAAAGAAAGCTGATTCACTTACCGATGGTGAAAAAGACGCTTTCGGGCAACCAAATGGAGAAAGATGGAGAACGGGGAGCCAAAGTCAAGTCCACCATGGAGTGGCTTCACAACATATCCAATGAGCTGGAAATGCAACTCTCAAGAAGAAAAGTTGAAGAAATTCAACTCCAAGGCAAAAAGACGACTTCGGAGACTGAAATGCCTATAAGGGGGCTTTTTAGCTAAACTGATGACTTTTTAAGTTGAAAACTAGTTAGCAGGGCTTAGGGCACTAGCACAAAGCATTCTTTGCACAAAAAGACCAACATTTCAAGAAAAGACATCATACGCGTATGATGTCTCACAGCATGATTTTCACATCCATTTCAACATTTGAGTGCATAGCCTCATTCCACATGTTAATCACATCCTATGAACCAAGTATCATGAGAATTGGAGTTAGAAAACCCAAGGAAAACCAAAAAGACGCAAAGTAGGCCATAAAATTGATTTTTGGTCCTAATTTTGTCAAAATAACTCCAAACTCATTGAAACTTTGTAGGATTGTTGATTAACACATCTACAAGCTATCTGGAACCAAAAAGCACCATTTTGACACAAAAGACATCATACGCGTATGATGTCTATTTGCACTTACAGAGCCAAAAATGCTCATTTGTCATCATACATCCATTATATATATCTAATACATGCTACATATGAAGTTTGGAACCATTTGGTCAAGTGGATCACCCCATTAGCCCAATTAAGAGAAAATCCTTCATACAAAGCCTATTTTTGTCCCAAATCCAACATATTCAAGTCCAAACCAAGATTTGAGTATAAACAGTCCTTCACTAGCACATGGAGAGTCCACAGAACCAATCCCATGAAAAATGATGAAAAAAGACATCATACGCGTATGATGTCTCCAGAGCCATTTTTAGCCCAAAATCTATCCAAACTTCATAAATCCACTGAATAAGCCTATCTAAAGCCAAATCCAAGCTTATAGAGAAAATTGGTCCAAAAATGCACTAAAAGACATCATACGCGTATGATGTCTCACTATGTGATTTTGGCACCTCAGGGCTTCAACCACCAAACAGAAGTGTTCTACATGCCATTTGAAAGTAATCCACCAAGTTTTATCCAATTTGGATCATAAAATCCATTTCCTTTCAAAATTTTGCCAAGAGCCTGAACTGGACTAAACTGGCCAAAACTTGACCAAATGGGATCCAAACTCAAATCCAAGCATATGATACTCATGTATACACTATCAGCTACAAGCACAACCAATATGAAGTCATTCTGACACAAAAGACATCATACGCGTATGATGTCTCAAGCATGTTTTTGAGCCAAGTTTGCATATTTTTTCACCTACATTGCATCCTTAGGCCCTGAATAGCTCATGTTTCAATTTTCAAGTCATTTGAATAGTTAAAAGCTTCATTTCGGCTTTCAGTACTAAAAAGACGCTAACTCTGAAATTGGAGTTACAGGATCCATGGATTCCGCTAAGTCATCGGCAACTAAGAGAAAAAGACCAACCATCAAGGATGCTCTTGCAGAAGCAGAACCTTTTGATATTCCAACAGAAACCCTCAAGCCAACCAAGACTTGGGTGGAGGAAGCAGTACTAGAAAAAGAGGGAATAAAGATCTACCAGGGGACTTTCAGAGATCCTCAAGGGCAATCGGTCGATGTACCTATGATCCCACGAGAATTAGTGGATTATAGCAGATCAGAGAACATCAGCAGATACCTGGAAAGGCTGACTTACACAGGTTCTTCACCTCGAGACCATCAGGTGTAGACACAAGAAGAGTGTATGAGTTGGCAACATCCATTCAGAAGGATGGGAAAGCCACGTTGACAGCCATGGATGGAGAAACAGTTGAAGTACAGATCACTCCACAGCTCATTGCAGATGCATTGAAGCTGCACAACAAAGGGAGTTCTGTCAGAGAAAGAAGGGAGGCCATAGAGGTCTATGGATCAAAGAAACAAAATACAACCTACGGAGATATGGCAGATCAACGAGCGGCAACCCTTTGCCGATTATACAACCAGTTTTTCCATGTGTGCAGTAAAAGACCGCAGAAGTATACTACACCACCCCATGCCATTGCGACAACCATCACATGGGCACTGAAGAGCAACTGCCAAAAGAGGTGAATTTGCTCAATACATCCACGAGCAAGTAATCGCCATGCACAACCAGAAGCCAAAGTACATAGGAGGAGGAGAAATCCTAACAAGAATAGCTTATGAAGCTATTGGAGCTAGGGATCAAGGGCCACAGATTCCCTCCCAGAATGAGTGGCTTAGAGAAGCCGATGAGGAGGAAGAACAGCAAGAAGTATCCAAGAGGGCGTCCACAAGAGCACGCCGAAAACTAGAAATAGTTTCAGAACCTGAGGAGGCTGTGGACGAGCCGCTCAAGAAGAAAGTGAAGAAGAAGGCCGATCCCAAGCAAACCAAAAGTCAAAAAGCCGCAAGAATGGAAAGGCTGGTGGAGCAGTTTAGAGCGGAAAGAGCTCTAAAGGGGGACTTCGAAGAAATGTGGGTGCCAGACCCCAGTAAAGTCGGAACCAGCTCAGCCAGGCCACATGTTGATCAATATGATCAATATATTAGAGCTTATGAGGAGTCGGAGGCCATACTGGAGCAGCAACCTGTCGAGCCTTATACTGAAGAGGAAGTACAGCTTTTAAAAGCTGAGCTGCAAAAGGACGACAAGGGGAAGAAAAAAATAGATGAGTCTACTGAACCTAAAGAGAAAGACGGGCAAGCAAACAAAGGGAAAGCCAAGATGACTGAGGACAATCAGCCCTCTTTTACTGTTGTACCAAGCCCGAAGAAGATGGAAATTATTGTGGAGGAAACCACAATAGAAATAGAAACAGAAATTATGGAAAAGCCGGAGGCCGGGACCAAGGAAAAGGAGATAGATCCAGTTCAGCAAAAGAAAGATGATTATGAGGATCTGGTAGCGATCGGATACAGTGAAGAAGAGGCCCTGGAGGCAGTTTATGGGATATCCCTACGGAAACAAGATGATCGGAAAGGGACGAAAAAAAGACAAAGGGTACAATGGAAGTGAAGAAAAAATGGACGAGCCGAAGCCATTGGAGGTGGTGGCAGAAAGAGCTGTCAAGTTGACAGATGAAGATGAAAAAGACATGCACATGGTGCATGAACTGCTCAGCAAGATTAAAGAAAGATCCAGAGCAAAGGAAGTAGCACTTGAGACAGCAAAACAAAAGGAAGCAGAGTTGCAGAAGAAGTTAGAGAATGCTATGACTGAATCTGAAAGTCATAAAGCATCACTCTACGACGCAGAAAACGAGAGAGACGGCTTGATACTCCAACTAGCCGAAGCTTCAAGAGAGGTAACAAGCTCACAGGAAGCAAAGGAGCGAATAGAAGATGAGCTGGAGGCAGCCAAGGATGAGCTCATTGAGCTAAGGGAAAGAGTCGAACTTCAAGAAAGGACAATCATGAGACTCAGGACCACCCCTAGAGCTAGCAGAGCAGGAACAGAACAAGAGGGAGCCCTCGTACCAGCTCTGGAAGAGCAGGTCAGAAGTTTGCAAAGAGAGCTGAGGTTAGAGCAAGTGCAAAGATTGCACATGGCGGAGGGATCATTGGCTGCAGAAGAGAGGCTCACATCAGAAAACCAAACACTAAGGACAGAAAATGAGGCCTCCGCAAACAGCTCCAAGACCTCCAAGAGCAACAAAGAAGAGAAACAGAGCCACCACAAGAAGAAGCAGGGGGAGCAGCCATAGAGCTACTGAAACTGGAGAGGCAACCACAATTGAAGATCCAGCCCCAGTTCAAGAAGTGGCCTCGACTTCAGGAATCTCTGAAGAAGAAGAACAAAGGCTCCAGGACCAAATAGAAAAGTCAACAGAGGAAAGTGCCAAGGCGGAAATGGAATGGGAAAGGAGACTCCTCATCTCCATTAGACTTCAAGGTTTAGACACAAAAGTGCTCCATGAAGAGTGGATGCAACCCAGCCTGCCTTTCCCTCTGATGAAATTTGAAGTGATAAAGACGAAAAAGAGAATAGAGAGGAGGAGCAGTATGTCGCTCTTTACGAAGGCGACATCACAAAGGATGAACAATCAAAGAAGATTGTAGATTCTCAACCTAGATGGAGGAAAGGTTGGCTGAACAAATACCCAGCCTACCTCATCTACTTGGTAGAGGCTCCAAAGGAGATTCGGGAGGATGCAACCTTCTGCCCGGTGCCAAGAGTCAGAAGCTGGAAAGAGCATGGCAGGATTGCAGAAAAGAAGCCAAATTGGCTTAATTACCCAAGGATGCCAGGACCAAAGGAAGGAGAGAGAATAGGTAAAGCCTACATGGTGAAAACCCTAACGGGCACCATCAAACCTTTACTGGCTCTCCTGACCTTTCGTGTCAGATGCTAAAGAAAATCTGCAGGACTCTCTTAGCATGCATTGAAGTGTTCGCGCCAGATAAAGCCACGACCTCGAGTCTACTATCGACGGCCGACACAGTGACGGATATGATGTATGATCTTTCATTGCAGCCATCACCAAAGGTGTTACATCTCTTATACCAAAGAATTATGTTTTTGCCTAGCTTTCACATGCAAACATTCGAAGAAGCTTTCTACACCGGCTTTTTCACTCACGAAAGCAAAATATTCGGCCCAACCTTGACCATCGGCAACCTACGCTACGAATCACATTTGCAGATGCTCAAGACGACAGGACTCTATTGACCAAGCCTAAAAGTCATGTCAGGGACGACATGAACGCGGAGGGGGGGAGTGTTGAGCCAGCAGAGGATCACACCCGCATTTTTGCTCACACCCATCATTTTGTAACCATTGATTGTAATAAATGTCTTTCCGACATTAATTTTGATTTGAGCCATTCATTAAGTAACGGGACTCAATTGAGTTTCCAGCTTGTAATCCCGACGTAATTTCACCTGCTGATGTAAATAATTAGAGATGTTCTCACCTCCAAGGTTTTGTGTAACCTAAAGGGGATTCAATTATTAATCAAAGGTGAGTTTTTGAGCGCCGTGACTGTGAGAGAGAGAGAGAGAGAGAGTCTTATCTCTTGCTACGCGAGCTACGGGGCCGCCATTGGAGAAGCGACACCGCCATTGTGTTAGCAACGGTGAGAGCTACGCACAGATACCAAGAGTGCGCGCTATCGGCTTCTACGTGTGGTAAGTTCCTACGAGCTTCGGTGTGAGTTTTCTTCCAACTCGTGTGTCGGAATAGAGCGTGCAGCATATCTATAGAACCACAACGAGTAGAGCTACACATTAGTACCATCGGGGTCAAGTTTCGGTCACCTGTATTTTTCGGCCTGTCTTCATACGCGTTTACCGCACGGAGTGGTTATAGGTTGATTTTGCAGTTCAAGTCTTTAGGGTGTTGTTCTTACCTAGTGTATAGACTTCCCCTTGAGTTTGAGATCGATTCGATGATTCTAGATCCTGTTTCGTATAGCATTCGTTCGTAGTACGGATTTCAGTCACTTGCGTATTTTAGAACTTAGATTTGATTTCCTTAGTAGTGATTGTCATTAGAAGGTCGAGTAGGTGATTTGACACCCACCTAGTTGTTTCCATGCGCCTGCGGGTCAAGCTTCGTCCTCGTCTGACAAATTCTGTTGTTGGTTGAGTTCTCGCTATTTAGCTTCCGCTAGCGGCGTAACCGCCTTAACAGGGATTCACAATAGGGGCACACCTAGCAAGATTTGCGGCTTGGACGCATAAACATATACACTATGAAGCATGCCATGGAAAACAATTTCAAGGATCCACGCCCAAATGTGGAATGGGGTGGTCGGGAGAATAAGGTGAGAGGAGTGGTTGAATGAGTGAGAATGGGCTTGCTACTCGTGCATGTTAGTAAGGAAGTAATGAGGTAGGGGAAGCTTGCGAGTATGCTCACTTATCATACAAGAGGTGGCAAATCCGCACACCTCAAGATGGAAGTAGCAAGATGATAGGAATATGAGAGGGAGAGAGTGGAGAGAGAGTGTGTGTGTGTGTGTGTATGGTGGCGAATCCGCACACCTTTACTTAAGCAGAAAAAAAGGCAAGGAACAAGCAATATACCATACTCACAATGAGATGTATCCAAGCGACACAAAGTATGGCACCATGATGGAGTAATGAGTGTGTTGATGCTTGCAAAAGATGAATACAATAGGTTAGCGTATGGCAGGGAAAATGAGAAGGGGACAAGATCATAGGAGGCATAATGGAGAGATGGGAGTTGATGGCAAGGAATACCATGAGTGTGTCCACCCTTCTTCTTCTTGAAATTGTGCCTTAAACCTTAATTACAAGTGGTGTGGAGGTGTGGTGCTCATCTTTTGTGCATGGTGATGGTGATGATGATGGTGTTGTGATTATGTTGATTAGGGTTCATGCTACAAGCATGTAGCACAAGAGATGTGTATGGTAGGATGTGTGTGTGTTGTGTGTGTGTGTGTGTGTGTCCAAGTGAGCTCTCATGGTCCTTATATCGGGGAAGGAGGGGAGAATTTAGCAATATTTCTATTTGAGGTGAGTGTCCCACTTGGTGACTAGGAAAATGGGGTGCATGTGACTGTGGCTCCATCTTGTCTCCTTCACTATTTAATACCACAGTCAATAGAGAGAGAAGATGAGAGAATGGGGTAGGATATAGAGGATAGGAGATATTTACAATAGTCTAGCTTTGGCTAGGACATAAGCTTATTAGGGAGAGAAAAGAGAGGTAAGAAATTTACAAGAGAGATTGTCAAGGTGGTTAGTTAATGATGAGGATGGATTCTCCAAAAATGGTGATAGAATCACTCTAGACTTACCAAGACCTAATTAAAAGAGCCTTGTCTCTTGTAATCATGCTTGAAGACTTGTAGAACCATAGCCAATTCATTTACTAGTGGGAAGAAATTGGGGATGGCCTGCCTGTGTCACCATTACATGAGAAAATTGGGGTCCACTACAAAAATCATAGTCTCTCGAGTTCATAACTCCAAAAAATTTAAAAAAAATCTGAGGTAAAAGTTGAGATCACGAGCTAATCTTTCATGTAGAACGCTCCTTCAGATTCGGGGTTCTTTCTACTTAAAAAATTCAGCCAAAATAATGTATTATTTGTGGCTGGAGGAAAGGTCTTTTTGTGGTCCCCTTTGAGTGGACTTCTCTCTTGCCTTGAAGTGTAAGCTCCTTCATGTGTATGAAAACATGACCTAGAGTTTTGAAAAGATTGGCATTGTTAAGGCGGTTACGCCGCTAGCGGAAGCTAAATAGCAAGAACTCAACCAACAACAGAATTTGTCAGACGAGGACGGAGCTTGACCGCAAGCGCATGGAAACAACTAGGTGGGTGTCAAATCACCTACTCGACCTTCTAATGACAATCACTACTAAGGAAATCAAATCTAATCTAAAATACGCAAGTGACTGAAATCCGTACTATGAACGAATGCTATACGAAACAGGATCAAGAATCATTGAATCGATCTCAAACTCAAGGGGATGTCTATACACTAGGTAAGACAACACCCTAAAAGACTTGAACTGCAAAATCAATCTATAACCATCCGTGCGGTAAACGCGTATGAAGACAGGCCGAAAAATACAGGTGATCGAAACTGGACCCTGATGGTACTAATGTGTAGCTCTACTCGTTGTGGTTCTATAGATATGCTGCACGCTCCATTCCGACACACGAGTTGGAAGAAACTCACACCGAAGCTCGTAGGAACTTACCACATAGAAGCCGATAGCGCGCACTCTTGGTATCTGTGCGGAGCTCTCGCCGTTGCTAACACAATGGCTGTGTCTTCTTCTCCAATGGCGGCTCTGTAGCTCGCGTAGCAGTAGATAAGACTCTCACTCTCTCTCTCTCTCTCAGACACAGTCACGGCGCTCAAAAACTCACTTTGATTAATAATCTGCCTCCTTTAGGTTACAAAAACTTTGGCTTATATACCTCAGCCTTGGAGGTGAGAACATCTCTAACTAATTACATCAGCAAGTGAAATTACTTCGGGATTACAAGCTGGAAACTCAATTGAGTCCCGTTACTTAATGAATGGCTCAAATCAAAATTAATGTCGGAAAGACATTTATTACAATCAATGGTTACAAAATGATGAGTGTGAGCAAAAATGTGGGGTGTGATCCTCTGCTGGCTCAACACTCCCCCTCCGCATTCATGTTGTCCCTGACATGACTTTTATGCTTGGTCAATAAAGTCCTGTCGTCTTGAGCATCTGCAAATGTGATTCGTATCGTAGGTTGCCGATGGTCAAGGTTGGGCGAATATTTTTCTTTCGTGGGTGAAAAAGCCGGTGTAGAAAGCTTCTTCGAATGTTTGCATGTGGAAGCTAGGCAAAAACATAATCCTTTGGTATAGGAGGTGTAACACTTTTGGAGAAGGCTGCAATGAAAGATCGTACATCATATCAGTCACTGTGTCGGCCGTCGATAGTAGACTCGAGGTCGTGGCTTCATCTGGTGCGAACACTTCAATGCAAGCTAAGAGAGTCCTGCAGATTTTCTTGAGCATCTGACATGAAGGTCAGGAGAGCCAGTAAAGAGCTTGATGGTGCCCGTTAGGGTTTTCACCATGTAGGCTTGAACTATTCTCTCTCCTGCCTTTGGTCCTGGCATCCTGGGATAATTAAGCCAATTTGGCTTCTTTTCTGCAATCCTGCCATGCTCTTTCCAGTTTCTGACTCTTGGCACCGGGCAGAAGGTTGCATCCTCCCGAATCTCTCCTTTGGTGCCTCCACCAAGTAGATGAGGTAGGCTGGGTATTTGTTCAGCCAACCTTTCCTCCATCTAGGTTGTGAATTTACTATCTTCTTTGATTGTTCCTCCTTTGTGATGTCGCCTTCGTAAAGAGCGACATACTGCTCCTCCTCTATTCTCTTTTTCGTCCTTAGCACTTCAAATTTCATCAAAGGAAAGGCAGGCTGGGTTGCATCCACTATTCATGGAGCACTTTTGTGTCTAGTCCCTGAAGTCTAATGGAGATTAGGAGTCTCCTCTCCCATTCCATTTCCGCCTTGGCACTCTCCTCTGCTAACTTTTCTATTTGGTCATGGAGCCTTTGTTCTTCTTCTTCATAGATTCTTGAAGTCGAGGCCACCTCTTGAGCTGGGGCTGGATCTTCAATTGTGGTTGCCTCTCCAGTTTCTGGTAGCTCTATGGCTGCTCCACCTGATTCTTCTTGTGGTGTCTCTGTCTCTCTTCTTTGTTGCTCTTGTAGATCTTGGAGCTGTTTGCGGAGGGCCTCATTCTCTGTCCGTAGTGTTTGATTTTCTAATGTGAGCCTCTCCTCTGCGGCCAATGATCCCTCCGCAATGTGCAACCTTTGCACTTGCTCTAATCTCAGCTCTCTTTGTAAGCTTCGGACCTGGTCTTCCAAAGCTGGTATGATAGCTCCCTCTTGTTCGGTTCCTGCTCTTCTAGCTCTAGGGGTAGTCCTGAGTCTAGTGATTGTTCTTTCTTGGAGCTCGACTCTCTCCCTTAGCTCAATGAGCTCATCCTTGGCCGCCTCATACTCATCCTCTATCCGCTCCCTTGCTTCCTGTGCACTTGTTACTTCTCTTGAAGCCTCGGCTAGCCGGAGTATCAAGCCGTCTCT
Organism: Adiantum capillus-veneris; assembly: GCF_014529385.1. Classification (NCBI taxonomy): domain Eukaryota; kingdom Viridiplantae; phylum Streptophyta; class Polypodiopsida; order Polypodiales; family Pteridaceae; genus Adiantum; species Adiantum capillus-veneris. The sequence continues at coordinate 57,941,873 of NC_140957.1, read as the reverse complement.
CTCCTTTTCCGCGTCATAGAGTGATGCTTTATGACTTTCAGATTCAGTCATAGCATTCTCTAATTTTCTCTGCAACTCCGCTTCCCTTTGTTTGGCTGTCTCAATCTCTACTTCCTTTGCCTTGGACCTTCTTTTCCAGTAAGATAATGAACCATCTCACTATTCTCCCGGTATTGCATGGTTTATTCACTAGGTAGAGCAAGGCTTGGTGATCCGTAAAAAACACAAACTTGTTGGCTAGAAGATAATGCCAAAATTTCTTCACAGCATATATCATTCCTAATCCCTCTCGCTCTGTTGTGGTGTAATTCTTCTCTGCATTGTTGAGCTGTCGACTGGCGTAACAGATAGGAAAATCCATATTTCCTTTTTCTTGCTGAGCCAGAATGCATCCTATTGCATATGCCGAAGCATCTATATGCACGTGGAATGTCTTCTCCCACTCTGGTGATTTTAAGATTGGAGCAGTAATGAGTGCCTCTTTCAATTTCTTGAATGATTCCTCACACTCCTCTGTCCATTCAAAGTTCACTATTAGCCTGTAAAGTGGTTGGCCTATTATAGCGTACATGTAAATGAATCGTCTATAATATCCGCAATGTCCCATAAAGCTCTGTACTTGTTTCGCATTGGTTGGTCTAGGCATATCCACTATAACTTTTATCTTCTCTAAATCCGTGGATATTCCGTTTTGTGAGACAATATGTCCCAGAATTCTTCCCTGTCGGACCATAAACACACATTTCTCAGGATTGAGACAAATGCGATATGTCCTACATTTCTCAAATAATTTTCTTAGGTGTTCTAGATGCTCATCTCTCAAAAGAGAATGTACACATAAGTCATCCATGTATATTTCTAGAAACAACCTTAAGTATTCTTTGAAAGCATGCGTCATTAGCCTCTGGAATGTTGCGGGAGCATTGGTTAGACCAAAAGGCATAACCTGATAAGCATAAATTCCCCACTCCGTTGCAAAAGCTGTTTTATGTTGATCTGCCGGTGCTATGTCTAGCTGGTTATATCCTGAAAAACCATCAAGAAAGGAGTATGCTGTTTTCCCTGATACACGCTCTAGAACATGATCAGTTATCGGCAGGGGATAATTGTCCCTGATTGTTGCAGCATTCACTTTCTTTAATTTGACACACACTCGGAGTTTTCCATTCTTCTTGGGTACCACCACAATCGGAGATACCCAATCAATGTGTTCAATCTCGTATATGAATTCAGCTTCCATTAGCTTATCTATCTCTTCTTTGATTCGCTTAGCAAACGTATCATTATATGTGTATGGTCTCTGTCTGCTAGGCTTTGCATCTTGTTTTAGTGGGATTGTGTGTTGGCATATCGATGGGTCAACTCCCTTTAAGTCCTTATAAGACCATGCAAACACATCCCTGTACTCTCTAAGAAGACTCAAAAGTCTCTCTTCCTCGCCTGGAGACAAATCTGTGGCTATGTACACCGGTTTAGGTGTCTCACCTGGAGCTGCTAAATCAACTTTTTTTGCATCCTCCGGTCCTTCATAAGATTCGTTCGCCTTTCTCTCTCGAATAGGTTGGGTTAATACCACCTTCCTATCCTCAATTGTGAATTTCCTGTAGTGAGACGGAACATCCATGTTTTCCTTGATTATGGCGTTTTCGTCCTCTCCACTCTCAATTTCTGTCGTCCAAACTTCTTTCAGAGTTTTCTTGAGCTCTCTGTACTTGTTTCTACGTTCTAACTTGGACTCCGTGTGTTCTCTGTTGCGCTTGTTATTTTCTGATTTTTATGTTTCAGTTTTCGTTTCATTCCTTTTCCAGTGTATTGTTCTTTTCAGTTTCTTTTTTGAGTATAGTTCTCAGCATGAAGTACGGAACCACGTCGTACCCGTCCTTGTCGCAAAATTTTGTTGTGGGACCATCCGGAATTGCACAAATATCTAGGGTTGCTAGAATGTGTGTCCATTCTAATGGTTCAAGCGTGTCCTCTGGAAAGGGTTCTCCTATATAAGTTTCGTCTTCGATAGCCCTTTCTAAAACATATTCTTCTCGCCTCAGACTTCCACATTTCGAGGCCCCACACATCCATAACTCCTTGGGCTTACCTAACCAAGCTGGAAATTCGGATCCCGCCAAAGTAGCTGAATCAAGCTCCTCTACCGGTGTTCGGTTCACATCTTTGTAGCTATGGTCTTCCAGGTTCACACGTGTAGTGGTTTCCATATTTCTCAGGTATATGTGATCGTAGCCCCAATCCTGGACCATTTTCAACTGTCTCATGAATGGTCTTCCCAGTATGATATCATAGTTATTCTCCTTGCCAAAATCGACAATAGCAAAAGTATGTTCGTATTCAATGCCGCAAGAAGTCACTACGACTTTCTCTAATAACCCCATAGGTTTCTCCATGTGTCCATCTGCTAATTGGAGTTTCAACCTAGTCTTCCTTATTGCTGGTTTCCCCCATTTTTTCCAGATTTCTTTTGTAGCAATGGCTACCCCAGCTCCGCTGTCTAGTATTACCATCGTGTTCACTCCTTGGAATTCGACTAGTAAGGTTGTATTCCCCTCTTCACGTTCGCAATACTCTCCGACCTTGTTTAAGGGTACAGGCTTAGCGTTCTTTTGTGGTTTGCTCAGCTCTTGTATACCCTCTTGCAGTCTCGATGTTGGGTCTTTTATCCCAAATTTCTCCAAGCATTTTCCTACAGTGGTCCACATATGTGGTCTTAGCCTCAAAAGCTCAGCTAGAGTGATAGTGCATGTCACTGGTGTTGACAAGATCTCTATCAATCCTTGCGAGTCCATGACTTTTTCTGATGAGATTCTTCGTGAGGGAAGTGCTCTAATCTCGGATTTTGCTTCATACTCTCCTAAGTATGAAGGTAAGGTATTCAGTGAATGAGGTTTGCTCTCCATTGTTCTAACAGAGCCCCCATCTCCCCAGTAAGATTGCAGATCCAAGTCCACTTGAGATCCTGCCTCAAGATCCACTATGGGAGGATTCCTGATGTCCTTTTCCCAATTTGTCTGATTAGCTTGGCAACTTAGCTCGTTTGCAAAGTTTGCCTCTCTCATTTGTTTCCAAAATTCATTGTAATCCTCATCTCTTCCATAAGACCTCTGTATGACTGGATGAAAACTCTCTATCTCCTGATCGGTTGTGTTCAATACTATGCGGTCATCCTTGTGTGTATTTTCAGGCTTTTGTGCACTGGGAGTCTTTTCAGCTACCCGTGAAATGATAGTCTCTTGCTGAATTGGGTTTTCCGTTCCACAATTCATTGTTTCCCTTGGTGGTTCTAATAAGGCTTGTGCAGTCTCGATCATTCTCTCGCACATTTCAAGTCTCTGCTTTTCCAATTCCGCGTTTGGGTATGTCATCCACCTCTGTTCTTGTGTTTGGTTGTTCTTTAACCTAGCTTCGTAAGCTCTCATCAGTGCGTCCAATGGTTCGTGTACTTTGTCAACTAGCACTGATCCCCCTGAGCTTAAGCTCGTTGTTTCTTTGATACTCTTTTGTTTCGTTCTTTCCGGGCTCATCTTTCGTTTCTCATTTTGACTCTCAAGTTTTTCTAATCTATCTTTAGTTCGCTTTAGTTCCTCAGCTAGAATAGCGTCTTCACGTTCTTTTCTCAACTTCATGCGTGCTTTTCTAGCTTTCCATGTGTTTTTCTGACTCCGCGGTCCTTGACTAACCACTTCAGCCGCTAACTTTCCATTCTCAAGTTCTCTAGTGGTTTTCTTAGCTTGAGCTCTAGTAACAACTTGCGTTGGTATCAGAGTTTCATTTTCGGACCCACTGTTGGTAGGAATAGTTTCTAGCATATTCAATGTCGTCTTTTGCACTTTGTTTGGATTCTTTGAACAATCCTCAATGAAGTGAGTAACCCCACACTCAGTGCAATAAGCGTTAATTCTAATGATTTTCGTATGTGGAAAAACATTCATCAGATGGTCACCTCCACACTTGTAACAGGGTCCTAGTGCTGGTCTTGGTCCCACTTGATTCGTCCTTTGTGGATAGGATGGTCTTTGTCCTATTAACCCTCCATGAGCTATGAACATCAATGTTCTTGCATCCAAATTGTATCTCTCTTCATCAGAAGCACTTGTAACTGTTGGTATTCCAACATTCCCAATCATGCCCCATGGTTCTGGTTGTTTGGGTTCTTCTGGTGGGTAATACACAGTTGGAGACATGTGTGCACCAGATTCTTCATAATAGGCTTGAACAGGCACTAAGGCTTGTTCTTCCTGATTCTCTAAGGTTGGTGCATATCTAATGCCCACTGGTCTTGCTCCTGGTAAAGGTGGTTGTTGTCCCAATACCGGTTGCGGTCTTTCTATCCCCATAGGTCCTGGTACATTTCCCGTTGGGTATCGAGGTACTGGATGTACCTGAGGTGGTGCTAATTGAGCAGGAGGTGCATACTGAAGCTCCCTTACATACCCTCTGTTGTAATAGCACTCCTCTGCTGGATGGTTTGTCCATTTTTGTTCAATAGCACACCATTTCAGTGGTTTTGGCAATGGTTTTTGGTATGGTGCCATCCTTTTTAGAGCATCTTCTATCATTTGCTCTACATTTGGCATGGTTGTTGTTTGAATATTCTTTTTAGTGGTAGTCTCGCTCGCTATGGAGGAAGAGCTACTGAATGCAAAATCTGTATCCGCTGACACCTCTCCATAAACCGTACAGTTATCCACTAAGTACAATGTTGCTCTCGTTACTTGCTCGAAACTTGTACAAGCTTTCAAGTGCAAGTCCTTCTTGAGAGTGTCGTTTCTCAATCCTTCAATAAAGAGAACATATAGTCTGTCATCTTGTGGTCGTTCACGTACTGGACATCTCTCAATGTATTGTTTGAAGCGAAGTGAAGCTTCCTTCACTTTTTCGTGTTCTCTCTGTTTAAAAGCATATATTTGTGAGACCGTATTGTGCTTAATCCCTCGTTTTGAGAATTCCTCAGCAAACTCTCTTAGAAAATGGTCAATGTCATGGAATCCCCCTCTGTTCAGTGGTTGAAACCATGTCAATGCCGTACCTTCTAGAGTAAGACCAAATCCCTCGTATTGTGTATGGAAATCTGTTATCTGTTCAGCTCTTAAGACTTGCTTAAAGAGTGACACATGTGCATACGGATCTCCTGAACCACCATACTTCTTTGGCATACACTTGGCTACTTGAGATGGTCTCATACGTCTATGGTCTGCTACCAATCTCATTGCTCCTGTGTCCCGGCTAAAGCTTTCTCTAGCATCATGGACTTCATGGGTTACCCTTGTCGGTTCCCCTGCCCTGGGTCTACTACTAGGAGGTAAATGTGATGGTTCCGCTTCGAACCTTGGACCTGGAGTGGTATACGTGGGCATTGGAACTGCACTACCTCGATTCGTATCCATTGACTCTCTGGAATGTAATGATCCCATTGGTCCGGGCTTCGAGTACTGAGGCTGACTGAAAGAGTCAGCAGCCTGAGTTCTTTGCCCTCCTGTCGTCATTGGGTTTTGCACTCCATTTGTTGGTGTTGGTCTTTGTGAGCTAGAAGTAACATAATACTGATGTAGTGGTCCCCCAAAGTATGTATATCCTTCTAGTTCTTTCTTGCCCATTGTTGAGTATTGCCTCCCATACTTGTCGTAAGCGTCAATTTTCACTTCCGATCCCTCTGTGTAGGTAAAGATATAAAGTCTCTTTTGGTCTGTCAACTCTCCAGTGTAGGGTTCTTCACATCTATAATAGAGATCTTGCTCCCCATTATTATATTTGTATAGCCCCACATAGATGTTATCAGTGTTGATCCTTGTAGTTTCATTCTCTTTTCTTAACCTCGCATCAGGGAAGTTCATTATTGGTGCTTTCTCCTCGAGTTCTTCATCTACTTTGGCTTTGGTGCCCATCAATCCCCACTTGTCCACAATGTTAGGGTTTAGGACTACCAAGTACATGGTACCCTCGTCATCTAGATATCTATCTCCGCTATAGCTCACAGGCACTAAGTCCTTGAACTCACTAGGTCTATCTTCTATCTTTACACAATAGCGGTCCATTCCATCTTTGTAGATCTTGGCACCTTGCTCATTGTCGTACTGATATTTTATGAACAATAGCTTCATTGTGGCGGAAGGGTTTGATGATCCTGCTGCCATATTTTCTCTGTTGTTCAGGTTCAAGTGTTCCAAGTGTTCGGTGAAAATCTCGTAAGATCTCTCCAAAGAAGTATCAGAAACACTTCCTTCAAAGATCGGCTCTAATGGTTGCACCCAACTTTGGTTTACACTTCCCTCGGTTAATATGACACTTGCTTGTTCCCCTTGTTTTGGTTGGTTATTCTGGAGATTCCTGCCCGATCTCAAATTCATCAATTCCCCTAAAGGACTTTAACTTTTTTGTCTCGGCAATTTGTTTTCCCAAGTTTTTGTGGTCAGAATTGATCCAAACTGATTGATACTTGGTCAATTGTTTAATCTTGTCAGTTGGACAACTTCTGTTTCATCAAGTGAGAATTTTGTTGCTGTTATGCTGAAAAAGACATTATACGCGTATGATGTCTTTTTTCACAGATTTGGACTATTTTGGTTATGCTCACTCTCAGTAGCCCCCTTATGCTCTGTCCACTCACAAAATTCAGTTTGAACTCTGTTTGAGCAAGTTATGGCTAATTTAGGCTTTTCTTGGCAATTTTCCGCTTTTGACTTGTTTTGGGTCAATTGTGATCCAAATGGGATGAAACTTGAAATATAACCTCTAGACAGCTATTACAATGGATCTGTGTTGGCAAAGTATCAAAATATGTCCAAAATTAGGTCAAAGACATCATACGCGTATGATGTCTTTTTCATCAATTTGGGTCAAGACTTGATATTTATGCTTTCTACAGTGTTTGTAACAATCTTGTCAGGTCAGATATCAAAAATAAGCAGTGGATGTGCTAAAAGACATTATACGCGTATGATGTCTTTTATCCCAGATTTTGACTATTCTTGGTTTTAAGCCTTCTCCAATGTTTATAATTGAGTTTCAAGTGTTTTTGTCAGGTTTGAATGTAAAAACAAGATCTGAATCCAAAATTTCCTATTCTTTGCGTTTCTTGGACTCCGTCTTGTCTTTTTGGGTTTCTTTGAGTGTTAATGCTCTTGTTTTAAGTTGAAATTAGGGTATAACCCCCCTTTTGAACACTCTGGTAAAGTCAAAATTTCTGTTTTGGTCTTTGTTTGGTCATTTAGACATCATACGCGTATGATGTCTAAAGTTGCAGATTTCCAGTTTTTTGGCACGGAATCCTTCCTAAAGCTTTCTCAAGTGCTCAGCAGCTCCCAGATACACAGAAAATTTCTCTGACTTTTGTTTTTTGCAAGTTTCACTAATAACTTGATGGTTTAGTGATCTATCATGCAATCAACCATATCAAGCAAATACTCCAATGATTACTAGCTCCAGATCAGGATCAAATGAAGTCCTACCTAAGCTATTCCTAATCATAAAATGGGTTTGGTAATTGTGATTTTAAAGAGATCCACTGTCACTCACGGACTAGCAAATTCTTCTTCTATCAAAAACTACTCGACACCAACAAAACAACAAACAAATCTAAGCTAAACTAAAAATACTGTCAACACGGAACACCCAGGAATACCCCACTTCCTAGTATCTCTCGAGATCTTCGGAGTCCACCACTCCTAGATCTTTTCTAACTCAAGTATACAAAGTAGTTTATATGACTCACCTCGTAGGATTAGTCTAAGGTCACCTACTTAGGGCTCTCGTCCGCGGCAGCGGCGCCAAATGTTAAGGCGGTTATGCCGCTAGCGGAAGCTAAATAGCGAGAACTCAACCAACAACAGAATTTGTCAGACGAGGACGGAGCTTGACCCGCAGGCACATGGAAACAACTAGGTGGGTGTCAAATCACCTACTCGACCTTCTAATGACAATCACTACTAAGGAAATCAAATCTAAGTTCTAAAATACGCAAGTGACTGAAATCCGTACTACGAACGAATGCTATACGAAACAGGATCAAGAATCATTGAATCGATCTCAAACTCAAGGGGAAGTCTATACACTAGGTAAGAACAACACCCTAAAGACTTGAACTGCAAAATCAATCTATAACCACTCCGTGCGGTAAACGCGTATGAAGACAGGCCAAAAAATACAGGTGATCGAAACTGAACCCCGATGGTACTAATGTGTAGCTCTACTCATTGTGGTTCTATAGATATGCTGCACGCTCCATTCCGACACACAAGCTGGAAGAAAACTCACACCGAAGCTCGTAGGAACTTACCACACATAGAAGCCGATAGCGCGCACTCTTGGTATCTGTGCGTAGCTCTCGCCGTTGCTAACACAATGGCGGTGTCGCTTCTCCAATGGCGGCTCCGTAGCTCGCGTAGCAAGTAGATAAGACTCTCACTCTCTCTCTCTCTCTCTCAGACACAGTCATGGCGCTTAAAAACTCACTTTGATTAATAATCTGCCTCCTTTAGGTTACAAAAACTTTGGCTTATATACCTCAGCCTTGGAGGTGAGAACATCTCTAACTAATTACATCAGCAAGTGAAATTACTTCGGGATTACAAGCTGGAAACTCAATTGAGTCCCGTTACTTAATGAATGGCTCAAATCAAAATTAATGTCGGAAAGACATTTATTACAATCAATGGTTACAAAATGTTGAGTGTGAGCAAAAATGTGGGTGTGATCCTTTGCTGGCTCAACAGGCAATCATCTAGATGGAGGTATTATTGAAATTTGAAAGTGGGGTTGAGGTTTGAAAATGAAAACTAGTGAATAAAATATTTTGTAGGGTGGAATAATATATATACATGAAAAATATATTAGAAAATACTAAAATATATAATGTAATTTAGAATATATATATTTACTATTCAAGGTCAAAAGAGAGATCAACAAAGAAAGCTTACTTATTTATGCTACATCGTGATTGATTGGCATAAGTCTTATTTATTTAATAAAGGCTAAAACTTTTGTGAAAAAGAGAAGAAAAATCAAAAGTAACTTATATAATACGAAATATTTTGGTAAAAGGGCAAAGATATATGGGGGGGTTCCCATGCATGGAAAAGCTTGCTTCATTAGCCCTCTCCCTAAGGCTAGAGATATTCATGCCTCTAGCTCTGTACTTGAGCATGTTGAAATAGAGTAGGATTTCTCCTTGGTGGCTGGTAGATCCTTGTAGGGAATAATGGATCCCTTGGAAGCATGAGGCTCCCCAAAGTTCTTTTCGGTGTCCACCTGGGTCCCACACTAAGCGTAAATCCATTGTATTCAATAATGCCCTCTTCAGAAGATCACACTTATAATGATTCTTGAGTCCCCAAACTGCACAAGAATTAACTCTTGCATAAGTTGTAGAAGGTATGAAAAGAACTTGATCAGTCCTTGAAAGTATTCCAAAGCAGGACCATGCATGGCTTCCTCGTCCAAACACATAGCCAAAAGGGAGTAAGAAACCATAATCCTCATAACTTGCTTGTTGTCCTTCTTCATGCCAAATTGATAGAGACCTGTTGCCCACATGGATAGATTGCTTGGTTGATGCATGTTGCACAAGAGAGCCCACCATGTACAAAAGATAAACTACAAACCACATTTTGAAAAATGACTCCATGTTACCACTAGTATGCAAAACCATTCTTCCTTGATTGGTGTGTCCTAGATTGATTCCACTGGTTGTTGATGTCAATCCTTCCACTCTTGTCGCAACCCAACTTAAAGAGCTTCCCAAATTAATGTTACACACAATGTTCACAATTAGAAAGGAAAACCTAAAGTGCCAGTAGACCTCAATTGCATTTCTCTACATGAGTCTTTCTCTAGAAAGGACTTGCCAAGTGATCGTCAATATAACTTTTGGTTGTCTTCCACCAATCTCGTGCCGTAGGGGTAGTTGAAGTGTCTTCACCACTTTCACCTATGGTTGCAAATTTGAAGGGTCCACCTTGTTGTGGTTGAATGTGAGGCCCATTACCTCAATGGAGCTATCACTTCCTTCACTCCCTGTTGACTCCTCCTCTGAAGTGGTTGAAGAGTCACCACTAGAAAACTCATCCATAGAGGTTTCTAGATCCATGTCGCATTGTCGACCTGTCTTCATGTCGTAAAGTATTGGCCTCCCTTTTGCATCCTTCATCTGGATTATGCCGGTGTCCCAGTCCTGCTTAGCTCTCATAGCCATAAGCCAAGGCCTCCCTAGAATGATAGGGTAGCCCTCCCCTTTGTGTGGCATGACAAAGATGTCCACATCTACCTCGGTGTTGAATGCCTTTATCCTAACTGCATTTATGACACCAACACATTGAACTTTTAAATTATTTTCCATTTTGGCTCGGCATGGTGCCAGCCGACTCACCTCTAAACCCAAACGGTGCATCATTTTTTCACTCATGATGCATATTTGTGCGCCACCATCGATGTAGATATTAGAGATGTGTTGCCCTTTGATGTAAGCATTCATCACTGGTAGTATGTCATCTAGATTCCTCCCAGAGATATCCCTAGCTATCTTTGGCTTTGGTCGTCTCGTGCTAACCATCTTTGTCCATTGTCTCCTCACCCTAGGTGCTAGGTGGAGTAATTGGGGCCAATTTATTTTTGGGCCCTGCACAGAAACATCTTAAACCAAATCATATGGTTTAGAACATTCACCCAAAGAGAAATCTACAATGTCAATTTTACGTCGTGACTTGGACGGCTTTTTACTAGATTCCCCTTTAGTCTTCATCTTTTCTTCCTTTTGGGAAGATTCACCATGCCTAGCGCGTTTTACCCCTATGGCATCTACTCCTTTAACCTTGGTCTTATCCTCCTCGACTTTCTCCTTTCCTTTACCTTCAAGACTGATGACTCTTACTCTTTGATTGCCAACTGGTGGTGGGGGTAAGGGTGAAATGAGAGGTTGTGGTGGTGGTGGTGGTTGTGGTTGAATGGGTGGTTGTAGGATTTGCATGGGTGGTGCTTGTTGTGGTGCCCTCGGTGGTGGTGGTCTTGCTCTCGGTGGTGAAACATGGTTTTGCCTGGCTCCTCTGTTGAAATTCTGCCTCCTTGGGTGTGGACAGTAGTACATGCCATGACCATCCTCCCCACAATTGTAGTAGTGGTATTCTTGGTTTTGCCTTCGTTGTCCTCTTCCTTGCTCTTGGTTGCAATTGTGTGCATGCCCTTGTTGTATCAAATGGACTGAGATATTCTAAGTTGATTGGTGATTCGATTGAGTAGGTCTTGCTGATCTTCAATTGGTTCTTGTGGTTGAATCCTCTGGGCGGCTGTTGTAGGTGGTGCTAGAGGTGGTCGGGTCCTAACGGCTTCCTCTTCATCGATATTCCTGGTTTGTAGGCGCAACTTCTTGTCTTTAAGGCGGGCCACTTCAACTGCTAGCTCATACGTAGCAGGAAACCTTCCCTTCACCTTCTCTTTAAGAGTTGGCCATAACCCAGCCACAAACCGATCCTTCTTTAGGAAATCAGGTGCCCCCTCATCCTCTCTTAGCGACGCAACCCATCGCCCCCATATATCTACAAACTTTGACTCATATGATGCGTATTCTAGCATACTGCCCTGCTTCAACTCTGTCAACAATTTCCATAGCTTCTCTGATGTTGTGCCCTCTCCAAAACGCTTGACAAAGGCTGCTCTTAATAAGTCCCACCGTTCCTTGGTTGCTTGTGCCAAGATTGTACCATGATCTTGCCTCCACCTTCATTAGAAGTGGGAAGATGCGCAAGCACGAAGCATCATCATCTCTCGTAGAGATGACACATGCTATTTCCAAGTTGTCTAGAAAGTCTGCAGCATCCTCACCCACCTTACCAGTAAATGTTGGAAATGCTACACTTGCCATTGTGAGAGTGAGAAAATTAACTTGACTTAGAATTTTTTTAAATTTTTTTTTATAGAGATTCAATACATGGGTGCTCGGTGGATGAAAAACATACTATACAAGGATGAAAATAACTACATCAAAAGACACTTCATGATTAATCATAGGGAGGATAAAGGGTAGACAAGAGGTGTTTATCTCTTGCAGTCGTTCTCTACCAAACATGGTTGTAATGATCTGCTGATAAAACATCTTGCGGTCCAAGATTACTTTGATTGATTGAATTCGTTGTGGTGCATAAGTTTGGTTCCTTGCAAAACGTTGATGTGTTGGGTCCATCACATGATAATTCGGAAAGGCTCTCTCCTTTGTGGTGGAAGGTTATAGTCAAAGGTGTAGAGCTCTTGGTAGTCGAGGTCAAATTTATAGTACCACAGGACAAGGTTGTCTTCGTCTTCTATCTCTAGGACTGCCCCTCTAGCAAGCTCTTGGAAAAGATTGAACTCTCTCTCTTTGAGCAACTTCACTTTCCTGCAAGATAGAGTGCCATCTAGTGTATACACAGTTGTGATGAGGTAGGTGGTGAGTCTTACCACTTGTATTAATCCAAGTTGGATGGATACATAGCAAGCTGTAAAGTCGTCATCATAGCCTTGATTCATAAGCAACACCCCTTGAAGGTGGAGGGTCTTGTCTTTCCGCCAAGCAAAACCTGTGTCAAAGACCTTGTCGATGACAAGCTCCGCCACTTCACTCGGTAGACGACGTAGAATCCATGCTGCTATTTCTAGTTCCTGGCTCATGAGATGAGAGTGAGGTATAGAAAGACTTTGGAGCATTTACCCTTTTGTTTTGGAGACGGGGTGATTGTCGGCGCTGGAAAACCCTTGAATCTTTTGTTTCAAGGGAGAGGGAGGGACCACGCGTTCGTAGTAGCTTCTTCAAGTTGTGAAGGTTTGTTGTGGATGTAGGTGGAATAGGTGGCAAAGATGGGGACGTAGATGTAGAGAAGCCTGGTGCTACTTGAAAGCCTACTGATGTGAGAACGCCTGTGCGGATGTCGAGGGAGAAAATGATGGCCTTTTCTTCACTTTGGGTTGCACTCATGTCGAAGGAGCGGTTTTTGGCTACAATGTGAGCATGATGCAGCTTGTGCCTTGCTTTTACGCTTGCGGGGATGATAAGAAATGTAAACAATCTGAGTAGGGAAAGAGGGTCTTACCACTTCTTCTATGCTAACAATACAACACCCTAGCAAGAGTGTTTTGATGACTTGTGTCAAACCTGCTTGAAGCTCCTCCTCTTTAGTGGTCCAATTAGAGAATTCAAGAAGCCACTCGTCCATGAAGAGAAGTAAACATGTCAGCCTTGTAAACTGAAGGTTTCAAGAGCCCTCCTCAGTGGGGGCACCAAATGAGAGGTGGAAGTGAAAAAATAGACCCGGTGGCCTCTACACCAAGACTATGCACAATGGCCTCATCATGGGGTATACACAATAGGGGCACCACCTAGTAAGATATGCAGCTAGGACGCATACATATACACAATGAAGCATGCCATGGAAAACAATTTCAAGATCCACGCCCAAATGTGGAATGGGGTGGTCGGAGAATAAGGTGAGAGGAGTGGTGAATGAGTGAGAATGGGCTTGCTACTTGTGCATGTTAGTAAGGAAGATAATGAGGTAGGGGAAGCTTGCGAGTATGCTCACTTATCATACAAGAGGTGGCAAATCCGCACACCTCAAGATGGAAGTAGCAAGATGATAGGAATATGAGAGGGAGAGAGAGAGAGAGAGAGTGTGTGTGTGTGTGTATGGTGGCGAATCCGCACACCTTTACATAAGCAGAAAAAAAGGCAAGGAACAAGCATATACCATACTCACAATGAGATGTATCCAAAGCGACACAAAGTATGGCACCAAGATGGAGTGTGTTGATTGCTTGCAAAAGATAAATACAATAGGTAGCGTATGGCAGGAAAATGAGAAGGGGACAAGATCATAGGAGGCATAATGGAGAGATGGGAGTTGATGGCGAGGAATATCATGAGTGTGTCCACCCTTCTTCTTCTTGAAATTGTGCCTTCAACCCTTAATTACAAGTGGTGTGGAGGTGTGGTGCTCATCTTTTGTGCATGGTGATGGTGTTGTGATTATGTGATTATGGTTCATGCTACAAGCATATAGCACAAGAGTGTGTATGGATAGGTGTGTGTGTGTGTGTGTGTGTCCAAGTGAGCTCTCATGGCCTCCTTATATAGGGAAGGAGGGGAGAATTTAGCAATATTTCTATTTGAGGTGAGTGTCCCACTTTGGTGACTAGGAAAATGGGGTGCATGTGACTGTGGCTCCCATCTTGTCTCCTCACTATTTAAAATACCACAGTCAATAGAGAGAGAAGATGAGAGAATGTGGGTAAGATGTAGAGGATAGGAGATATTTACAATAGTCTAGCTTTGGCTAAACATAAGCTTATTAGGGAGAGAAGAGAGAGGTAAGAAATTTACAAGAGAGATTGTCAAAGGTGGATAGTTGTTGATGAGGATGGATCCTCCAAAAATGGTGATAGAATCACTCTAAACTTGCCAAGACCTCATTAAAAGAGCTTTGTCTCTTGTAATCATGCTTGAAGACTTGTAGAACCATAGCCATTCTAGAGGGAAGAAAATTGGGGATGGCCTATGTCACCATTACATGAGAAAACTGGGGTCCACTACAAAAATCATAGCTCCGTGTTCATAACTCCAAAAATTCTAAACAAATTTGAGCTAAAAGTTGAGATCACGAGCTACATCTTTCATGTTGAACGCTCCTTCAGATTCGGGTTTCTTATCTACTTAAAAAATTCAGCCAAATAATGTATTATTTGTGGCTGCAAAAGTCTTTTGGTGGTCCCCTTTGAGTGGACTTCTCTCTTGCCTTCAAGTGTAAGCTCCTTCATGTGTATGAAAACATGACCTAGAGTTTTGAAAAGATTGGCAATCATCTAGATGGAGGTATTATTTAAATTTGAAAGTGGGGTTGAGGTTTGAAAATGAAAACTAGTGAATTAAATATTTTGTAGGGTGGAATAATATATATACATGAAAAATATATTAGAAAATACTAAAATATATAATGTAATTTAGAATATATATATTTAATATTTAAGGTCAAAAGAGAGATCAACAAAGAAAGCTTACTTATTTATGCTACATCGTGATTGATTAGCATAAGTCTTATTTATTTAATAAAGGCTAAAACTTTTGTGAAAAAGGGAAGAAAAATCAAAAGTAACTTATATAATACGAAATATTTTGGTAAAAGGGCAAAGATATATGGGGGGGTTCCCATGCATGGAAAAGCTTGCCTCACCACCAAGCAACCACCTTTTATGTAGCCATGGGTTGGGCTTGTCGGACCCGCTAGTAGTGTATTATGTTATTAGTTGGGCTTGTCGGTCAGGTAGGAATGGTTATGAGTGATTGTCAATCAGAGGCGCACTCTAAAACTAGAACCTATAATGTTTGGCTAAGATTGGCTAAGTGTGGGCGTCCACATGTGAATGGGCAAGCCCATGTGAATGGTCATTCTCTCATTTGTGCAATGCAAGAAGAGTGCTCCTACTCCATCTCCTTCTCCGTGTCCTTTGTGTACTAGTGTGTGTGTGTGTGTGTGTGTGTGTGTGTGTGCGCTTGAGAGAGCTTGAGAGAGAGAGAGAGAGAGAGAGAGAGAGAGAGAGAGAGTGATCAAGCATTGCGGCGGCATGAAGACAACGAGGCGATTGAGCGCGGCGTAGCGTTGGCTCCCTCTTTTTTCGGGCGAGGAATCCTTGTTAGCAGTTGGACACACCAACCGAAGAATGACTACTCGACGGAATATTATTTTTTGTAATTATTCATTTATTGAGAAAACCCGACATTTCACCTTTGTAAATAGTGGGGCTTACAGAAGCTTCCAAATTGTATCCCATTTTTGACATTTAGATTGAGTAGATGGTTAAATTGAAACATTAGGGTTTGAGATTGTAAGGTATTTATACTACTTTTGACCTTAATGAAAACACCTTCGTCATTTTAAAAAAGTTATGTCTGTGAGTGAGCGTACTCTGTACGAAAGAGAGTGAGAGTTTCATCTTGATGCTACGCTCACACCGGTGGTGGGAATCGAGTGCGGAGAAGTGCAACGTGTTGCCCCCACCGAGAGCTACGCGCCGATACCTACATTGCAGGTGTACGGTCTAGTTTTGCGAGCTCGACCTACGAGCTTCATCTTGTGATTCGGTGAGCATACGTTATCGGTTTTTGCATTTCAGCATATCCAGCGTTCGCAGTGTTTGGAAACGATGACGTGCAAATTTCGACCAGACATCCTATGTGATTTTGCACCAAGTGTTTAGGGTTGGGATTTTGGTTCATGGACCTTAGAAAGAGTGACCTATTGGTGTTAGTAGGGTCTCCTTCAAGTCTGTGGTGTTTCGAGAACGTTTGATGGGTATTTGGCTCTTGAAAGCGTTGTAGGAAATCTCCTCTTATGCACTCCTGAAGGCTGTAGCTTAGACATTGGGTAGAGACCTTTGTAGGAATTAGTCGAGAGTCGTTCGAGTGTAGATTGACACCCTATGCTTGCTTCCACGCGCCAGCGGGTCGAGCTTCGTCCTTAGATGACAAATCTTGTTAGGTGAGTTCTCATTGCGCTGACGTCCGTCACGGCGTATCTGCCAACATTGGCGCCGCTACCAGGGACGAAAACCGTAGGTAGGTGACCGAGACTAGTCCTTGAGGATAGGGATTCTCTAGCTTGCCAGAGTCTCGTTTTACATTTAGATAGGATCAGAGGGTGGAGGACTCTCTAGGTCTTAGAGGGAGTCTAGGGAGCGAGTGTCTGGACTAGATCCTTCGACTTAGGTAGACTTAGGTCGACTTAGATAGTTTTAGGTATTAGTTGATTTGTGGTGTAGAGAGTAGGGGTTGGAGTGGTAGAAGCGGTGAAAGGAGAGCTTGAGAGTCCAGAGAGGCCAAGAAGAAACCGATACACCATTATCACCATTTCACATGCTGAGTAGGAGTAGGGTAAGTAGGACATCATGTTTTTTGATATGGAGCACTTTATACATGTTATACTTGTTGTTAGGTTCATCACAAGTTTGTAAAAGACACAAAAGAGTGAAGTGCAAAAGTTTGAAGTGAAGTTCAAAAGTTGGGCTGGAGAGCATCAGAAGCATTTCTGTCAAGAAAAAAATTAAATTTTAAGCCAGGAGACATCCTACGCGTAGGATGTCTACAAGGTGATCTGGTGGAAATTTTGAAATTCTGAGTTGACTAGTGTATTCAGAAGGTAGGTTTTACCCTATTTTCACTTGAAAAGTGGAATTTTGACCATATCTTGACAAGATAAGGCCAGATAGACAGAAATTGCCAAACATCCTACCCAAATTATACCAAGGCATTATTTTAAGACCAAAACCATAGGATGGCTACATGAGCATGATCTGCATGATTTATTGAGTGCCTGAGAAAGATTTCATCTTAATTGGGTGAGAAAATTGGGTTTTTAGCAGACTTTAGCATTTTTTGATTGAAAAGGGCTAGAATAGCTAAAATTGGGGTCTTTTGAAATCCAAACCAAAATCTGAGCATAGCACTGAGTTGCTAACATCAAGGGGAAGGTGTGGCTCATGTTTGGGGTCAAACAGGCCATATAGACATCCTACGTGTAGGATGTCTTCTGTGTAATTTAGCACTCCAAACCCAGATTTGAGCATACCAAAGCGATCAGGACCTTAAGAGGAGTCTATTCTTTGCATTTGAAACCATTTTGAGTAGTTAGACATGCTACGCGTAGAATTTTTAATGCATGAAATTGAAGCCAGAAACTGACTGTAGGCATAGCAGGGTGTTGTATAGCCTGAGGCAAGTCTCCTAGTCAATTTTGGTCCAATTTGGAGTTGATTTGACTGGTCATACCAACATCATGCTGCTGGAACAGGTTTCTGATCAATAGACCATCTTGTAGGTGTCCAAATCAAAAAGTAAAAAAAGCTGTGGACTCAGCACATCAAGGGGAATTTATAGTGCAAAAACCAGGCAAAACAGAGCAAGAGATATCCTACGCATAGAATGTCTACAGGGGATTAGTGAAGGGAAAAGCTGACTGAGGACATACAGTGATGTTCCATTTGACTTAAGAGTTCCGGAACTTCTTTCAGAAGTGAATTTGGACCTTGTTTGACCTTTTGATAGAGCAAAAACGGAATTAAGACTTTCCATTTAAATTGACCAACATCCGAGGGAAGTACAGTTCCAGATTTGCAGACCTAATCCAGAACATCAAAAGTGTATAAAATACAATAGTGGTTGAGGTTAACCCTCTAGTTATACCAATCATTACTAAGACCACCTCTAGTGGTTAAATGCTTTGATTTGATTGCCGAAATTAAACGCTTGTGTACATGTATATTTAGCGGCAAAGCAAGAAGTTGTGCGGAAACTAATCCTTTGCCAGGTGAGTGGTTGGATTTGTGTTAAGTTGCATTGCTAAGTTTGAAGAATTTAAGGTCAGGAAGACACATTCTTAGAGATCAAAAGGGTGGCAGGTGATCAGGGTAGCTTAGTGTCCACCGAAGAGAGTGTAACTCAAGCAAGGCTAGATCCACTAGCACCGATTATTGAGGAGGGTAGTGATACTGACACTTCATCCCATAAGTGTAGTGATACTGACACTTCATCCCATAAGTCCTTCTTCATGATGGGTAGTCAACAGCCAGGAGGTTTCTCCAATGAAGGACCAATGCCAGGAGGTAGCACCTCCCTAAATCCTTTGAACAATTCCAAGTTCACTGTAATCTTCTTAGAAGGAACAAACTCGAAGGGAGCCCTAGTTTATTCTGACTATCAAGGACGCAAGTGTATTTTTATTGAAGAAAGACCTGCTCAGAGACTGGAGATAATTCGAGTCTATGATGATGGAGATAGATTCTGAAACAAAAAGGGGAACCACTATCTGATAGTGAGTAACCCTGAGGATTACAATAGATATGGAGATAACGTTTCAAAAGGAAAAATGGTTTCAGAAACTCAAGAACCGCCTCCAAACATTGATCGACCTGGAGCGCTTTTTATGTATGATAAGAAAACAACCAGAGTCTCAACCTATAATGAGAATGTGGGAATTTACAAGCATGAGAGCGAGGGAATAGTCTCTTACTTTCGATGCAAATAACCCTACCCAAACAAATTAAGCAAGGACAAGGTTCTTTACTTATTCTCTTATGAAATTTCTATGTGGAAGGATATTGTTTTTGTTGATAGGTACGGGCGAGAATACAAACGTATTCTCCCAAAGGAGGTAGAAAAGGCAACAGTTTCAAAAGCATCAACATATGCCCCCGAAGAAGTGCCAAGGGTTTCCTACATCCCTAGCAAGTCGACAAATCCATTTTCAGAAGAGTATGACACGACCTCACATTCTACCCGACAACAGACGTTCAACTACCAGAACCAACCAGCAACCCGACCATCATTGTAGGCATGGCTTAGACAAAGTGCAACATTAGAACAAGACCGAAACCAAGATGGTTATCCAGCCGCACGAGGACTGATGGATTTACAAGAACCACCACTCTATTCACGATATCAAGGCGAGAGTAAGCCAAAAACTCAAGGGTCAACAGAGCCTGGAAGACCACCCATAGAACGAGTTCGAAGAGATGAACCATCTCTTGCAAGAACCATTAGAAATTATGGCTTAGGAGCACCACTGGGAGAGGAACCCGCCCACTACCAAAGGCCAGAGGAGGTATATTGATTAGGACAAGGAGATCCAATGATGAGATTTGTAGACCATCGTAGAATTAGACCTTCTCAAGAGCAAAAGTGGGTAAACAAGAAATACACGGGAAATAGAGATCCTAGGGATCATGTAGCAGCCTTTGTGCATGTAATTAGAGATGAAGAGGTGTTAGACTTCCCTACCCAATTTGCAGGGTTTGGAGTAACCCTAGAGGAGGATGCAACTACTTGGTTTGACTATGTGGAGCGTAGAGACTTTGAGTCTATGGAGGAGGTGTTTGACGAGTTTATTGAGGAATTCTCACAAAGGGGAATAGCTCATAATACAGTTTCACAAATCCATAAATTCAAACAGAAAGAAGGGGAGTCTGTGTGAAAGGTAGCTTTAAGACTAAAAAGATATGTTAAGTTCTGTCATGTTGAAGAACTACCAATTCACTCTAGACTTATGCTTATATTTATTCAAGGACTGAGAAATGCAGATCTCAAGAAAGACTTACATATGAAGAGGAGCACGACGTTAAATGAGTTAACTAAGGAGGCTCTTTACCTTGTAGACAATTGTGCGGTCTACAAAGAGGGTGAATTCCAGGATCTTGACGACGATTCATCCTCACAACAAAGTGGAAGCAAGTCTGCTAAGACAACACCGAAAGGAGAAGTAGCTGTAAGCCAGGAGCAGCTTGTAGAGGAAATGCTAAAAAAGATTAACCTGTACACCAAACCTCAGGCTAAAAAAGATTAACCTGTACACCAAACCTCAGGCTAAACAGCCAAAATGGTGTGCTATTGAACAAAAATGGACAAACCATGTGACGGAGGAATGTTATTATAACAAGGGATATGTGAGAGAGAGACCTTATGCTCCCCAAGATCAGGTAACATCTCCTCAACTTCCACCGATGCCTAGGTATCAAGCAGGCAACCTACCAGGACCTGTAGGTGTAGAAAGACCACAACCAGTGTTGGGGCAGCAACCACCCCTACCAGGATTACGACCAGTCAGCATAAGATACACACCAACAGTAACCGAACCAGAAGAGAAGGCTTTGGTGCCTATGCATGCATATTACGAAGATCCCATTGGATATGCTACAAATCCTGTCTATTATCCACCGAAATAACCCCCAACGCCAGAACCTTGGAGCATGATAGGAAGTGCAGGACCACCAACAGCTGCTCAGGCAGCAAGAGAAGGAAGATATAGCTTGGATGAACGAACATTGTTGTTCATAGCCAACGGAGGCATGGGCAGGCAGAGACATGCATACCAACAAAGAGGAGCTCAAGGAGCACCTCAATAGCCTAAGGGACCCTGCTACAAGTGTGGTGGAGACCATTGGCTAAGAGACTGTCCTCATGATGAAATCATTAGAGTCAACGCATATTGCACCGAGTGCGAAGTTACTCATTTAATTCCTGATTACCCTAAGAACCCGAGCAAAGGAGCAAAAACTACCTTGAACATGCTGGAAGCAGTGCCTTCCAGTGGAGGGTTAGAAAACAAAACAATAATACCTATTCAGGTAGTGACACAAGCCCAAGCTCAAAGAATGACAAATGAACCCATAATTGAAGAGCCAAAAACCGATGCCCCAAGTTCAGAAATGAAAAATCAGAGAAGCACTTGGAAAGCTAGAAAGACACGTATGAAATCTAGGAGAGAACGAGAGCAAACGGCTCTATACGAGGAGTTAAAACACACCAAGGATAGATTAGAGCGGTTAGAAGATCTAGCCAGTCTAAGCTCACATACTGCGACAACCATATCACCCAAAGAAATAGCAGAATCCAAAAGTGCAGGATCAGGAGGATCAGTGTTAGCAGAAAAGGTAAATGAGCAGTTAGATGCACTTTTAAAAGCATACGAAGCCAGACTAAAAAACAACCAAACCCAAGAGCAAAGATGGATGACTTATCCATACGCCGAGATAGAAAAACAGAGGTTGGAAATGTGTCGAAAGATGATTGAAACAGCTCAATCCTTGATAGAAAACCTGGTTGGTAAATCTGCAAGCTGGCATGAAGTACCAACTCCAACCCCTATCAAACCAATTTTAGAGAAACAAGTAGACATGAAGGAGAGACTCACTACTGCCTCTGAGTCTAGGAGAGAACCTATCATAGTACCAAATACAATAGATGAGACAAGTGATGGTTTTCAACCTAAAACATTGGTAGAAATGGGTAAGGATTATAACGGTCTAGATGACCTGTGGAAGCAAATCTGTGATGCCAACGAAGCTAACAGGGTGAGCTACCAAATGAATAGCACGAGAAAAGAGAAAAATGAGATCTTACCTCCTATTGAAGAATTCGAGGCAGGATCACAAATGAACTTTGATATGCATTCACAAGGGGAGACTAGGGATCAATTAGTTCGGGGCACAGCCAACCAAACTCGCTAAAAACTCTACCTTCGTACCTAGGGGAGTATGAAGCCAAGTCTGAGGTGAGAGCAATCCCATCTCAAAGACTTTCTTCTCACAGAGTGATGGAGTCACAAGGATTGATTGAGCTATTGTCCACCCCGGTGGCATGCACAATCACATTAGCCGAACTCCTAAGGCTACGGCCAAACATGTGGACCACCGTAGGCAAATGCTTAGAGAAATTTGGAGTTAAATACCCCACCTCAAAGCTTCAAGAAGGGATCAGAGAATTGGACAAGCCTCAACTAAACACTAGGCCAGTACCTTTAAACAAGGTTGGAGAGTATTGTGAGGGGGAAACACCACGCTACCAGTAGAATTCCAAGGAGTGGTTTCCAAATCTATTTTTGACAGTGGAGCAGGAGTCGCTATCGCCACCAAAGAAATCTGGAAAATATGGGGAAAACCGGCTTTGAGAGCTACCAGAATGAAATTGCAATTGGCAGATGGGTTCATGGAAAAGCCTCTAGGACTTTTAGAAAAAGTAATTGTCACCTCGTGCGGAATCGAGTATGAGCATACATTTTCAATAGTCGATTTCCACAATAAGAAAAATTACGAGATCATCTTGGGAAGACCATTCATGAGACAACTAAAGATGGTCCAGGATTGGGGTTACGACCACATATACCTCAAACATGGTGAGACTACAACCAAAATACACCTGAAAGACCATAGTACAAAGATGTAAACCAGACACCAGTGGAAGAGTTTGATTCAGCTACATTGGCAGGGCGAACTCCCAGCATGGTTAGGGCAAAAAAAAGAGCTATGGATGTGCGGAGCTTCACATTGTGGGAGCTTAAAAATAGAGGAATGCATCTTAGAAAAAGCTATTGAAGACAAGGATTATATTCCGGAACCTTTTCCCGAAGATACCTTAGAACCTCTGGAATGGGAACACATACTAGCAACATTGGATGTCTGTACCATTAGAGATAGCCCAACGACAAAATTTTGCGATAAGGACGGCTATGATGTGCTACCCTATTACATGGTAAGCCTTATATCAGCAGAAGATGAGATTGTAGAACCACCAGAACAAGAAGAGTTTATAACTCCTCCGAGCATCTGGAGCTAAATAACGATGTAGATAATGAGCGTTCAGACAGCTCAAACGAGCGTGGGGAGAAAACAGCGAATATCAAGTTCTATGATTTTGCCAACCAGTACCCTAGACGCCAGAAATGCTATAGGAAAAAACGAGTAGAAAACAAAATGAGAGAGAACCTGATGCCCAGGATAAAAGATAGAACTCACTATCTAATGCTTGTCAAAGCAGAGGATTGTGTAAAAGACCAAATATCATGCAGATTCTCAAAAGTTCGAAGGGAAAGAACGCAAGAGGAGATAAAACATGTACGGAAGGCTAAAACAGAAACAAAATCTCAAAAATCAAAATAGGAAAAAACAAAAGACCCAGAGTGGACCAAATTGGAGCGTAAAAAGAAATACCAAGAACTAAAACGGTCATTACGAGAGGTATGGACGACTGAGGGAGAAAGTGATGGTAAGTAGGAGTTAGAAAAAGGAAACATGAATGTACCATCCCACTATCGAAAATTCACCATCCAAGACAGAAAAATCATAATGACACCACCAGTCAGGGAAAGAATATACCAAGAATCTTATGATGGGCCAGAAAATGCAAAATGGATAGACCTCGCTGCGCCAGGTGAAAAGCCTCAGCCGGTCTATATCGCAACTGATTTAGAGCCTGAAGAGGAAGAACTACTAACACAACTTCTCAAGAAGTATAAAGATGTGTTTGCGTGGTCCTACAAAGACCTCAAAGGAGTTGATCCATCGATATGCCAACATACAATTCCATTGAAATCAGATGCCAAACCTAGCAAACAACATCCTTACACATATAATGACACATTTGCTAAACGAATCAAAGAGGAGATTGACAAGCTGATGGATGATGAATTCATCTATGAAATCGAACATACAGATTGGGTGTCACCCATTGTGGTTGTCCCCAAAAAGAACAGAAAGCTGCGAGTGTGTGTGAACCTCAAAAAAGTAAATGCAGCCACCATAAGGGATAACTATCCCTTGCAGATCACAGAACATGTACTCGAGAGGGTGGCTGGAAAACGGGCTTATTCCTTTTTAGATGGGTTTCAAGGTATAACCAACTGGCAATTGCAATAGAGGATCAACACAAAACAGCGTTTGCCACAGAATGGGGAATATATGCGTATAGAGTTATACCTTTTGGATTAACAAATGCCACAGCTACCTTTCAAAGGTTAATGACTCATGCGTTCAAAGAATACCTGAGAATATTCTTAGAAATATATATGGATGATCTTTGTGTCCACTCTCTTCTACGAGAAGAACAAATTGACCATTTACAAAAGGTATTTGAGAAATACAGAACATATCGAATCTGTCTTAACCTGAAAAAGTGCATTTTTATGGTTAGGCAAGGACTCATCTTAGGACATATTGTCTCAAGAAATGGCATAACCACTGACCTAGACAAAATCAAAGTCATAGTAGAGTTGCCCAGGCCTACTAATGCGAAACAAGTGCAATCCTTCATGGGACATTGTGGATATTATCAAAGATTCATATATATGTATGCAGTCATTGCACAACCTCTGTATCGCTTGTTTGTCAGTTTCAACTGGACTGAGGAGTGTGAAAATTCATTCCAAAAGGTGAAGAAAAACCTGGTATCACCACCTGTACTTAAGGCACCAAATTGGAAAAAGCTATTCCATGTTTACATTGATGCATATGCATATGCAATTGGGAGTATTCTGGCTCAACCGGGAGACGGAACAATGGATTTACTAGTTTGTTATGCAAGCCGACAGTGAAATAGTACAGAAAAGAACTACACAACCATGGAAAGAGAGGGGTTAGGAATGATTTATGCTGTAAAGAAATTTCGGCATTATTTGCTCGCAAACAACTTTGTGTTCTTCACAGATCATCAAGCTCTTTTGTATCTGGTAAATAAACCATGCAATACTGGGAGAATTGTACGTTGGTTTATTATATTTCTAGAGTTTGACTTCACAGTGGTAGTCAAAAAGGGTAAAACTCATCTCCGAGCAGATCATCTTTCAAGGCTGCAAAACGCGGAAGCTTCTGAAGGAGTAGATAATGACATACCTGACGCTTATCTTTTCAATATTGAAATGATACCCAAATGGTCTCAAGAAATTGTTAGCATTCTTTCCTTTGGAGGTAGGTTTGATAACAAGGAAGACAGATCCAAACAGAAAACAATTCGACAAACAAAAAACTTCCAGTTGATTGCAGGACAACTGTATCATCTCGGCTCAGGCTAAATTTTATGATTTATGTATAAATCCGGAGGAATTTGAATGTTATCTTGACGAAGAACACATCCAGGATTGTGCATTTCATTGTTCAACAATGAAAATACACCAACGACTGAAACAATAAGGAGTTTATTGGCCAACTATGTATGCTGACACACATGCTCATGTTAACAATTGTACCATATGTAGTGCAAAACGACCAGAGGATCACGTGACATTGTTTCAGGTAAACATTGCACCTACATGAAGTCAATATATCATTGATTTCTTAACCACAAGGACATTTCGTGAAAACATAACAAAAGCACGAAAAAGGGCTATAGAGCTGGAAGCTCGCGACTTTAATTTAATTGGGAATCAACTCTATAAGTGAGGAAAGGACAATCAACTTAGAATCTGTGCAAGTGAAAGTGAATACCTGCTGATTCTAGAACACGCACATGCAGGAATAAGCGGAGGCCATTTTTCAGGCGATAAGGCGGCAAAAATTGTCTTAACCACAGGAATATGGTGGCCTACATTGCATATGGATGCTGTGGAGTTTGTAAAGCGTTGTGACGCATGTCAGCGTACCAAAGTGCCAATAAAGAGAGATGAGATGCCACTACGGCCAATGATGGGAGCAAGGGCATTTGCAAAATGGGGCATTGATTTTGTGGGGCCTATTTCACCCCCTAGATATAGCACCCATACCCAATATATCATTGTGGCTACGGACTATCTCACAAAGTGGGCGGAAGCCAAGGCAACACAAAAAGTAGACGCAAGAACCACTGCACAATTTTTGTATGAGAATGTCTTTGTAAGATACGGATTACCAATAGAAATTTTCAGTGATCGAGGAACACATTTTCTTAATGAAGTCATTGAGTATCTGCTAGAGGAATTCATTGAGTATCTGCTAGAGGAATTCATGGTCATACATAGAAAATCTGCTCCATATCATCCACAGGAAAATGGACAAGCTGAGGCCACAAATAAAACACTGTGCATGATTTTGACTAAAATTGTATCAGAGTCAAGGACAGACTGGGATCAGCAGTTACACTCAACACTATGGGCATACAGGGTAGCTTACAAAACATCCATAGGAACAACACCGTACACCATGGTGTTTGGTCTAAACGCTATATTACCCATAGAGTTTTTAATTCCAACTCTACGAGTAGCGAAACGCTTAGAATGGACAGGGCATGAGATCTCTTCAAGAATAAATGATCTTGAAAAGCTAGATGAACTTCGCTTGAGAGCTGTAGCTTCGATCTATGCTAAAAAGAGAAGACAAAAAGAGTTTTTTGACAAGCATGTGTGCACGAAAGAGTTCAAAACAGGTGATTATGTACTTGTTTATACCTTGAAGCAACATGCCAAGAAACTTAAAAAGCCAGGGATGGGACCCTTTGTGATTAGTGACTTATCACAAAGTGGAGCTGTCAAACTTGCTACATTAGCAGGTGAAGAAATGCCAAATTGGATTAGTGGGTGTCGATTAAAAAAATATCATTTACCACTAACACAGGATATGCTTCAACAAATCCATCAAGAAAAACAAGGGATGAAGGAGAAACAGCGGGTACGAGAAGAAGCCCAAGTAAAAGCAAAAGAATGCATTGCAAAAAGACGGTTTCTACGACAACAACAACATTGTGGATCACCTTTGCGAATAAATGCTATTCGACTAACGAATTTTGATAAAGACACAGTGGAGCCAATAATTGCAATCAAAGTGGGTAGCAATCAAGTTGAATCGAAGGCATTGCTTGATTCTGGAGCTCAAGCGAATCTAATCTCTTACAGATTATACAAACAGCTCAAGCCCAAAGGTCAACTACATCCTACTCCACAAGTGCTGGAAAGTAGTACATCACATTTGTTGAAAACAGTGGGCTGGATTATATTGCATGTACAAATACATCAATGTATTTACCCACACAAGTTTTATGTGGTTGAGGATGAACGCACACAACACCCCATGTTGTTGGGACAACCTTGGCAAAAAGAGTATAATGTGTAGATAGATTGGAATGCGGATGCAGTAAAAATTCAGCATGCACAAGAACAATAGGTGGTAGCCTTTGCTCAGCAACCCAGGAAGAATCAACTACCAGCAATGCAATCACTGGATAAAGAACCAAAAGTATGGGTGCCACTAAGAACAACATGGCGAATAAATAGGGAATTGCCAACCATGTTGACTACAAACATAAAAAAACACAGACCACAGTGCAAAGATCAAGGTTAGCAACCCATAAAAAACAAGTATGGGTGCGGAAGGATAGAGGTGACATGGCAAACAAACAACAATACAACAGAAAAAGTCAACAGAAGCACACAGTTCAACCAACAAACAAGGGAATAAGACAGATATGGATCCCAAAGAAGATGCTCGGTAACAACTTAAATGCAACTCACATTTGGATCCTGAAACCAAAGCAACAGGAACTCCCTTCAGTACAAGCAACATCGGCATGCAGACACACACAACATATGAAACCGGCAAACAGATCTGTGTGGGTGCCAATCAGAAGCAAAACAATGACAACCGCGGAAGTAGCAATAAACCTACAAAACCGGCAAAGCTTTGCTACAAATGGAAAGCAAAAGAGACAAAGTCTATGGCCAATTCCGCCACGACCATTCTCTCCAAGGAGACAACTATGGCCATATTGACTATAGCGGCAAACCAAGCAACTTTTGCAAGAAAAATGATCAAACAGAGAGCAGTAGAGTTAAAACTTTTACTTGCAAAGAAAATCTGTCGACCAAATCAACAACAAACAAGAAACCTCGACGGCAAATGCCAATAAGCATCTTGCTTATACCCTCCTCTTGCACATCATTGATTTTTCCATGCATTAACGAGTATGCATCATATAGGGCCACATTACATGGCCAAGCATTAGCACAATTGTTAACCCATGCACGGCACATACACCGAGGCGATACCTTGTCGTCCGGGAGGACTCCGGCTAGGAGGGGGGGAGGCATTCTCATGTGGACCCAATGGAAAAAAGAACAAAAAAGGGCATGTTTTTTGACTATTTTAAAGGGTTGTCGTTTGATTGCGAAATTTTCTAGACTAATCTAAGTACATATACCCTTATACAGCAAGAATCTACAAGTATATGGGGCCAAACGCCAAATCAAGCCCTTAGGTGTGTATAGTATATAAGTAAAAATAGCCATTTTTCGAGCAAAATATAGATAAAACGGAGAAATCCGGCCATAAAAATTGTAGGTGAGTGTATATAATGTTTTGCGGTGATGTTTTTGATTTATTATGATTTTTGGGGATTTTTTGGGTTTAATTTTCTATTTCTTTTTATTACTAATTATCGACAGAAAAACTTCAAAAATACAAAAAGCAGGTGAAAAACGGTCGTAATAAAAAAAAAATATGGGGATATTCAGTGACTATAGGACAACCTATGGTACAATGGGTGTGCAATTATGTGAATGGAGCGAAAAGCGTATTTTGGCCAAATTTTGACCAAAACGTCAAATTTCTCGGAAACTGGGCAAATGGAGTCCAAATCAAGAAATTTTTGAGCCTAAACCGCATCTCACAAGAAGTTGGGAGCACATGTCAAATTTCATGGAAAGTGGTTCGGGGACCCCCATTATAAGATTTTTTCACTTCATTTTAAGCTCATTTCTACTGTTGTCTTTTCAGAGAGAGCTCTTGCCACCTAGAGCGAATGGGACTTCCAGCAGCTTCTATGACTCGCACGACCACCCGACAGGCTCCAGACATGAGAGGTAGACTCACCACCTTGAGCTTTTCGTGCATGTTTGTTGTTTTGTCATGAAAACTAGCGTAGGGTTCACACGAAAAGAGGGCAGTAGAGACCTACAGGTAGAAGTGACCACCTAACGGCTAACCCAACAGCGATGAGGCTTCATCGGTGGCTTACCCTAGCATAGGAGACCACTTTTGAATGCCCAAAGGAGGTAGAAAACCATCGGAAAAAACCCTAACTTCTAGAGCCCCGCAAGAGGCCACCAAATGGTAAATCAAAGGAAAGGTGCCCAAATGCTACCAAAACTCATGGGTAGGAGCATCTCAACATGCTCGACAAGTCTATATATCACACATGGCCATACGTTGACCCGAAGCGGCACTAAACTTCAGAAACGGAATCAAACACACAAAGCGTCAAATAGGTCTCGCGGCCAAACCACATGTCCGTTTCCCACCTAACTTCACGAGCGGCTTTCCTAGACCATCAACAACCAAGTCCTATGGTGGTAGACCACCACAAGTCATCAACGACATGTAAACGCAACCACGGGTGCTTCTAGAGCGACAAATTGCCAAATGGAGCTCCGGTGAAGCCAAAGTCGAAAAAAACCATATGGCAAGGATCCCCAAGGGACTATGAAGCTATGGAGACCAACATCAAGAAATTTCATCGCCGAAAAGAACTCCAAGAGTCAGAAAACGGCTCAGAGGTTCTGAAATCCACATAGGGAGTTTCTTTCTATCAATTTGACTTTTTTGTTGAAATAATGCTTAAAAGGGACTCAGGGGAGCTCAGGGCAGCAGGCACCAGTAGCACTCACCATAAAAATTTCATCATGAG
The DNA here is from genome assembly GCF_014529385.1 of Adiantum capillus-veneris. Taxonomy (NCBI): domain Eukaryota; kingdom Viridiplantae; phylum Streptophyta; class Polypodiopsida; order Polypodiales; family Pteridaceae; genus Adiantum; species Adiantum capillus-veneris. The sequence continues at coordinate 57,911,947 of NC_140957.1, read as the reverse complement.
ACATCCTACACGTAGGATGTCTCAAGGCCAAATCTAGGCACCAAATTCAACATCTCTTATCACACACAGTTTTTTAATAGCCTGTACAAGCTAGCCACCAAGTTCCATCACATTTGGACAAAAATTGACCTCATATGCACCAAAAAACGCAAAGTCAGCGCATAGAGGCAATAATGGGCCATAGACCTACCAAAACTTGTCCAAAACACATAAAACTTGCACAATATACTCATGAGCACATTGCCAAGCTATCTGTGTGGTCATATGTAAAAAATGATGAAATAGACATCCTACGCGTAGGATGTCTATTTGAGCAATTTGGCCCCCAGCTCGCATTTTTCAGTTCTAGATCTCCTTATAACACCTTCCTAACATATCAAATTTCAAGCCATTCTCATCACATTTGGCCCCCAACACCTCCAAGAAGCACTTTTTGAGCCTAAAAACACTACACGTGCTCTTACCAACACCAATTCTTGTCCACATCAAAATACAAGATCAGGGCCATGTTCCACATGCCAAGAGCTAGCCCTAGAACCAATTTCAAGCAATTTTGATGAAATAGACATCCGACACGTAGGATGTCTCCAGTGTGATTTTGACCTACTGTGTAAGATCTGACTTCATGGGAGCCATTAACATGGTGCAAGAAGCCTATATATCAAATTTCAACCCATTTGAGCATCATTTGCCACCTGCTGAGGACATCCTACCCAATTTGTGAGCCAAAAGCTTGAATCTGCCCAGGAATGCACTTTTTGATGCCCAATCCCAATTCCAATCACATAGCCATGTTGCACAGGTCAAGGGCCACCAGCCTACCAAGTTTCACCAAAAACAGGCAAGGTAGACATCCTACGCGTAGGACATGTCTAAATGATAATTTTTAGCCAGAAAGTTACTGTGAGCACATGAAGAGTTTCCCTAGTTCCTTTTAAGTTTTATTTTCAATTTTCAAGTCATTTGGATAGTTAGAACTCAGTTTCTCAGCTAATACGGAAAAAACGCTAACTTCGGACTACTGAGTGCAACAGGATCTATGGCAGCCGCAAAATCACCGGCAAAGAAGAAGAGGATGACAATAAAAAACTACTTGGAAGAAGTAGAGCCATTTGTGATCCCAGAAGGAACCCTGAAGCGCGAACCAGCACATGGATTCAGGATGATTTGCTAGAGTCCAATGATTTGAAGATCTACCAAGGCGTGTTCAAAGATCCTAAAGGAAATGCTGTAGAGCTACACATGATACCACGGGAGCTCAATGAGTTTGTCAGAAGCAAGATGGGAGATTACCTGGAAAAGCTGGATCTACATAACTACTTTGAAGCTTTGCCAACGGGGATTGACATCAAAAGAGTGTGGGAATTTGTAACCACTATCAAAGAAGATGGAGTGGCCCGAGTCACTGATCTGCAAAGCAAGCCAGATACCATGATTGTCATCACAGAGAGGGTGGTGGCAGCCGCACTAGATATCTCCAACAAGGGAGATAGTGTGACAAAGAGGAGAGATGAAGTCAAAGTCTACTCAGAAAAAAAGAACAACTACACATTTGAAGATATTGCAAATCCAAAAGTGGCTATCATGAGTCAGCTCTAAACCAATACTTCCACATGTGTACAAAGCGGCCACAAAAGTACAGGATGCCACTTGGAGCCATTGCTACCACCTTCACCTGGGCATTGCAAAAGAGCAAGCCAAAAGTGATAAATTATGCTGCTTACATCCATGACAACCTGGTGAAGATGGGGAACAAAAATCTTACCTACATTGTACCTGGTGAGTTGATAACAAAAGTGGTCTATGGAGCACTGCATGCCAAGGGGAACTAGCCTGAACCTCCCTCACAGAATGACGGGCTAAATCTGAAAGAAGATAAAGAAGAAGAACCTCCAAGGGCACCCAGAGTAGCCACACGGTTTAAGCGCCAGTTAGAGACCGTGCTAGAAGAGCCGCCAGAGTCAAAGAAAGGAAAGAAAGAAATTTTACAAGTGCCAATCAAAGAGACCAAGTCACAGAAAGCGGCACGGCTAGAACGGCTAATGGAAAGCTTCAGAGCCAAAAGAGCACTCAAGGGAGATTTGAGCGAGTTGTTGAAGCCTTCCTTGGAAGCCATGTCGGGATCATCTCGAAGGGTTCACTGGGATAGGTTCGAAGACTACATCAAAAACTTCCAGATCCTAGATGCTACGACGAAAAATATCCCTAATATCCTATTTACAGAAGAAGAAGTGGATGAAGTACGACAGTAGCTGCTCGAAGAGCAGGAAGGCCAAGAAAGGGAGAGAAAGACCAAGGCGGACAGAGACTTCAAGAAGAAGCCTGCAACTCCACCGTCAAGCCGGGAGTCCATCCCACTGCCATCACCACCTCCCTTAGCCCTCCACAAACCCAACAAAAGGAGGATGAACAAGAAGATTCAAAGCAAGAGAAGAGCCAAGAGAAAGAGCAGAAAGAAGAAGCCAAACCGAAACAGGAAAAGCTAGATCCAGAAGAAAGAATTTCAGAATATTTCTTCATCTACTAGCTGCGGGTTACTCTCGAGAAGAGGCAGCTACGGTAGCATTTGAGTTGGCAAGCACAAGGCCCAAGGAATAGATGCAGAGCCTGTAGTAGAACTGAAAGAGATGGCCACAGATACAGTGGACCTACAGCCACCAACCAATGATTGGGATGTGGTGATGCAAAAGCTAACCGAGCTCAGGGCAAGATCAATGGCCACTGAGAGTGAGATTGATACTCTCAAGACAAATGAAGTTCTTATCAAATCTGAAGTCGACACACTACAGGGCCAAGAGCATATAGAGAAACAAATAGAGCTGCAAGCCAGTCTGGATGTGGCATTACAAATATGCCAGAAGATGGAACGACAAAATCAGGCTGCAGAAAACAAGCTTCAAAGAGCTGAAGAAGAATACAAGAAAATCACAGGTCATTGACAGATGCAGAGAGAGAAAGGGACAACCTGACTCTACAACTTGTTGAAGAGTCCAAAGAAGTGGAAGCCCTGAGGAATGCCAAAGAAAAGGAAGAGATATAGCATGAGGCGAGCCAGGATGAGGTAAGAGAGCTTAAAGATCAAAACATCCAACGGCTGAGAGCATCTCTGGCCAGAGTCCGAGCTGCTAGCTCAACTGACATGACTTCAGAGACTGAGCTATATGAAGAACAAATGAAGGATCTCCAAAAGGAGTTAACATTGGAGAAAAGGCAAAGGCTGATGCTGGCTGAGGGCTCTATGGTAATGCAGAACCGCCTGGAAGAAGAGAACAAAGCCATGCAAAATGAGCTAGAAGCCGTAAAAAGAAAGATGGATGAGGATTTTCAAAGATGGCAAGCAGAAAATGAAGCCATCAAGAGGAAGCTTGGGGAGGCGGAAAAAATTAATGCATATCTAAATTACCTCCTAGTAAACATGGGAGAGCAAGCGGAAGAGGAAAAGGAGACACTTCAGAAGCAGATAAAAGAGCTGAGAGGCCATCAACAAATGGAAGAGCAGCAGTTTAGCACTGGGCCAGCAGCCATGGAGGGAATTGACGTAGAAAATGTGTCAGATCCAGTGGACACCACCATGCAAGAGGAAATCCTTGTGGGACCCTCACAAGAGCCACAAGATCTAACACAAGAAGAGGAAGAAAAGTTGCAGAAGGCCATAGAAGCAGCAGTAAAAGACACAGCCAGAGAAGCATTGGAGTGGGAGCAGAGGGTGTTTAAGTCGATTACTATTCAGAAGATAGATGCCAATAACCTTCGGTGTGAATGGCTACAGCCTTCTCTCCCATATCCTCTGCTAAGATACAAAGCTGCTACTATCAACAAACAGATAAAAGAGGAGCCAACGGTGCCATTATACAAAGCAGATATCTCCAAACCTAAAGGGGTCAAGCTAATAGTGGATTCTCAACCCAGGTGGAGAAAGGCATGGCTCACAAAATATCCTCAATACCTAATCCACTTGGTAGAGGCACCTAAAGTGATCAGAGGTAACCTCAGTTTCTGCCCTCTACCAAGGATGAGGACATGGAAAGCCCAAGAGCTGTTGCAGAGAAGCCAACCCACTTGGCTAAATTACCCGAAACTGCTAGGTTTGAAGGCAGAAGAGAGAATAAGTGAGTAATACATGGTGAAAACCCTAACGGGTGCCATCAAATTGTTCACTGGCATGCTTGACCTATCTTGCATCATGATGAGAAAGATATGTAAAACCCTTTTGGCAGTCTTCGAAACCTTCAAATTAGGCTAGGCGACAGACAGTATCTTTTTCTTTCAAGATACATACAGATGTGCATACAATCTGTCTGCTCAGCCTTCTCACGAGGTGATCCATGCATTGCATCAAAGGATTATGTTTTTCCCTTCTTATCACCTCCAAGCCTTTGAAGAAGCCTTCTACACCGGCTTCTTCACAATCAGCACAGATATATTCGGCCCGACACTACTATCTCAGCATGCGAGATATGATTCCCTTCTCAAGTTGAGAGAAAGCCTACACTAAAGAAGCAGCTCAACTACCATGTCGGGGACGACATGAACAAGGAGGGGGGGAGTGTTAGCAGCTGGACACACCCAACGGAGAATGACTGCTTGGTGGAATATTATTTTTTGTAATTATTCATTTATTGAGAAAACCCGACATTTCACCTTTGTAAATAGTGGGGCTTGCAAAAGCTTCCAGATTGTATCCTATTTTTGACAAGTAGATTCAGTAGATGGTTAAAATGGAACATTAGGGTTTGAGATTCTAAGGTATTTATACTACTTTTGACCTTAATGAAAACACCTTTGTCATTTTCAAAAAGTTTTGTCTGTGAGTGAGCATACTGTGTATGAGAGAGAGTGAGAGTTTCATCTTGATGCTACACATGCACCGGTGTTCGGAATCAAGTACAGAGAAGTGTAGCGTGTTGCCCCCGACGAGAGCTACGCACCGATACCTACATTGCGGGTGTACGGTTTGGTTTCCCGAGCTCGATCTACGAGCTTCATCTGGTGATTCGGTGAGCATATGTTATCCGTTTTTGCATTTCAGCATATCCACGTGTTCGCATTGAGTAAAGCTACACATTAGGCACTTTAGTTTTTGGAAATGATGACCTGCAAATTTTGACCAGACATCCTACGTGATTTTGCACCAGGTGTTTAGGGTTGGGATTTTGGTTCATGGAACTTAGGGAGAGTGACCTATTGGTGTTAGTAGGGTCTGCTTCAAGTTCTGTGGCATTTCGAGAACGTTTGATGGGTATTTGGCTCTTGAAAGCGTTGTAGGAAATCTTCTCTTATGCACTTCTCAAGGTTGTAGCTTAGACATTAAGTAGAGACCTCTGTAGGAATTAGTCGATAGTCAGACGAGTGTAGATTGACACCCTATGCTTGCTTCCACGCGCCATCGGGTCGCGCTTTGTCCTTAGCTGACAAATCTTGTTAGGTGAGTTCTCGTTGTGCTGACGTCCGTCGCAACGTATTCGCCAACAATCCTCCACGACAGCAAGCGTAGAGCGGTGAGTGACACACCATTGTCATGTTTGAGGTTACTAATTTAGGCTAGTTGCATGGTTGGAGCCATCTGTGGCTCGCACACAGTGTTAGGCAAGTCCCTTGCTTCAATACTTGCGGCAGAAGCCCACAAGCTCTTAAATTCAATAGGTTGCCATGTGACCAACACCTCCATTGTTGCATAGAAGAACAATGCAAGCGCACAGGAAGTGTCCCAACCAGTGTCCATGAGTGGAGTAAAGGCAAGGTATTTTTTAAAGAGGGTTTGGTCTAAGGAAAGGGGTGTTGTTATCGGAACATCAACATCTGAAGGTGGATGGGAGTTGTGGAAGGATCTCTGTAAGTATACAACAGACAATGATAGCAATGCAAGTGTTGTGCTTAGCCGACAACATGTTTGGGTGGTGTTCAACAAGATGATGAAGATACTATGACTTGCAAGCACAACCGTTGAGCAATGACAAGAATTCCAAAATTTGGTGGTGGAGTTCACAAAGGCAGTCATCATTGCATGGGGTGAATCGAACATTACACACTATATAGTGAGTGCTTGCTATTCCGACTTGGCCCATACTATGCTTTAGTTTTGATCATTGATGTGTTGTGGCTTTTTGGGCAGCACATCCTCTATGCATAGTGCATACTTTATGAACATGTATGGTTCATTGGATCTTTGGAGCACGCAAGATATGGAGAAGTTAGACTATCGTGCCAGGGGTGTCTACTTCAAGAATGCAAGACATGGAGGAGGTTTAGTGCACTCATGCTATCTCCAGAAAATGTTCACCTGGTTTTATTGCACCACCTTTTGACGCAAAGTGTCGATTGAACATGCAAGGCCATTGCGCTTGGCAAAATAAACCCATCGATTGGCCATTGTTCGTTCCTCAAACGTTGGAGATCCTCACAAGGTCCTGCACGGCATGCAGTATGGCAAGCATTAAGGACTAGGGTTGGAAAAGTTTGGGTCAGGCGGTAGTAGATGTATTTAGAATCTCATGAAAATGGAAAATCTACTACATTTGGATTCTCTTTTTTTTTGGATCAAGTGTTTGCATTGTTTGATTGTTTTTGCAATTTTAGAAGTGTATGTTTCACTCTGTTTGTTTGAATAGTTCTCCAATTTCATGTGGTTTTAAAATTCAAAAGATTATTTTCTCATGCTTTTAGTGGCTCTTTTCCACCATGTGAACCCGCCCTAATATGGCCACCCAATATAAAGAGGTAAACTCCCCCCCCTTCTCAAACACATAACACTCCTTACCTCACCGAACACCACAAGCTCTAAGAAGGCCCCCAAATGCACTTTCACGATGGCAAGGACAAAACAAACTGCAAAGAAGAATCCAAAGACCATTGAGGCATGCAGAAAGCAGAAGATGCGTGCAAATCAACAACCTAAAGAGCTAGTTGACCCGGATCAAACAGAGACGGACACGTCCGATGAACGTCCGTTATGAGAAGGGGAGGACATTCCAGTGAACCATAGGGTGGGCGGGAAGGTGTTGCCAGGCAAAATGGGCCCGATGCCATGTGGTCCAGGTCGCCACCCTGTGGCCGACAAGTCACTGCCCAGAGGAATGGGTACCATGCCTCTGATCAACCCAACAATGATGAGCGTAGCAGTGATGAAGATGAGGATTATGATCCAGATGAAGATGTCCCCCCAGCCACCTCCCAAGCATCATTGAAAGTCAAAATTCTACAGGAAGCTGCATAGAGCAAAGCCACAAGGAGCTCAGAGGCTCCCACAATGCCGCCCTCAAAGAACACGACGGTTTTGTCGAGCGTTTGTTCAGATTCGGCATTACCAGAAGACAGCAGACATGCTTATTAAGAAAGCACCTTTTGCACGGACATGTAAGGAAGTGCTACAAAGCTACAGCATAGAGCTTTGGATGTCTGCGATTGCCCTCGAATCAATTTAAGAGGCTGCAGAGGTTTATTTGGTCAGTCTCTTTGAAGACACATTCTTATGTGTTGTCCATGCCAAGCGTGTAACAATCATGGCCAAGGACATGCAACTTGCACATCTCCTAAGGCAGGATTGATACCCTCTGACGTCAAAACATTTTTTGTAACTAACTTTTGTATTGCAATTAGTTTACTTTGGAACCCTTGTATTGGATTCAAGTTTTCTTGAGAACTCAATGTATTTTCACTTTGTGACAAATACAAACCGTCTCTATGTGTCTCTCTATGTTAACTTAATGTCCAATTTTAATGTCTATTTGTCTACATTTATTTTGTTAAATGGTTGAAGGTGAGATGCTAATCAGCTGTACAAAAGGCTAATCAACTGGCAACCAAAGCTAAATAAATTCTTTGGTTTGGCTTGAAATTGTCCATTAGGTAAAATTTTTGCTTTGTATTTGACAGAAACTTGAAAAACTTGTCAAATTGGTGTTGTCCACACGACAGCAAGAATCTGCCAGATAGCAGGCTTGCAGGGCCAAATCTCGTTGCCTTGTGGACACATAGAGAATTTCATGAAATGTCACTGATAGGGCACAACTAGTATCAAAAACGCTTTTATATGCTATTTTTTGGACAAGTTTTTTTTAATGTACAAGATCAACTTTCAAACAGTTTGCCTTGTCACTGAACATGAACAAAACAGTAAATTGAACTTTGCAAAAGATCATGGAGAAGAGAGATAATTTTCATTTAAAATCTTGTACATCTAGCTTAACGATCTTTTGACAGGAGGTGCTTTGCAACCTCTCTACGACGTTCTATAGCGTTGGGTAGAATGGATGTAAGTACAGAAGTAGCTATAGCTTGGGCACTGTCAACCTCCAGAGCTTGACAAAGAGCTATACGTTTCATGACCTTGCTGTGGAAGCCAATGCAAAAAGTGGCAATTGAAAGTGATTTTTTCACAATAATAATTGCATGGGTTGTTTGAGGGATGGTGGATGCACACATCTTGCATTGGTAGTTTGCTGATGTAGTGTGCTAGAGCTGCTGGAGGCCCAAACACCGCACACTCTCCCCCCTTCCGGCTAGCCCAAAGGTCCATGTCCAAAACATCCTGCAAAATTGTAATTAACCAAAAGCAAAGAAGAAAGGTTGAATTATCAACATAGAAGATGCTTAGTATTACCTCTTGTTGCTTATCCTAATCATCTATAGTTGGTGTGGCTTCAAGGTTGATAGAGGATTTTCTCTCATCAACCTTGCGGGGGCTCTGTGAACCAGGCGAATTGGGGTGGATAGGAGTTTGGTTGGCAACAATCCTGGCTTGTGTGGCAATGAACTCCTCCTTTACTCTGCTCTGCAGCGAGAATATCCATTGTCACTAGTGCAATTGTGTTAGAAATAGATTCCCCCAATGGAAGCAGCTTGTCATCTATAGATTTTGGTGTAGGATCAAAGGGGAACTCCATCTTGGTGCATATGAAGCTAAGACACTCATCTAGTCGGACACCAAAATACTTTTCAAGATCGTGTAAGAATAAATACTCCTCATCTTCTATAATTATGCTGCTAAGACGGCTAATCTCCACTTCGAGAATTGCAACAGGGTCATGGCACTCGGGGTCGGGCACCTCCGAGGTGCCAGCAATCTACTCTCTCACTTCAATTGCTTCTTCCAAGCCGTGGAGATATTCGGCAGCTTACAGTCTTTGCTCACTTTGGACATCTATAGGCATGGCCTTGGGATCTTTACAATCTGCCATCACCCCACCCACTGCCAAATGCGGGACCTCCATCTCCTCCAAGGAGGGCTCCTTTTTGACAAGGAAGAAGACAGTGGAAATATTGGACAAGAAAGATTGCCCAATTTTGCGCTTCTTGAAGGAATGTGCGACTTCCTTTGTCACTTGAGGGAAGTGGTTTGCCTCTTTTGCAATCACTTCAATGCGAGATAGTCTCTTTGACAATGTGGTGTCGCCCTTGTGGATGTAGAGAAGCAGATCACATGGCAACCACAACATGGTGTTGTCTTCAAAGTTCACAGCATACTTGAGTATATGCACTCTAAGGAAAGAAGAAACCGTAAAAGGGGGGTGTGTGGCTCTTCAGGCACTGCTACTGCATGGGAGGAGGGTGCGCTAGCATGGCTTTACAACGTGGCACTAGAACCATTTACATTGATCTATCAAATCAACTTAAAGACAATGCACTACCAACCCTCCACTCCTCTTGCACTTTCTTGGCTGCCTTTATCTGGTTACCAATCTGAAACAACAAAAATGCTTTTAAATAAGACTAACAATTGGCACATGGAGACAACATATAAACTAAACTTACCTTTTGCTGATTGAGACAAAAGTAAGCATCTTTGATTTCTTTGTAGCCCAAGATAATCAAGTGTTCTCGTATGTTGGTGAGTGTCTAGTGTTCACTGACTTGCACAATCTCAGAAACACCATTTGACAAAGTAACGGGCATGTCAAATGTCACAAAATTAGAACACTAGATTGTAAGGGTATCCACTTTCCACTCTTACACATTCAATGCTCATAGTGAAAACATAAGTACAAAGTAGTGTGCACTTTCAAATATCATATCCCTATACCTGAAGCGCCCACCTTACACTTGTATTTATCTCCTTGGTGCACTCCCTCAATCATTCCCCAATTATCTCCAAGTACCAATTTTAGTGCTTCATACATGACATTATTGCTAACAAACATAGTAGGTGTGACACTGAATGGCAATGTCTTGAACAGGTGTACACAGAAACATGTATGGGGCAGCACCAACTGAGCCCTACTGATTTGGAAGCCTTCCCAAATTTTAATAAGGAGAAAATATTTGAAAGCATCTTCTCCTTCACTGAGAAAAGTGACCACGAATCGGGTCATGGCCATTCCGGACTCAGTATTGAAGGTTTGTCAACAACAATGATCTTACCATATCCATCCTTCGAGGCCAGCACTACATACGTGTGTGAGTAGAAGAAGATTCTTTGTTGCAGCAGAATCGAAGGTGGCAAGTTGGGAAGCATCATAACACAAATGTCCGCATGAAGAGCGTTGAAGGTTCCTGTGAGAATCTTGACTCGATTGTTCCTCAGCAAGGTTGGATTGGAATATATCTATGATAACACCAAAAACTATTAAATCAAAAACAAATAACAAGCGTTTACAACCAGCAACCAACAATGTTTTACTACTTACAATGTATCAGGAAATTTCTTGAGCTTCCATTCCTCAAGCGCATGGAACGCCAAGAGTACACGTGTTGAACAATGGCCATTGTTCCATTGACTCTATGGTTTTTGAAACCAAGAAGTCTCCCCTTCCAATGTTGGTCAAGGTTGCCACGGTTTTGAACTCGATGAGGCCCGATAGCTGCAGGTTGCATGAAGATCCAAGATCCTTTAGATAACACCTGTGGCACTCATTCCCCATCAGATTTTCTAGTGTTATGCAAGCAAACCACCTCTATCTCATCCTTTGGCTTCCTTGAAGTGGAGGGGGTTGACATGGTAGCACCAAAAGAAGAAGAGTTGTGGTGTTAGAGAGAGAGAGGCATGTTGCTTCAGGAATGAAATGAGAAGGAATGGTTGAATGGGAAACAAAGCGGAGAAGAAGTAGTTCAAATGGATGGTGCGGATGAAAGGGGGAGACAGGTCTTGCAGCTATGGAAAGCTTCCATTTGTGATGCAGCTACGGAAAGCTTGTTGGGAGGGGGAGAAGTGGCTAATAGGGAGCAAGGGAAGAAGAACTAGTTCAAAGGGATGGTGTGGATGAAAGGGGGAGACAAGTGGTGCAGCTATGGAAAGCTTCCTCATGTGTTGCAGCTATGGAAAGCTTGGAGGCAGAAGGAGAAAGAGAAGAGAGAAGAGGTAGAATAGAGGGTACGTCTACTGAGAACTGCAAATTTTGGTTAAAGAAAATAGTTTTTTGACCATGTATTTGGTTAGGAGAGCTTTTAGAGAGTGAAAAGTGAGATTTAGGGATTTTCAAAAAAAGAAAAGAAATTTTAGAGTTACTTTATGGACGCCCATGAAAATGGAGGGAACCCCCTCCCCCATCTTTTCCCCCTTCTCTCTCTTTCTAGGCGATCAAGCTATAATGAGGGGAACAAATAGGCACCCATGCCCCTTACTCCCTACCTTTTGAGAGGGTATAGTTGTGGCCACCACCCTCTTCCTATTGGTCCATGCTTAATCGCCCCTTAAGCTAAAGGGCAATTTTGGGGTTCATATTTTTCTTAATGCCCAACACGGGTTGAGGTCTTTCCATACCCATCGGTGGTCTTTGAGCTGGGGCCATATTAGATTGATATATGTACATGAGCTATCCTTGTGGCCTCATAAGCACATATTGAACATTCCCATCATACTTTGGTCAGTAATAGCACTCAATGGTCTCATGGTTGGTCCATTTACCCTCGATTGCACACCATTTTTGTGGCCTCATTGGTTGTCCCTATTGAGGCATCCCTTGCCCAAGTCCCCTCATAGGTGCTTTTTGCATGTTATTCATCCTTTTGAGCATGTCTTCTATGGCTATAAGCAGTGCTGCAGCAACACTTCCCACTTGTGCTAATTTGGTGGATGTTGTCTTCTCACTTTGATTATCCTTAGGGACATCTTCTTCATTGAAAAAATCACAATTGTCTCTTAAGTCAATAGCATCTGATACACACTCTTCTAGGGTCATATGTTTCTTGCCATACAATAGAGCATGAAGTTCTTTGTTTAGCAGTCCCTCTAGAAACAATGATACTAATCTTTCTTCTGCAGGTGTTTCTTGTTCTGGGCATCTTGCAATGTACTGTTTCATTCTAGTTGCACAATCCCTAACAGACTCACCTTGTTTTTGTTTGAAGCTATAGATTTGAGCTACAATATTGTGTTTGATCCCCATTTTTGAACATGCAACTACAAATCCTTGAGCTAATGTATTTAAGTCCATGATTGACCTTGGTGGAATGTTTTGGAACCATGTCAGTGCTTTTCCTTCTAATGTCATTCCAAATCCCTCAAACTAAGTATGGAATCAAATATGCGTTCTGCTCTTAGCACTTGGTTAAAGCTTCCTAAGTGGTCATATGGATCCCTAGATCCATTATATTTTTTGACCCTTTTTTGAAAATCAAATGGTCTGAAAAATCTATTTGGTTCAACTCCCGGTCTTCTGGCAGTTGGTCCTATTCCGAGTCCTCTGAACCAGTCTGTTGGAAATAGTGAGTCATGCAGCCCTGGACTGGCTTTAGCGTCACCTGGTTTTCTTCGTGATGAGGTAGTTTCAAGTTTTCTAACATTGCTCTAAAAAGATCTCTCACGGAGTTCATCTCTTGGAATAGTTTCTAGTCCTTGGCCCAATATCCAATCCCTTATGGAGTACCCTCGGTATTTGGTTTGTTCCACCTCCTCAGGACTCATTATAACCAAGTTATTGTTATAGAAATTCCTAAATAGGTAGGTTGGTAGATCTGTTGAACCCTTGTCTTTGATTTTGAAGATATAGATGATCTTCATGGGCGTTACCTATCTTGATTTGGCATGTGAAGTCCATAGAAGATCTTTGACATTTCAATCCTCCCAACAATAGACTCCGTTCCTAGGATTATTTGTGCTAAGCCGTTTCAAAGGCTTCAAATCAACTTGATCCTATCCCTCAAATTCTGAAGTCGGTGGTCCTTAGTTTGTTTCCATATATGGAATTATGGTATTTACTTCTAACCCCCATTTGTCTATCACATCAGGGTTTTCAACTTGTAAGTACTGAGTTCCGTTTTTATCCATGTACATTTTTCCTTGTTTGTTTGCCCTGATTTCCTCTTCAAACTCTATGTCATGGTCCTCAATGCGAATAGCATACTCTTCATTAGGATCCAGGTAAACCTGAGCTCCATGGCCATTTGTCTTATAAAAGGTGAGTATGTGCTTATACCGCACTGTCGTTCCGGTTCTTGCATGAGTCGATTGATTCTAAAAAAGTGTCTGAGACTTCTTCAAAGATAGTGTCCAATTGATCGCCTTGATTCACACTCTCTTCGGTGGATACTCTACTAGCGTTCTCTCCAAATATGCCTTGATTTGCTAGTATACGACCAGATCTAAGGTTCATATAGACTTGTGAAGCCCTGGATAGAGTACTTACCGTCGGATTGACTTGTTATCAATTTTTCCACTTGACTTGATTGCAACTCCTGTCAAGCTTTTGATTCCTTGTATGCAATCTGATTCCTGTATCAGTTTTAATCAAGTTAGCTATTCTTTCACAAAGACTATACAATTTTTGCTAACTGTTGTGATTGGTCTATGTGTATCACTTCAATTTGAGCTAAGCGAGTCAGCACTTGAGACTTTCAGATTCTACTTTTGCAAAAAGCCAAAGGACTAATCTGCAACTTAGAAACTGAGTGAACATGTACTAATTTGGACCGACTGAACCCAAAATTGACTGGTGACCTTGTATTAAGTTGTTCTAACATTGTACAAGCTCAAAAGTCAAAAAATTTGTCCCTGTGTATCAGAAGTAAATAATTGCGATTATTTACTTTTCTCAATTTTTTGCACTTTTTGGCTTGATTTGCCAAGTATTCAACTTATTAAGGTCTCTCGACAAGTTTCATTGAGTTTGAACAAAATTTGTTCAAATTATCAACTGTTTCGTGTTCGCAGACCCAGTTTTCAAGAATCTGGCTTAAGTCTCATTTTGTGATCCAAATTCACCAGATTTGATTTATGAGGTCTACTTGATATGCTTGACGTTGTGATATACTCAAATGTGCAAAAAAATTCCAATTTTGTAGCAGATGTAAATAATCGCGATTATTTACTTCTAGTATTTTTATGCAAAAGTTTTTCTCACAATGTTGACACAGAAGATTAAGCAGCTCAACTTAAGGTCCCTAGCCAAGTTTAATCCAGTTTTGATAATTCCTGTTCAAATGGTCAAGAGTCTTCTGTCTGCAGATGGCCACAATTATCACTTCAATGATCCAAATCTTACCAAATTTGATTTGTGGGCTTAACATAACATGCTAAAACTAGTGGTATGTTGGGTTGGTCAAAAAAGTTGTAAAATGGGACAAAAATAAATAATTGCAATTATTAACTTCTGGTAAATTTTTGCATCTCTTTGGTCAACTGAGCATGTACACTTGTTTAACATTTCACTATAAGCCTATGAGTCAAGTTTCACTAAGTTTGAACAAGATTTTCCCAATTTACAGACAAGTTCTCGACAATCAGTACAGATTTCAGTTTTTACCAAGGTTTTGGTCAGTTTGGTGATCCAAATTCTATGGGTCTTTAGAAAAGGTGTTTGTACACATGCATAGAGTCTCTGGTATCACCCTTGGTCACTTTTGAGCTGAAAGTCACGATTATTTACTTTCAGCCTAAAATGAGCACTTTTTTCAACTTATTCAGTGAACAGTCTTTTGATGAGCTATTTTAAGCCTCTGAGTCAAGTCAAAAATTAATTTGTCCTAAAATGTCAAGAAAAAGTAAATAATTTGAGTTTTTGCAAACTCTTGAAATTTTACCTCAAATGCGTCCTTAAGCTTACCCACTGGTTCATACAACTTTTTAAAGCATAATCTCCAGCCGGATTCTATGGTTGACAGCCTTTTGTTGCTATTTCTAGACGTAGACCTGAAATTCTGCAACTTCACATAAACAACTCATAAATGATTCTTTTGGAGTGAGCAATGTTCTGGGATGCCACCTCGGATTTATGGTTTTTTGAGCCTTGATCTTAAGACTTGTCTCGTCCATCAATCATTCTCAAAATCCTAATCTAATCCTACAGTTCTATAATCCCAAAAGGTACTTAGCAAGTGCAACCTACTTCCAAGCTACCTCTACAAAGCAAAAGACGACAATCTTAAGCTATGCGGTTTTAAATAGAAATTTTTGACTCTAGGTGATCCTAGAGGAAGTTAAACGATAACTACACAAGACGCTCGTGTTTTTCCCTAGTTTAGGTCTCTTCGATCGCCGACAGCGGCGCCAAATGTGGGACAGGTGTCTAACCTCACTCCTATCTTATTGTAGACATAGCGAGAACCACGAATATAATTGTCAATCCATGGGACGAAGCTAACTCAACTAGTGCATAGAGGCTACAAGACATTGTCAATATCTTGAAAAGCAACAAACTACTTGCATCTAACTCACTCAAATCACCAAAAGCTAGTCGTTAATCGGCAAACAAATCACAACCGTTACAGCATCAAACGACATCCAAACGTTACGAAACTTCTAGGACATGTTTATAAGACCTAAGCACACTGGTGTCTCACATTAGGTCAAGTGCAAAAATCACAATTATTAACAGCAATGAGTATTTGATCTAGTGGTTTTCGACCCTGAATGCATCTAAATGCTTACCAATGATGCCCCAATACCCCTCCTATACTTATTTTATGATTTTGAAGCTTAAATTCCTACTTATGATGAAATTAGGCCGCGGTTCGTTAACGCCAAAAGCTACGTACTAGCATGAAATGCTTACGTCAATGCGTAGAGCTCTTACCTGCAGTTGCAATGCAACAGACGGCTCTGCAATGTGACAACCGGGAAGGGAGTAGGAAGCGCGAGAGGAGAGAAGTGAGTGTTGTTTACTCACACTGTGTTTCTATTATCCAACAACTTATAAAATACTTACAGAAATTGGCTTTTATACCTTAGCCAAGGTTTTTGTGGCCAAACCCAATAATTTGGGAGCTCTAACTAAAGATAGGTTGATACAATCTGGAAGCTTGTAGCCCTAGCTCATCTGATATGGTCGCTTCTTTGCCGCCTCTTGAAGCACCTGTCAAACATGTTTGTGAAGGCTATATTTTGGGTAAGATGCAGTGTTAAAAGTTTCCAGCGGATGCTTTAGTTGGGGCCACATGCATGTTACAACTTGTGCATAGTGATGTTTGTGGGCCCATGCAAACTCCGTCCTTGGGCAATTACCTTTACTACATGAATTTCATTGACAATTACTCCAGGCATGCATGGGTGTATCCGCTTAAAGTGAAATCCAAACTTTTTATATTCTTCAAACAATTGTTGGCTATGGCTAAAAATGTCTTGAAATGTACTATGGGTACCCTCTGTTCTAATCGAGAGGGGGAGTATATGTCTCATGAATTTATGCATTTCTAGCTAGTCGTGGGATAAAACACCAATGTATAGTGCCTTATATGCCTCAGCAAAATGGTGTTGCTGAGAGGAAAATTAGATGACTTACAAAAATAGCACAATGTATGGTCAAAAGTCAATCTTTGGTGCATTCATTTTTGGCTTGAGGCCATCATGTGTGCCAATTATGTACTAAATAGGTGTCCTACAAAAGCTTTGCAGTCTATTACTCCATATGAAGCATGGAATGATAGAAAGCCTCCTATTGAGCACGTGCATGTTTTTGGTTGTTTGGCATATTCTTTGGTGCCACAAACACAACGCTAAAAATTGGATGATAAGGCTGTCAAATGTATTTTTGTTGGTTATAGTGTTGAAAGAAAAGTTTACAAGTTGTATCATTTGCAAACAAAGTGTATTCTTGGTTCACATGATGTAGTGTTTGTAGAAGATTCTGTTCAGACCTTGTTGTCATGTACTAGAGATAGTAATGTAAGCTCACATGACATTTATGACACTTTGTTGTCTCTTTTTTGTGATGGAAGTTCAAATGTAAATTCCAATGAGGCAAATGTACAGCCTATGGGTCTTTCTGAATATGTTATAGATCAGCTTATTATTGATGCAAATGTACATGTTGTAGTTGACGAGGAAAGGGCTGAAATGAGCACGCTAGAGGTATGCCAAAATGGCTAGGGAATACATTGTGTGATAGTAAATTGGATGCACCTTTGTTTAGTCATACTCATGCTTGCCATGCATATTATGCATCAGATTGTTATGCTTTGGCTATGTCTAGCTTACATGATGTTGAGGAACCTCTATCTTTCGATAAAGCATAGAATTCAAAAAATTGGATAGCTGCCATGCAATCTAAATATGATGCACTTGTAGAAAATGGCACATGGACTTTATGTTATTTGCCTCCTGGCAAAAAGGCCATTGGTACAAAGTGGGTTTACAAGTTAAAACGCAAGCCAGATGTGAGATTGATTGCTATAAGGCTTGACTTGTTGCAAAGGGCTATTCACAACAGAAAGTCATAGATTATGAAGAGACTTTTGCCCCCACTTTCCGTATGACTACTGTACATTTTCTATGTGCATTGGCATCTCATTTTGGTTGGGATGTACATCAATCTAACATTGTTACTACTTTCTTGAATGGTGACATATTTGAGGAATTTTATGTAACATAGCCTCACGATTTTGTCGAGAAAGGACAAGAGGATAAAGTGTGTAGATGTAAGAAATCTTTGTATGGGTTGAAGCAATCTCCTTGTGCTTGGTATGAGAAGGCTGACACTCATTTGGTCAAACGAGGCTTTTGTAACAGTCCGACAGAAAGCACATTGTATGTAAAGCGTGAGGGTGATGTACTTCTCATTGTGCTTCTTTATGTAGATGATTTGTTGATCACTGGACCAAATGAGAGACATATTGTTGAATTTAAAGCTGATTTGAATGATACTTTCAAGATGAAAGATTTGGGGCTATTGCATCATTACTAGGGTATACAATTTAAGCAGTGTGATGGTGGTAATGCCTTCTATCAAAAAAGTTACCTATTGCCACTCCCATGGAAGCAGGTTTGAAATTGAGTCTTCGTGATGTTGGTGATCCTGTAGCTGTCACTCTTTACCAAACTTCTGTTGGATGCCCCATTTATGTATGCAACACAAGGCCAAATATTCAGTTTGCAATCTCACAGATCAGCAAATTTATGCATAGCCGAGGGTCTAAGCATTGGCACGCTATCAAGAGTATTTTCCTCTACTTGAGTGGCACTTCACTTCTTGGCTTGTATTATCCCAAAGGGGGATCATTGCCACCAGACTGATATGTTTTTTTGGACTCAGATTGGGCTGGTTGTCTTGACATGCGAGTGTCCACAAGTGGTTTCTGTTTCATGCTTGGCAGTTCATGTATATCATGGTTGAGCAAGAAGCTTACCTACTGTGGCCATTTCTAGTTGTGAGGCTAAGTACAAGGAAGTCTTCACAGCTATGGTTGAGTGTATATGGCTCAGATGCATTGTGGCTTATTTGGGTGTTGGACTGGACACTGCCAACACTATCTTCACTGACAGTCAGAGCGCATTGGTAGTAGCGAGGAACCCAATTTTTCATGCTCGCACAAAGCACATTGAGGTGCATTACCACTATGTTAGGGAGAGACTCTTAGCAAGAGAGATCAAATTGGCTTATGTGCCAACACATGACAACCTTGCAGATCTTTTCGCAAAGGCATTGTCTGGTGAGAAGTTTGAAGCTTTCCACAAATCTTTGGGCTTACTCCCCTTTGTGGATTGATCATGTCCTCATGTCATGACACTTCCCTTTACTCTGTGTGCCAGCTCTCATTCATTGCATCACTCTAGGGGGGATTTGTTACCATATACATATGGTAGTCATGTGTGTGAACACACTTAGGACCGTCGGGCCATCTTTTCCCTCGTAGGAGGGTTTTTCCCCCGTGCATTTTATATACGCCCATCATTCTAGGGCTATCTATCTTTCCATTTCACACTAAGTAATACACTCTCTGTTGTGTACCTTGAGCTTCCTTCATCTTCTCCAAGCTGTTTGTGTTTATTGCAACACTAATTCCAACACAATCCTTGGCAAAGTGACCAAATATTTTTCACTCAAAGCAAGCCCCAAAGTAGGTTTTGAAATTGAGAGGGATTGTTACGAGCCTGACTTGTGCCAACATTGATCACCATGCTCTTAGGTGGAATCCTAGCAACATTCCAACCTATACAAACCTGGTTGGAGGTCCTTCCTAGATTCCTATTGTTAGGAATAAACAAAGGGGTTCCCAATTGACTGGCGAGCAACTTGATGTTATCCTAGAGACAACTAGGCAAACCCACAAACTCAATCCAAGCAAGGTGAATCCCCTGGAGAGACTCTATGGAGTCAAAACCTGACTCCCATGGTACCACACAAACAATTGTCCTATAAAAAATAAGGGGCCCTTTATTAAGGATTTTTGAGACATTTAAGTCTTCTTTGAATCTCACTGAGCGAAAGCGCTTGGTGAGGTAAGTAGTGTTTTCAATTACCCCCCATGCCCATGAATTTGAGATTGACAAGTAATTTTTAACAAGCAAGACTCTATCGATCATTAAGAAGGTTTTTCTCCATACCTTTGTTGAATTTGTGATGCAAAATGATGGTTACACCTATTCTACACTACCTGTACCACTTGAAGATACCATACTTACATTTATTTCTTCTATAAAGGAACTCTTTTAAGTCTTTTTGATTTTCCATGCTAATAGTTTTAAAACTAAATTAATAGGTATATCATTTGGCGGGGAGTAGGGTTCCACTTGGTGGCCCCACCTTGTGCATCCTACCCTCAGGTTTAGGGAGGGGCAAATGCACACACACACACACACACACACACATATGCTACTGCTTATATGCAGTTTAACTCCTTCTGGTATATAGGAGTGGCTTGTTGCCACTTCCTAGGTATAATTAACTGGGGACTAGTCTCAGTAACTAGTATTGGCCTGGGAAATCTCTTGTGAAAATGGTTTGACTTCACTAGGTGAAATTCTAAATTGGAAATTAGTGGGTGGTACCTAACACTTTAAGAGTTAAGAGGGATAATGGGGTTTTGGGCGGGCTGACGTGACTCTGTAGACCTTGTCCTCATCTGCTTGATGATGCAGTGGCTCTTTCCTGGCTGCATCAACTCTACAGTGTGGTCTCTCTCTCTCTCTCTCTCTCTCTCTCTCTCTCTCTCTCTCTCTCTCTCTCTCTCTCTCTCTCTCTCTCTCTCTCTCTCTCTCTCTCTCTCTCTCTCTCTCTCTCTAAACAACTCTAAGGAAGGGGTAGGAGATTTATCCTTATTCATTGAAACATTCCCACCCTGACACTTGCTCACAAAGGAGAGTTAGTCAAATTCTCTTTTGAAGGTGCTGAACTGACCAATTATTTATGCAAATTATGTGGTCTCACCTGTGTGTTAGTTTCAGGTCCATCCATTCTGGTACAAACAGTACCAACAGTTTATTTTGTAGGGACCCCCTGGCCATAGATTCTATCAAGGCCTTTCAGAAAGAGATGTGTTCTCTCTGTAAGACCTCTCTTATGGAAATGGTACCTAAAGTTGCTTGGTTTTTTCCCTTCTTGCCTTCCAAACAAGTTGAAATTGAATCCGTTGGTGTGGACCATCACCTTTGGGACCTTCCATACAAAGGCTTTCTAGCTCCTATCTCTATCAAAACCTGGGTTTTTCCAGCCAATCTTCCGGCATCTTCAATGGAAGAAGCACGACCCAAAGTATTAAGACGCATCCAGTCTCTTGATAAAGATGACCTTATTAAAGCCCCTTTCACTATGCAGTTTCTTGATACAAAGAAATGTGGCTCCAACACTGGTTTGTATGTGCGTACAAAGGACTTGATGGATTTCTCCAAAAGTAACTCTGAATACTACACTAAGTCTATTTGGAACATTTATAGGCCCTATGTCAAATGCGCTTGTCGGCTTCTTGATCCTAAGTCCTCTTGTGAATCAAGTGACGGACGCAAAGCGGACCCCGAACCCCGACGGCCTCTAAAACACCGGGGGCCGAATGGCTCGCCTCGAGCCTGCCACGGTAAAGCGAACAGGGGGCACCACCTAGCTTTGAGCGACTAGGACGCAAAGCCCACGGTGATATAAACACCGCAAGCCTACACACCGAGAGAGAGAAAAGGAGAGAGAGAGAGAGAGAGAGAGAGAGAGAGAGAGAGAGAGAGAAAGAGAGAGAGAATACTTGCAATTGATGAAAACAACCTCGGGGGTGGGAGGGTGAGTTATTTTCTGCAATATTTACAAGGTGGCATGCCGTGATGGTAGAGAGGTAGGGAGAGCAGATGGTGCAACCTACTTGGTGCGTTCTCTAGGGCGACTCAATGACGGTGAATACTCATTGCCAAGAGCGTGCATACGTGTGTGCATCGACCATTGGAGTCGAGAGGTGAATGTGGTTCCCTTCGCATGGTGCAATTTCCAAGGCAAACCCAACACACAAGACCCCCTCCCCGTGATGGTGATGGTGTCAATCCCTCCTACTACACTCTACCCAATGCTTGGTTCCACATAAGTTGCCCCCCCCCCCCCCCGATAGTGACCTCTCAATGCCAATTTCTAGGTGTTGGCTGCTTGGATTATGGTAATCCCAGTGTGGTTAGGGTAATCTTAATCAGGGAGACAAAGCAAGTGGTGGGCCCGGTGTGGTTGACCCTTGCTTTGTTTTGGGGAAGGTTATTAAAAGATGGGAATCTCTAGGTGGGCCTTTGTCACCATCACCTAGAGAGAGGATATTTACAAAATGGAAATTTACAATGGCTCGGGTGAAAAACTGAAGATAATGGTAAAATAACCTAAAAATTACCGGGATGGCGTCGTGGTTGCGTGTTGCCGGCGAATGGAGTGCTGCCGGTGCGTCGGTGTCGAGCGTACTTCTTTTCGGAGTCGGCCGTGGCATGCCTTCGGCGCATTTCTATTTTTTGTTGTTGGCGGCGTGTGCTTTGGATCCTTCTTCTTTTTGTTTGTTGATGTCGTAGCCTTTTCCTTTGTATTGCGGTGCGGTGAGTATATACGTGTGTGTACGTATTTGTGCATGAGGCGGGTGTGTGTGTCTTTTGTATAGGTATGTGTGTGCGAAAGCGTGCGTGGGAAGGGGGGCTATATATATATATAATGTATATATATAATTTTTTATTTTTTATTTTCCTTTTGCGGATGGCCAGTGGCTTACTCTTCTGCACAAGGCGGAAACGGAGGGGGGGAGTAGGATAGGGGGTGTGACTGTGTGTGGGTGGGTGAGTGTGTGTTTGTGTGTGTTGTGTTGGCGTATTTGCTGCTGCCCGCATGGGGTGTGTGTGTGTGTATCGAATGCAGCGCGCGGCGCCCAGCGCATGGGGAGAGAGAGGAGAGGGAGGGGGGGTGTTGTGGGGTGTGTGTGTGAGTGAGAGGGAGTGTAGCGTTGCCAGAGAGAGAGAGAGAGAGAGAGAGAGAGAGAGAGAGAGAGCTTTGGTGTGGCCTGACGGTATCCGGATGAGAGAGAGAGAGAGAGAGAGGGAGCTTGGCGTGGCCGTGACACGGAGAATGAGGCAGAGGGGGAGGGGATAGGGGTGAGGGGATCAGAGATAGAGAGAGTGTGTGAGGGAGAGTGAGGGGAGAGGGGGAATGGCAGGGTATGGGAGATGTGTGGGTGAGCGGGAGAGGGGGGGGGGGGGTGTTGTTGTCTTGCATGGGGCTTGAGGACGAAGGGGAAATAAGTCAATGGGGGGGGGGGGGGGGGTTAACGGAATATATCTGCGGGCCAAAGAGGGGGGGAATGAGGCCGGGGGGGGTGTGAATGAGCCGAGGGAGGGTGAGGCGAGCGGGTGGGGAAGAGGGAGGAGGGGTCGGGGGGAGGGAATATTGGCGGGCCAAAGAGAGGGGGGGGGAAATGAGGGTAGAGGGTAATGGGAGAGGGGATAGGGTGAGTGTAAGAGTGAGGGGGGGGAGGGGGGGGGGGGGGGGGGGGGGGGGGGGTGTTCTCACGCGGCTCACACCGAGGGAGCATGAGAGAGGGGTTGGGGGTTCCTTCTCTCAGTTTTTGCCTGGCCGGGGAGGGTGAATCTGGAGGAGACAGATATTAGGGAAGGGGGTATGTAGGGAAAATGGGGGGGAGAGAGTGCGAGGGTTTTATCCGATGCCCATAGGGCGGGAGGGGCTCAAAAATAAGTTAGAGTGGGGGGGTACTGAGAGTGGGGAGGGTGTAATGAGTTTTTTTTCTTTTTTTTCTACTTGATTTCCGAAAGTCGGCTATCATTAGCCCTCTCTCTTTTGGCTACAGGCATTCATGCTTCTAGCCCTTCTTGAGTTTCTTCAGCTGTAGAGTTAGAGGGTTCTCCCTCTTCTGGAATGTCTAGCACGAATTCTGGGTCAAACCTAAGGAAATACCTCTTCAGTCTCCATCCATTGACTCTAGTCTTGTGAATTCTCCCATCTGCTTCCATCAGCTTATAGCTGCCGTTGTCGTAGCGCTTCTTGATGATGAATGGCCCTTCCCATCTGGGTTGAAATTTCTTATCCTTCCTGGTATCAAATCTGTTGTCGTATCGCAGCACTAGCATGCCTTTTCCAGTCCTTTCTCTTTAAGCCCTTGATTGAAAGTGAGTCGGTGTCGTTCTGCCTGTGTTGCATAGTGATTGATTGCTTCTTCCCTATCCAGTTGGAGTCTCTCTAGATCCAAGATGTGGTTTCGAAGGTTTACGATTGGGCGGTGGGTCTGGCTGGCCAAGACTCGTAAGCTGGCTATTTGTACCTCAATGGGTAGAATTGCCTCCTTCCCATAAACTAGATGGAAAGGGGTGAAACCTAGTGATGTTCGGAACGTTGTTCTGTAGGCCCAAAGAGCTACCATGAGATGTTTATCCCAATCTCTTGTATGGTTGTTCACCTGTTTTGTGATGATCTTGCAAATCATTCCATTTACCTTCTCTACCAGACCATTGCATTGTGGATAGTATGGTGTGGAATGCCGACGTGTGATGCCTAACTTCTTCATCAATTCTCCTACCACATCACCTCTGAATCCTGGTCCTCTATCTGATATTATCTCAAGAAGAGTGCCAAAACGGCAAATGATATGCTCAAAAATGAACTTTGCCACCTCTTGGGCTGTAATGCGGGTGGTGGCCGTTGCTTCTGCCCATCGCGTCATGTAGTCTACACCCACTATGATGTATAGTTTATCTGATTGGGCCCTTGGTAAGGGACCAATTGCATCTATTCCCCATTTCTCAAACAGACCATATGAAATGATAAGGGTTTGTGGCTCGTAGGTTAGCGTACGATCACTGGCCACTTGACAAGCCCACATGTTTTACACCAATGGTGTACATCTCTGTTCAAATTAGGCCAAAAGTATCCTGCTTGTAGAATCTTCCTACTAGTGATATCTAGAGCAAAATGACCACCACAGACGTCATCATGGCAGCTTGAAATTACCTCTGTGATTTCACTGGAGGTTGGTACCCGCCTGAGAATTTGATCCTTGCCCTTACAATACAAGTGATCGCCTATAAGGCGGTACCTAGTAGCCTTCCTTACCAGCCATTGTTTTTGGCCTTTAGTGTGTCCTATTGGACATTCCCCTGTATTCAGAAAGCTGATGATATCAGGCATAGCGTCACTGCCTTGGAAGAGGGGTAGTTTTAACTTGATTGCTCCTATGGTAACATCTTGTATTCTTTCTTTAGCTAGCGCATCTGCCTCCTGATTTTCTGCTATGGGAATATGGAAGAGTTTTACTACTTCAAACTTCTTCAGAAGGTCCTTAACTTGGCGAAGTTGACCAAGTAAAACCTGATTTTTGCACTCCCAGGTGCCATTTATCTACCTAATCAAAAGCAAAGCATCGCCGAACACATTCAAGCACTGAATTTTTTGTGAAATACATTGTTCCAGCCCAAGGATTAGGGCTGCATACTCTGCCTCATTGTTAGAGTGGGAGTGTAATAACTTCCCCATGGAGAATACTCTTTCCTGTTGTTCATTGAAAATGACCATGCCTGCTGCAGACTGATCCATTGTTCTCTTGTATGCTCTGTCAAAGAAAAGAGAGTGAGCTCTCCCTAGCTTAGGGCTCTCTTTATCTAGTATTCCTTCCTTTGCTTCCGTGTTGACCTTCAGCTTCTTCTCGTAGTGGCGATGAGTGAGAATTCCTGCTAGACTAGCCCTGGTGGAGTTTTCTACTTGTATGGTGTAATCAAACTCTTGTAGTCTAATTAACCACTTTGAGATCCTAGATGAGACATCCATGTGTCGCATTACATATGGGAAAACCTCTTCCATTGTCAGGATGACAAATGGTCTAGGCAAGAGATAGGAGCGGAATTTCGTGGTAGCAAACATTAGTGCCAGAACCATGTGTTCTACTTCGGTGAATCCCTTTTCTGATGGGGTCATGACTCGACTAGAGAAGTAAATAGGGCACATGAAAGAAGTTTTGGGATCCTTTTGCATTAGCACTGCTCCCAGAGTATCATTTCCCACACTAGGGTTCACATAGAATGGCTCATCCCACTTAGGAGGTGAAATAGTGGGAATCTTAGATAGGACTTGCTTTACCTCAGTAAACTGCTGCTCATTCTCTTCACTCCATGAGAAAA
This sequence comes from Adiantum capillus-veneris, assembly GCF_014529385.1. Taxonomy (NCBI): domain Eukaryota; kingdom Viridiplantae; phylum Streptophyta; class Polypodiopsida; order Polypodiales; family Pteridaceae; genus Adiantum; species Adiantum capillus-veneris. The sequence goes on along the minus strand of NC_140957.1, from coordinate 57,886,239 downwards.
CATCCCTTTGGGTGAGTTGTTGTAGGGGAAGGACCACTTGAGATAGCAGGTGAATGAACCTGCTTAAATATCTTACCTTCTGAAGGAAAGAAACCAACTGCTTGGCGGTGGTGGGAGATGAGAAAGATACCAGAGCCTGAATTTTGTTGGGGTCAACCTCGATTCCTTTTGCTGAAATTACATGACCAAGGAGAGTGACCTTGCTCTCACCAATGTGACACTTGTCCACATTGAGTTGGCCACCCAGGGTTTGTAGCCTGGTTAAGCCGTCATAGACTTTGCTTAGATGAAGGGCTCATGAGCTATAGATGCAAAAATGATCTATGAAAACCCGTATTGATGTTCCAAAGTAGGGTTGGACAACAAATGTCACATAGCGTTGAAATGCGGCTGGGGCGTTGGTGAGGCCAAATGGCATCACTCTGTAAGCAAAACATCCCCAAGATGTGATGAAGGTTGTCTTCTTCTGATCCTCCTCCGCAATGCTAATTTGGAAGTATCCTGAGTAGCCATCGCATACTGTGTAGCGTTCGTGACCTACCACTTCATTGAGTATTTCATCCTGGAATGGGAGGGGAAAATGGCCCCTCTTCGTGGCTGCATTGAGAGGTTTATAATCCACACAGACTCTCCATTTACCATATTTTTTTTGTGTGACTACTATTGGGGAGACCCATTATGAGTCTTCAACGGGGTAGATGAAACCTGCTTGTAGCAAACTCCTTACTTCTTTAAGCAATGCCTCTTGTTGGATTACTCCAAGTCCTCTGAGCTTCTGTACTACGGGTTTACTGCCTTCCTTGAGCTTTATGTGGTGTTGCACTATTGTAATTCCTGTGATCTTATCATAGCCATCAATGAACAAAGAAGTGAAGTTGCCTAACATGGAGACATACTCCTTCCTTTCTTCATTGGTTAACTCATTTGAGAGCATTTTTTGTAGCTTACCTGCATCCTCCAATGACTGCTTACCTGATGGTCCCTCTTGGTTTGCTGAGGTTGCTTCAGATTGTGTTAATCTGTTTGGGTCTTTGACTCCCATTACTTTGATGCTACTGTCACTCCCGTCGGTGGTGGTTGTGTCTTCTCCTGAGGTAGACGAGGAGTCGCTGGTGGACTCGTCTTCTGAAGCCTCCAAGATCATATTGCGCTGCTTTCCAGTCCTCATGTCGTAGAATATGGACTTCCCTTTAGCATCCTTCATCTGGATCATCCCTGTGCTCCAGTCTTGTTTGGCTTCCATGGCCATAAGCCAAGGCCTTCCAAGAATGATGGGGTAGCCCTCCCCTTTGTGTGGCATGACGAAGATGTCTACTTCCACTTCCGTATTGAATTCTTTTACTTTGACCGCATTTACAATACCTACGCATTTTACTCTTACATTGTTTGCCATCTTGGCTCGGCAGGGTGCCGGCCTACTTACCTCTAGACCTAGGTGGTGCATCATCTTCTCACTCTTGACGCATATTTGCGCGCCACCATCTATGTAGACGTTTGAAATCCGCTGCCCTTTGATGTGAGCGTCCATGGTTGGCAAGATGTCATCGAGATCCCTCCCAGAGATAGCCCCAACTATCTGTGGTTTTGATTTCCTAGTACTTACCATTTTCGTCCATTGCCTCCTCATTCTGGGTGCAAGGTGGAGTAATTGGGGCCAAGTTATCTTCGGGCCTTGCATTAACACATCCTGAACTAAGTCATAGGGTTGTGCTTCCTCACCTAGTGAGAAGTCTACGATGTCTATCTTCCGCCGCGGTTTAGCTGCTGGCTTGCTAGACTCGGCTTTCCCTTTCATCTTCTCTTCTTTTTGAGATGCCTCCTTGTGCCTCGCACGCTTCACTCCCATAGCATCCACTTCTTCTACCTTCTCTTTTCCTTTGTGCTTCTTTCGAGCTGACTCTTCTACCTTCGCCTTCCCTTTAGCCTCTAAGCTAATGACACTCACAGCTTGGTTTACCGCAGGTGGTGGGGGTAGTGGCGGAATGAGAGGTTGGGGTGGTGGTTGTTGTTGTATAGGTGGTCGCAGGATTTGGATTGCTGGGATTGGTCCTGGTTGCCTTGGTGGTGGTCTTACTCTTGGCGGAGAGATCTGATTTTGTCTCCCCCCTCTATTGAAATTCTGCCTTCTTGGGTGTGGGCAGTAGTACATTCCATGGCCGTCTTCCCCGCAGTTGTAACAGTGGTATTCTAGGTTCTGCCTTCGTTGTGCTCTTCCTTGTTCTGTATTTCTGCCAGATGCATGCCCGTGCTGCACCAGATGCACAGATAAACTCTCTAGTTGGGCGACTCAGCAGGTCTTGTTGTTCCTCTGTTGTCTCCTGTGGTTGGACTCTATGATTGGTTGTTGCAGCCACTGGGGTTGGTCGGGCCGAGATTGTTTCCTCTGACTCGTTTACTCTTGCTTGCATGCGCAGCTTCTTGTCTTTAAGGCGGGCTACTTCGACTGCCAACTCATATGTTGCAGGAAACCTTCCCTTCACCTTCTCTCTAAGCGGCGACCATAGACCAGCAATGAAACGGTCCTTCTTCAGGAAATTAGGCGCTCCTTTGCCTTCCTCCAGTGTGGCAACCCACCTCTCCCATAAGTCCACAAACTTTGACTCGTAGGTGGCGTACTCCAGCAGGCCTGCCTGCTTTAATTCTGTCAATAGCTGCCATAGCTTCTCTGAGGTTGTGCCTCCACCAAACCTCTTTACAAAAGCAGCCCTTAGCACATCCCATGCATTCTTGGTAGCCTGGGGCAATGCATTATACCAGGACTTGGCCTCTACTTTGATCAGTAGAGGAAAAATTATGAGTCGTGAAGCGTCGTCATCTTTGTTGGAGACGACACAAGCAATGTCAAAATCGTCCAAAAAATCAGTGGTGAGATCCTCACCCTTCTTTCCACTGAACGTGGGGAAAGAAACACTTGCCATGGTGGTGACTCGAGAAATTACAAACCTTCTTTTTTTTTTTTTTACATCAACAGCAACGGCTCATAGCGGTTTTACAGGGGCGAACAGATAGGCTAAAACAGGATAAAAATAGAGACATTAAAGGAATGATGGTAATCTAGTATGGGGAGAATGATAGGGTTCGGGGAATTGAGGATTTCTCCTAGTACTGCCGCACCGAATAGGTAAACGATCTTCTGATGGTAGAAGACTTTCCTATCTACATAGATATTCACATGGATATGCTGCAGGAATCTGAACGGGAATGTCGTCGGCCCATTTTCCATCATGCACAAAGGGTGAAATACTTACCTATACTCTTACCGTGCCAGTGTTGATGAGTCGGCACATCCACAAGAGGTCATCACCTTTCATGGGCTCTACCCTTCCTTCGTTGCTTAGCACGTGCGGGGTGATGGCGACGCGTCTGACCACTCCCAGTCTCTTGGCTAACAGTAATTGTAGGTAATTTTTGTAATCGGCGTGTTGCATGAATTCTACTCCATTCAGCTGCAGCTCATCTCCATCCCACTGGGTCTCTCCCGTGATAGAGAGCTTCTTCAAGATAAGTTGTACAGGGAGGGGAGGAAGGTCCTCCACTCGCTTCCCAAAACAACGAGAGCAGTAGCCGAACCACTCTTCTCTAGGACATGGGAATCTTCTCACCACTTCTTCTTCTGGATTGTCGAAGTGGATTGGTAGCACTCGCATGCGTCATGCAAATCGGTAGGCGACCTTCCGCCGCTTAGCTTCGGATGACTTCTTCTTTGACAAAGTGGGTACAACCCGGCTCTCTGAGCTTGAAGCACTTGCTTGGCCAGATGATTCTCCCTTCGGGGTCATGTGTTTCCAGGCTAGCCTATCTTCTCCTTGCCCTTGGCTTGAGCAGCCCCTTTAGGCCACTTTGGGGTTTTATCTTTGACTGCAGTTTCTTTAGGGAAAAGAGGCCTCACCGTCTGCTTTCCTTCCTTGATGTGAATGACCTCCTTGCGATGAATGTCAATGTAGAAGACTTCAGCCCTTCCGCTGCCTTCGTTGCTGGCACTCATCGACCGTGTGCCTTGGTTGACAACAGTGATGGTACCTCACCAATCTCCCACCTGATGCCTTTCGATTTATAGTTAGAACGAGCGACACGAGATGGAGAATTTACCTCTTGAATGTTGATGGCACTGCAGCCTGGTAGTAGCACCTCAATGAAGGCGGCTAGGGCCTCCTTCGTCTCTTCTTCTTCCGTCCTCAAGTTAGAAAATTCCTTTAGCCACTCGTCCATGATTGATAGTGGGCGTCACTTTCAGCATTGTAAACTGAAGGGTCTTAGAAAAGCCCTCCTCCGTGGGGGAACCAAATGACGGACGCAAAGCGGACCACGAACCCCGACGGCCTCTAAAACGCCGGGTCCGAATGGCTCGCCTCGAGCCTGCCACGGTAAAGCGAACAGGGGGCACCACCTAGCTTTGAGCGGCTAGGAAGCAAAGCCCACGGTGATATGAACACCGCAAGCCTACACACCGAGAGAGAGAAAAGGGGAGAGAGAGAGAGAGAGAGAGAGAGAGAGAGAGAGAGAGAGAGAGAGAGAATACTTACAATTGATGAAAACAACCTCGGGGAGGGTGAGTTATTTTCTGCAATATTTACAAGGTGGCATGCCGTGATGGTAGAGAGGTAGGGAGAGCAGATGGTGCAACCTACTTGGTGTGTTCTCTAGGGCGACTCAATGACGGTGAATACTCATTGCCAAGAGCGTGCATACATGTGTGCATCGACCATTGGAGTCGAGAGGTGGATGTGGTTCCCTTCGCATGGTGCAATTTCCAAGGCAAACCCAACACACAAGACCCCCTCCCCGTGATGGTGATGGTGTCAATCCCTCCTACTACACTCTACCCAATGCTTGGTTCCACATAAGTTGCCCCCCCCCCCCCCCCCCGATAGTGACCTCTCAATGCCAATTTATAGGTGTTGGCTGCTTGGATTATGGTAATCCCAGTGTGGTTAGGGTAATCTTAATCAGGGAGACAAAGCAAGTGGTGGGCCCGGTGTGGTTGACCCTTGCTTTGTTTTGGGGTAGGTTATTAAAAGATGGGAATCTCTAGGTGGGCCTTTGTCACCATCACCTAGAGAGAGGATATTTACAAAATGGAAATTTACAATGGCTCGGGTGAAAAACTGAAGATAATGGTAAAATAACCTAAAAATTATCGGGATGGCGTCGTGGTTGCGTGTTGCCGGCGAATGGAGTGCTGCCGGTGCGTCGGTGTCGAGCGTACTTCTTTTCGGAGTCGGCCGTGGCATGCCTTCGGCGCATTTCTGTTTTTTGTTGTTGGCGGCGTGTGCTTTGGATCCTTCTTCTTTTTGTTTGTTGATGTCGTAGCCTTTTCCTTCGTATTGCGGTGCGGTGAGTATATACGTGTGTGTACGTATATGTGCATGAGGCGGGTGTGTGTGTCTTTTGTATAGGTATGTGTGTGCGAAAGCGTGCGTGGGAAGGGGGGCTATATATATATATAATGTATATATATAATTTTTTATTTTTTATTTTCCTTTTGCGGATGGCCAGTGGCTTACTCTTCTGCACAAGGCGGAAAGGGAGGGGGGGAGTAGGATAGGGGGTGTGATTGTGTGTGGGTGGGTGAGTGTGTGTTTGTGTGTGTTGTGTTGGCGTATTTGCTGTTGCCCGCATGGGGTGTGTGTGTGTGTATCGAATGCAGCGCGCGGCGCACAGCGCATGGGGAGAGAGAGGAGAGGGAGGGGGGGTGTTGTGGGGTGTGTGTGTGAGTGAGAGGGAGTGTAGCGCTGCCGCGAGAGAGAGAGAGAGAGAGAGAGAGAGGAGAGGAGAGAGAGAGAGAGAGAGAGAGAGAGAGAGAGAGAGAGAGCTTTGGCGTGGCCTTCCGGTATCCGGATGAGAGAGAGAGAGAGAGAGAGAGAGAGAGAGGAGAGAGAGAGAGAGAGAGAGACAGAGGAGAGAGAGAGAGAGAGAGAGAGAGAGAGAGAGGGAGCTTGGCGTGGCCGTGAGAGGGAGAATGAGGGAGAGGGGGAGGGGATAGGGGTGAGGGGATAAGAGATAGAGAGAGAGTGTGAGGGAGAGTTAGGGGAAAGGGGGAATGGCGGGGTATGGGAGATGTGTGGGTGAGGGGGGGGGGGGGGGGGGGGGGGGGGGGGGGGGGGGGGGGGGGGGGGGGGGGTTGTCTTGCATGGGGCTTGAGGACGAAGGGAAAATAAGTCAATGGGGGGGGGGGTGTAAGGGAATATATCTGCAGGCCAAAGAGGGGGGGGGAATGAGGCCGGGGGGGGTGTGAATGAGCCGAGGGAAAGTGAGGCGGAGCGGGTGGGGAAGAGGGAGGAGGGGTCGGCGGGAGGGAATATTGGCGGACCAAAGAGAGGGGGGGGGGGGGGGGGGGGGGGGGGGGGGGGGGGGGGGGGGGGATGAGGGTAGAGGGTAATGGGAGAGGGGATAGGGTGAGTGTAGGTGTGAGGGGGGGGGGGGGGGGGGGGGGGGGGGGGGGGGGGGGGGTTCTCACGCGGCTCACACCGAGGGAGCACGAGAGAGGGGTTGGGGGTTCCTTCTCTGAGTTTCTGCCTGGCCGGGGAGGGTGAATCAGGAGGAGAGAGATATTAGGGAAGGGGGTATGTAGGGAAAATGGGGGGGAGAGAGTGCGAGGGTTTTATCCGATGCCCGTAGGGCGGGAGGGGGAAAAAATAAGTTACGGTGGGGGGGTACTGAGAGTGGGGGGGGTGTAATGAGTTTTTTTTCTTTTTTTTCTACTTGATTTTCGAAAGTCGGCTATCACAAGCATTATCAGGTTTGATTATGCTATATGGTATGCCCTCAACAACTTGGAAACTTGTGTTAGCTCAAATGGCTTTCATTCAGTTTTGCTCCCTTATGTTCTCTCTTCTCAAAGAGCTGGTTGCAAAAAAGCCCGGGCTACTTCTGACTACGTATGGTAACTATCTTGGTATTAAAACTCTCCTTGGCTTGCTAAAACCTAAAATTGATGTTGAGGATTCCCCTACTCTTAAAAAGCCCAACTCTCTAATCTCCCCCACTTCTTCTTACACATCTTTTTTGACTCGGACCTCCTCTTCTGCTGAGTCTTATGGAGAGAGAGGGAAAGCGAGAAGCATGATTAGAGGGAGAGGCAGAAGCTATCCTGTCAAACACTTGTTGGATTTTTAAATGCAAGTATTGTGTAATGGAGTTGGCCGAATGCATCTTATATCTCATGAGGAAAGTGTGCACGGAATTTTTGTTCATTGCGTCTTTGCCAACAAAATTTTAGGATTCTTTTCACCTTGTTTTATATTTAACAAATGCTTTATGTCTACCTTTGGTAATTTGGTTCTACTAAGCCAGGTTAGGATAGAATGGAGATTTATTGAATCTATACTACATCTGGTATACTCTAATGGGTTTCTTAGGAAGGAAAAACCCTTGTCATGTGATTGTCATTTATGATGCTAACTAGCATACCGAGCCCAGCTGCTAGTTCTAACTAGCATAACCCTTGTCTTAAATAGCATACCCATCATGCTAGTGAGCATACTAGGTGTTAACTAGCATAAGTGGTGTTAACTTGCATACTTTTTGTGTTGACCAACTAGCTTTGTATGCTATTTAGAACTCAAGGCCTGGTAACTAGCATACTCCATATGCTACCTAGCAAACTCCATGTGCTAACTAGCATAATCACTTTCTGTTAGAAATCGTACTTATCATGCAATTGAGCATACTAGGTATGTAACTAGCATAACAGGTATTTTAATTAGCATACATATTGTGTTAACCAACTAACTTTGTATGCTATTTAGAACCCAAGGCATGCTAACTAGCATACTCCATCTAACTAGCATTGTCCATATGCTAGCTAGCATAGTCAATATTCTAACTAGCACGGTCCATATGCTAACTAGCATACTCCATATGCTAACTATCATACTCACTATGCTAACTAGTATGCGCATTAGCACACCCATCATGCTATTGAGCATACCAGGTGCTAACTAGCATAAATGATGTTAATTAGCATACATCTTCTGCTGACTAGCTAAGTGTATATGCTAGGTAGAACACAAGGCATGCTAACTAGCATACTCCATATGCTAAACAGAATACTCCATATGCTAACTAGCATACCCAACCCAGCTGCTAGTTCTAACTAGCATAACCCTTGTCTTAAATAGCATACCCATCATCTAGTGAGCATACTAGGTGTTAACTTGCATACCTTTTGTATTGACCAACTAACTCTATATGCTATTTAGAACTCAAGTCCTGCTAATTAGCATACTCCATATGCTACCTAGAAAACTCCATATGCTAACTAGAATAATCACTTTCTATTAGACAGTGTACTTATCATGCAATTGAGCATACTAGGTATGTTAACTAGCATACCAGGTATGTCAACTAGCATACCAGGTATGTTAATTAGCATACATATTGTGTTAACCAACTAGCTTTGTATGCTATTTAGAACCCAAGGCATGCTAACCAGCATAGTCAATATGCTAACTAGCACAGTCCATATGCTAACTAGCGAAAGTCTATAGATCAGTATGCTATTGATCAGCATATACAAGTTAATATGCACTAAAGATGCAATGCATAATTTATGGTACAAGTATTTGATTGATCACTTGAGGCTCGTCTACGAGGTGCACAGGGTGTTCTATGTGCCTTTTCCTCCCCATCCTCTTTTGACAAACATCCTTCTTGTTTGGTGAAACGTGAATCTCCACTTTCCAAAATGTGTAGACCAATTCCTTAATTTCATCTGTGATAGGGCTGTGACGGTGTTGCTTGTGACATGCAACCAATGAAAACAATCGACCATCAACATTAGGCTTCACCTGTCGTGATCTCATCTTGTGTAAGGTGTGATGATTGACATTTAGGAACCTGGCAATTTTTGCAATAGGCATGTTTTCCTTTGAATTCAACATCATCTACAATGCTGCATTCTTCAAAAACAACTCCTCATTGGAACTTGGATGCTTGACGGTAGCCAATGTGCCTGCGGACATTGGAGACAATTGCGGTCTGTACAACAGTCTCTTCCTTGAAAGACTCATCATGGATCACCCGAACATGCAGATGTCGAGCAACAAGATTCCAGATTTCCCACTTTGCTTCTGTACTAAAACCTCTAGTCCTACTCTTAAAAGCTCTCACAATCTCGAAGGAGATTTTCTTTTTCTCCTCATCATTGAGGGCATGATGTTGTCGCTCAAATTTCATTTGTTTTTGCTCCCGTTATTTCCTCATTCTTACTCTCTCATATTCCCTGATTACAGAAAGAGCTGGATCTTGGGAGTTGTAATTCATTGTCTATAGTGGCTCTCTTCTTCTTTTTCCTGAGAACTATAGACGTGCACAATATGTTACTTACTTAAAATCACTTAAATGTATAGTTGTTAACACTTGATGTTGTAATACACACATACTATGAACAAATGCCCTCACAAAACTATAGATGTGACCAACAAAACCAATGACTTCATTTGGAGTGGTGGACTACACATAAAATCTGCTTACCATCACATTACAGTACGGCTCCATTTCCATCATTAGAGCTAGTGGCAATAATGTTGGTTGTTGGTTCTCCATTTTTGTAGGTCTATGTCAGAACAAGAGAAAGAGCTCAGCTTTGATAACTCCATCTTTGAGGCAGGATGCCCGGCGCAAGGAACGAGAGAGAGAGAGAGAGAGAGAGAGAGAGAGAGAGAGAGAGAGAGAGAGAGAGAGAGAGAGACTCCCCATGTCGTCTTTAGTAACTGAAAATAGAAGCACATGAGGAGGGAAAATAATTCTTTTATGGAACATTTGAAATTCAAAGGACTTGCCCATCCATTTTCAGTATATGATGCTAACAAGCACAAGTAACTAGCACTATCCGAGACAACATATTCAGTGACACGTTAACATGCTTCTACCCATATGCTAAAATATGGAAACAAAAATTCCCAGACGGAATGTCATCATGGGGTTATATGCCACAGTCATGTTTCTACCCTCTCAATGACTGCAAACATTTGAAGAGGCATTCATGAGAGGTTTCTTTGAGATGGATTCTACCATCTTCAACCCCATGACAAAGGACTTGTGTGCCCGCCACATAGCCTACCAAAGCACATTAATGAACAATCCATTCAAGGACTTGGCAGTCCAAGGAGAGATTGAAGCTCAAGTAGAGAAATTATGACCCCTCACAAAGAATCTGGAGAAAAGAACCTTTGATTACTAAAGACTCAATCATCAACCTAAAGATCAACTGCTGCCAAAGACAAAGACAAAGAAGAAGACAAAGCTTGCAAGAGGGCATGCAGAGACTAGGAAGGGGGGAATGTTAGCAGATGGACCAGATGGGCATTGTCCTAGTAAACCCCTTCATCATGTGCCACAAATTTTTGATGTCTTGAAATTATTGTTCTAGAAAAGCCTTGTAGTTATATGAGAGTTTTTTATTTTAGCCAAATGATCTCTGAGCCAGCTTGCGTAAAATCTGAGTCGTAGAGTTTGATTTTGAGCCTAAGCCTTGTAAAGCCGACCTCCACTGGCCAAGAAAATCCCTAGGTATAAAGCTCAATGTTTGTAAGTCTGAAAGGACACAATTATCATTTTCAAGTTTTTTGAGTTTTGGAGCATATGACTAAAAGCGGCTACTCTCTCGTGCATCATTATGAGCAAGTCTTGAAGAACAATCAAGCGAAGGCAATGAGAAGGTGAAAGATAAAGACATCAAGAAGGGTGACATGGTTCTATGCTACAATAGCAAGCTTGATAATACTTTTCAAAATAAGTTTTGAATCAAGTGGCAAGGTCCTTTTTTGGTTTTAAACAGGTTTTCAAATGGCACATATCAGCTTGTTGACTTGGATGGTACCCCACATAAAGCACATGTGTATAGCAATATGTTATCGGAAGTATGTTGCAAGGTTGATGACTGTGATTGAGGATGAGCCTTGTTTCAAATAATTTTATGATCATGTGGATGATTATGAAGATAAAATGAAGACTCCCTCATCTAGTTTATAGATCTTATTTTTGTTGTTGTTTATGAATGATCTAGTAGGCTAGGGTGTGGCAAACTATGTTGGGCGCATTTTTGACACCCTTTCTTTTGTAAATTTGTACATATGGACATGACGCCCAATGTCAAAAGTGTGTGTGGCTTTATTTTTATGGATTTTTTAGCTTTCTTTAGCAAGCACATGTACATGCAGGGCAAGTCACTAGTGTAGCATCAGCTGTTGGGTTACTATAAGTGCCCGTTAGTGATTTTTTTGAAGTGAGACCTGTATATAACTAAAACTCTGGTGAAAACTAAAAACAATTCATCCAAAGTTCAGAAATTTTCAAGTTTTGGGTCGGTATGCCTCCTTGATGCTTTTAGATGCAGTTTTTGCCCTTGCCTTGCCTTCTCTACATGTATTGTACCGGGACAGCTCTCTATTCGCGTCAATTTTGCACATAGCAGCATGTAAAATCAATTTTGATCATCTTCAAATTTCTCTTGGAGTTATGCTCTTTAGGTTACAACTAGGTCTCTGCAGGGTTATGGCTATGGCAGTCGAGTGGCAAATCACACGGAGACAAATTGGGAGGGCACGTATCTATGAATTGTGAAATTGATGTTAAAATTGTGGGTCTATGATATTCGATTGTAAAAGGGGAGGCCCTTGTAGTCATAAGCATTGTTGGTCGGCATGTGATGTACACGTTTTGCTCCTTTGTGCTATGGTCCTTTGGGTGGATGTGTGATTGTAAATTCCCAAGGGAGCATAGGTATTTTGGTTGGGGTTTACTAAGAGTTTCTTTGGTATACTTTTTGGTGCTGAGGTTGAAGTTTTAACACTCTTGGGCTATAAAGCTATAGAGGTGTCCAACTTTTTCTTTTGCCCAACAGCGTCTGCAAACCTAATCTTCAATTTTGAGTGCTTTAAATACCATTTTTTGAAGTCTTGACCATAGGAAAGTGTTATTAGACCTTAGGGAAACCTACTTGCTATTGTGTTATAATTTTCATGATTTGGGTCATAACAGATTGCAATCCATGTACTTTTCAGAATGCGACCAAGCTTTGTAGACTTGTCCCTTTAGGCCTAGTAAAGCTTCCCTAAAAGTTTCATGACGATCCAAGTCCGTTTAGTCATCAACATGACATGATGACTGAGAGGGGTGAGAAAGGACAAGGGTAGATTTTCCAATCATTGAGTGGTGGTTTGCTTGTTGAGTTGATGTGTTTGCTTGTTAGGTTCACTTTTTGGAGGATTGACAACCTCAAAGAGTCTTCATGCCCCATCGGAGTCACTTTCCTAAGTATTGACATATTATGTTAGTGCTAGATAGCTATGCTACAGACATTCGTCGCGATGACGCAATGACCCACTAACAGAAAGCTTGGTGCTATTTAGATTTTTTATTAGAAGAATTTTTGCTAAGTCTTTTTGGCCTTTTAAAACAACACGTAGAGAAGAATTAAGAGAGTCATGAAGACCCATTATTGTTCACAATTGGTTCTCATCCCCTGGTCACCATGTTGGAGGCAAGTGTTGCAAGAGGGGAAATTCAAGGGCTCGTGCTACCATGTAATAAACAAATCCTGGCAAATTTATTTGTTGATGACTCACTATCGTTCTTTAAATCCAGCCTTGAGGTGATGAGAAAGGCTCTAGAGATAGTTCAATCATTTGTCACAACCTCTCAATCTAAGTGCAATGGAGAAAAGTCAAGACTAATTTCTCTACCATAAAACAATTTGTTTCACCCTTTTGAGATTGTCTCATAAGAAAAGGTCTTCAACCATCTTGGTCCAGTGGGCCATGGGAAAAGTTCAAAACAAGATGCAAAGGTGGGAATATGTGATGCTCCCATTCCATAAAAGGATGAAGATGATCAAATCGTTTATAATCCCATATTTTTCCTCCATTGGGCCCTTGCTCAAGATATAAAAATGTGATTGGAAGGAATTATTGAAACCCATGGAAAATTTCCTATGGAAAAATAACACTAAAGATTCAATATCCCGGAATTGGCTAAATGGGAATGCATTGCCAAACCCAAGGAGCTAGGCGCTATTGAGATCATCAACCCTATAGTGCATGCTAAATCCCACTGTGCCAAATTTATGGTTGTAATTGCAAAACCGGACCAAGCATGGGCTGTCATGACATGTGACATGATCAACAAGGCAAAGATCAACTCCCAAGAGGGCTAGTGAAACGAGGTTAGGGTTCATGAAAAAGTGATGACAACTAACTAGGTTAACTTAAAGCTAGGTGGCAACATGGGCAAGCTGGTATGTAAATGCACCAGAGTAGCAAAGACACTAGAATGGGGAGAGGCAACTAGATATTTTAAAAACTCCATGATTAATTGTTCACCTTAGCTCTCTAAAGAATGGGAAGTGGAGTGTTGAATCCGTTTTGGAGAGAAATTGCCAGAAAAGTCAATAACAAAGGTCTCACTCACTTGGACGAATTAGGGGGATTGGGACATCACGAGATGCAAAACTAAATGATCAATAGAATTGTCAATGATCTCAACATTTTGCCTATGCCAATTGTGAAGCTGAGCCTAGTATGCACACAAGTTGTTGTGCTACTTGAGACAATTTTGGGAGGCTAGAAACTGGCGTATCTTTGAGAAAGACCTCTTGATGGCCAGCCTCAAAGAAATTATCCAAGAAAGTAGGGAAGTGATCATCTCTATTAGAAAACATAGGAGCTGTGAAGATTGGAGTCAAGCAATCAAAGCCTTCTTGGGTCTAGCATCGTCCAATCATCAAAATGTAACTACCTAAGTAGCTCTGGTTCTTCAAGGATTATGGAACCCTGAATTGTGTATATGAAGGCATCTGATGTGCTTGAGGATATTTGTACATTCCTTTTTGGGTTAATTAATTAACTAATTCACTCAAAATTGTGAAGATCGTAAAATAGTAAAAATGAAAAATGAGAGAGGCATACACACAGTGGATCCATTCACAATAACCGGAAGGAAATGTATCTTTTACAAAGAATGATCCCATATATAAGGGTGAAAAAGGTGTATTTGTTGCATGCAGGTGAGGTCTTTTATTTCTACTTATAATCCCCAAAAGGCATACATTTGAAAATTTTATATGTTTTATTCTTAGTGGACTTACCTTTGGATCCCTTAATTTAGCATATCTTGACAATAAAAAAGGGGCTACGAATATCTTTTCATGAATAGTTTTCTAATGCGTTGGTTCTCAAGAGTTCGTTTTTTTAAACTTCTATCCTCTGTTTTCACGGCTATGGCTTCTTGTGCTTTTCACATTTTTTATATTTTCTATCCACTATAAATTCTTTCTCCCAAATTCTCTATTTTGCATTAATAAAAAAACAACATAGGAGACATTGCACCAAGGGAATCGTAGAACCTGCAACTTAAAACTTGTTAAGCTCTTCACCGTGTGAGATACAAAGTTATTTGCACAACAATACATCATGATTGCACAATAAAGAGCCTTATAAGTGCAATGTGGGTTAAGATTTGTAAAGCATGTCTCGATGAGTTGCAAGATGAGGAGACCAATAAGACCCGACTGTTGGCCAGAGAACTTGCCCTCAAACCCGAGCCAAGGATTTAATATTTACTTGATCACTCAAAATTTTACGTGATCACAAAGGTTAATTAACGTTAACAACCATATAAATTGGGGTTTTTCAAAATTGGTTTCTTCCTCCTTCATCCAATAGTATAAATGCATGACTTTGTTAACGTTAACAAAAGATTCACCTTACCAACTAGATGTTCACTCTGATGTCATTTTGAGTGATTACGTGAATTTTAAATCCCTGGTCCTGGTCCTGGTCCCGGTCCCGAGCCCATTGACCATGCACATTTCTTCAGAGCTCTCAAAGTTAAAACAAGAAGGGAATCTACTATAGCAATTACTAACGGAAGGGCGAATGTTGTAAGGGACCAGAATGATATGGCCAAGCTCCATCTTAGTCAAATTATTAATCAGCCGGAAGGCTACGCTCAGGGGATAAGGAAGGTCAGAGCCCTGCTACTTAGTACAATTACATGTGAGATATTGCCTTCTGAAGCAAAAGCATTGGAGAGGCCTATCGATGTTGATGAATGATGGACTACCTTGCAGGCTACGGGGAAGGAAAAGTCCCCAGGGTGGGATGGACTAACTCCCAAATTTTTCAAAGAGTTCTAGGAGGATCTTGAAATCCCAATAGCACAACTTGCTAACAGGGTTTTGCTGGAGGGGCGATTGGATGCAAGCTTGAAAAGAGGGTTGATCAAACCTATCCCCAATTTGGTATGCTGCTCTTTGCTGAAGCACTAGCAACCTATCTCTATGATGACAATTATGTACAAGATCATTGCTAAAGTGATTTCTCTAAGACTGGCTCCAACCTTGAAAAGAATCATCACTCCCCACAGCATGGATTCATAAAAGGTAGGTCAATTCGTGACAACATCTTGGCTGCCATGGTTGGTATTGAATACACTTCCTTCACCAAGTAAGAATGTATCCTCCTCCACCTTGATCTATATAAGGCTTACGATAGAATCTCATGGTCATACATTGAGGCAGTCATGAAGGCTTTGGGCTTTGGACCTAGAATGTGTGCTATTGTCCGCACGTTGGGGGAAGGAAGTTACTATGAGCTCCTTTTCAACAACAAGATAGTGGGAGGGTTTGAGGTCAAGCGCTCAATCAAGCAAGGCTGCCCCCTTTCCCTGCTGATTTTTGCTATTGGCTCTCACCCACTAGTGACTTCACTTGAGGACAATGCAGCAGAAGGGGAAATCCAAGGTCTTTCACCGCATGGAGGAAAGCAATTGCTTGCAAAGCTCTTTGTAGATGACTCTTTGCTTTTTCTCAAAGCTAAATAAAAATTCTAAGAAGAGCCCTTGAGATTGTTCAACTTTTTGCCTCTGTCTCCAAATCAATGTGCAGCATGTATGGAGAAATGAAGACTGTTATCTCTCTTAGAAAGTGGCGCCTTCGATCCCGCGAAATGGTCACGAGAGATTTTAGGCAAGGGCACTATGTTCAGGCACCTTGGTGCTCCTCTTGGAGTTGGCATTACGGATAAACAAAGATTTGATTGTTTCTTGATCAAAGTTAACAACAAAATGAGAAGATGGATGTTTGTGCTCTTCCCCTTTCGTAGTAGAGTCACGGTGATTAATGCTTTCATGCTATTGTACATTTCATTTGTATCGCCATTAATGAAAATGAGAAAACCTAATTGGAAATAATTCTTGAAGCCTATCAATGAGGTTTCTATGGAAAAAAAACATGAAAGCCACAACCCCTTGGCAATGGGAGAGATGGGAATGGGTAGCAAGACCTAAGAATTAGGGCAGAATAGGGATTATTGACCCCATGGTGCATGCAGAAGCTTCGTGTGCCAAACTTGTTGTCTCTTTGACAAACCAAAAACAAAAGTGGACTATTATGGCCTAATATATGATAAACGACACAAAGCTTGCCTCAAAAGGGGGAATGTGGAAGATGGCCATTGTGCCGGACAAGATTTTAGCACCTTGTTGGACATCACTCAATCTTGGTGGCTACATAGGGGAGCTTGCATGGAAGTGTAACAAAGCAACCTCAACTCTCAAATGGGGAGAGAATCTCAGATACTTCAAGGAATCCTCCTGCAATTGGTCCCCCTGGCTCTAACTTGGAAGGGGCTCCTTGGACCCTTTTTGGAGGGAAGTTGCACGGCTGGTGAACAACAAAGGAATCTATAAACTTTCTCATCTTTGGGATGACAGAAGCTTCTGCTAGAAGGATGTGGAGCTCATGGTGATGAAGTATAAATTGGGGATATACAAAAGGCTTCTGATTAGTAGACTCTTGGAAGTGTTGACATCCTCATTTTCATCTTTATGCGGATCACAAATAGATTGGAGAGCCTAACATTGGCCGAAAGACAAATTGTTCTTGCTTCCCAAGACCCGAAGTACCTATAATTTGATGGTGTACAAAGCGGATTGGTTTGCCCCACTCAATAGAATTTGAAAGAAAAATTGGTCAAAAGAATGCTGGCAAAAGAGGGTTACTACCATATGGGAGATTAAAGGGCCGGATTGTATAAAGGTATTTGTCTAGAAGGTGCTATGGGAAGCCTTGCCCATTGGGATTAAGATGTAAGATATAGGGCTTGTCTTTGACACTTGCTCTGGATGCACATATGTTCGTCAAAGCCTCAATATGTTCGTCATATGTTCGTTGACGAACCAAAAACTTGGCTTTGACACTTGCTCTGGCTGCACATATGAGGAAGCTTCGTGTGCACTTGTTGTCTATTGAGGCTTTGCCACTTGTCCCCTTCATATGTTCAGCAAGTTCCCTACTTCTTAGGGACTTCCCGCTAGGGTTTGCAAGTGGGTACAAAGGACTTGGAAGATAATCTTTTCTACGAATGACTTGATCTTGGGAGGGCATGGTATCCAAAGCCAAGACGTTTTGGTGTGCACTCAAATGAGAAGATTCTACTACCTAAACCAGGTTTGGAAGTCCAAGAACCTTCAAGTCTTTGAGGGAAAAATTAATGTTGTCCTCTTTGATGATATTGTACGACTAAGCACTGAGATCATACAAATAGTTGGAGCAAGAAGAGGGAAAATTGACAAAGATGAAGGATGGGTGCAAGCTTTGAGCTGCTTAGACACTCAAGAGGGTAAAAGTAACATCTTTGGTAGGTATCCTTGTTATTCGTGTGCAAGTCTCTTATGGAACCCTAGCTCCCTCAAGGCACATGTAGTGCTTGAGGACAATTGTATTCTTATCAAGTTATTACAAATTCTCTCAACTCACAATTGAGAGTATGGCCAAAAAAAGAAAGATTTGTAAAGTGTGAGCTTAGCCTTCTCTAAGTCAACTTTTTGTTTTTGCCAAGCACACAATTGTGAGTGAATGTATTATATTCACTCAGAAAGGAATGTACAATCATCATCAAGCATAGTAGGTGCCTTGAGATACATTTTAAAGTTGTACATCCCCAGCCGTAAGCCACTTCAATAGTTACATTTCGTGCTACAACCTAGTTGTTATCATACCCATTGATGGCTTTGATTGCTTCTTTCCACTCCTCAAAATTGTTGCTTTTTCGAATAGATACGATCAATTCCCTGCTTTCTTGGATAACCTCTTTGAAGTTGGCCATCGAAAGGTCATTTTTGAAGACTCATAGGTTCCTAGACTTCTGGCACATGATCGAAAGAAGTAGTCCCTACCAAAATGCATACTAAACTATCCAATTCTTAAATGTGGTCAGTAACTGTCTATTCTTGGGTCAGTGCCAAGCTTCACAATCAAATTGAGCCTCACAAATAGGCATCAATACATTGCTCCAACCTTTCAATGGCTCTGCTGATTTAGCTCCAGTGAGGTTAAATTTTGTAGGCAATTGGTGTGCTTCTCTAAGTCAACTTAAATGTGGGCTTTGCCTTTTGATAAAGTCAATAATAGGAGTGCTATCAAGGATATCTACTTTTGTTACATGAGTCGTCAAACTCCCTGTTCTTAAGCATGGAAACCTATATTGTCTTTTAGTTAAGGCAGCCATCATAATTCCTTTTAGAGAGCATATCATAAGACAACCCATAGAAATGGAGAATGCAAAAAGGCCTCTTGATTGTTGCCATGGAGTTCATCTTTTTGTCTTTATCTTAGGGTAAAGGGGCCAACTTTAGGCCACCTAAGCGAGCAAGCAGGTTGCGAACAACACAGTGGACAGAATCTTGTGTGCAGGGGTGCAAAATGAAGCCCGTGCTAAACCCTACCGGCAGCTAAAATCTTAGCGCAAGCAGTGAAACAGGGCTCACGATCGATGCCGCGATATTTTTCGTGTGTATCAAAAAACAACATGAATAGGGATCCAGTGCAGCCAGTAAAGCAAGCCATGACACCAACAAGGATCGAACCCTTGATCCGACGGACCAGAGCCGTTTCGAGCTACGTTGTCCAACTCACCATTTAAGTGTTGGTGTCCCAAAACTGGTTCAGGGGGCTCTTAACGTGGGGGGGACACCAATCCTCCTTTCGGGGGGGCGGCTTTTTATTGGCCCCCTTACCCTAAGCATACCTACTATGTCCTTATCATGTATACACTCTCAATAGTTAATAATCAAAGGTCTTTGTTTGACAACGGTATACATACCCTACCTTTGTCCCTATCATATACACATTAAATCTACTAGCTTGCGCGACCCGCCTACCGGCAGGTCTCGCTCGCTCTTATTATGACACAAATTAAATTAATACACACATGTATTCATAAGTTGTGCTTGTATGATCTTAATTAGTTTTTTTCATGGTTCTCTCTCTCTCTCTCTCTCTCTCTCTCTCTCTCTCTCTCTCTCTCACAAACACACACACACACAAAGAGAGCAACATGGTTTTCATTCCAGATAGGAGCCAATCGTTCTGTTAAAAAAAAGAGGCTTCTTGATAAGAGAGTAATCATCAGAAACATAAGGGATAAAACATAAGGAATCCCAAGCCATGACCTCGTCATGCTGCCCAGTTCACAATCTGGAACATGTGTACAACTTCTACAAAGTCCAAACTCGATATCCTCCAAGTAGCAACCCAGTTCACAACTTTCTTCATATAGATCACGAACATGGACCCTATAAGTGTGCGCACATGTCTGTAGTCACAACTTGTCTCTCCTCTCTCTCTCTCTCTCTCTCTCTCTCTCTCTCTCTCTCTCTCTCTCTCTCTCTCTCTCTCTCAGTGCAATCTGTCTCTTGTCTCGTGCGCTCTGTCTTGCTGCTCTTTGCCTCTCTCTCTCTCTCTCTCTCTCTCTCTCTCTCTCTCTCTCTCTCTCTCTCTGCTAGTAGCACTTCTTGTTTCATTTTATATTTCTTTCGTACCCAAACATGATATGAGATTCACCAGTTTGTGTTTCATAGGTCATTTTGGCCTCTTGAAGACGTTAATATATTATTGGAAAAATTACCAAAATACCCCTCTAATTTGTAGAAATTTCCAAAAAACCCCTGAAATTTCAAAAATCCCCAAAACACCCTTGTATCTATTTTGACTGGATTGATCAAGATTTTCTAATCATTATCCCTTTTTGACAATTGAGATCTGTTTTTGAGTACTTAGCATGTAATTTATCACAAATTATCCTTCAAAAAAGGCAATTATGTTTGAAAATAATGAAGCAATTCATCTCCAAAGCCTACATAACCAACTCACATTTTTGTTATAGCATCTTGTATTGATAGACAATCAATCTTCTTATGAAAAGCTACAAAAAAAATTATTTTTGGAGAAATTTAATTTCACAACCACGACTTTGGGAATTTTTGAAATTTGAGGGGTGCACCAAATGAAGTGCACCAAATCTGGCATACATGTCCAGCAAGGCAATGCCAAGCACGACGTTTTCTTTCAACAACTCATTGTGATTTCTTTTGCCCATATCGACATCTTGTGTAATGCCACATGCTCTCAAGGTGCGAGCGTACATGATTACATTTGGAGAGATGCCCTCTTTCTGCATCTCCTAAAAACAGCCCCAGAGCTTCCTGACCGTGACCCTTGCCTTCAAGATGCAAGAGTATGTTATTGCATCTGAAGTGAAAAGCCTCACATCGCATCCCATCCATCGAAAACAGCCCAGAGCTTCTCGGCCCTACCCAAGTTGGGCATATCCCGCAATCAGTGCATTTGAAGAGACGACATGAAGCTCCTCAAGTATTTTTTGTGCTTTATGAAGTGCACAATACTTGGCATACATGTCAACCAAAGCAATGCCAAGCTTATTTGATTGCATCTGGAGAGACATCCTCGCTTCACACATGCCAAAAATAGCTTCTTGGCCCTGTCGAAGTTGGGCAAATCTCACAATCAATGCATTCCAAGAGACGACATCTTGGACAGGAAGTTCCTCGAGTACTTTTGTGCTTTATGAAGTGCACCACATCTGGCATACATGTCGACCTAGACAATGCCAAGCACGACATGTGCTTTGCATCCGCCTAAAATAGCCCAGAGCTTCTTGGCCCTACCCAAGTTCGGCATATCCCGCAATTAGTGCCTTCCAAGAGACGACAACCTAGCCAGGAAGCTCCTCAAGCACTTTTTGTGCTTTATGAAGTGCATCACATTTGACTTACATGTCGACCAAGGCAGTGCCAAGCATATGTGATTGCATCTGGAGAGACACCCTCGCTTTGCATCTACCGAAAACAGTCCACAGCTTCATGGCCCTGCCCAACATGGGCATATCCTGCAATCAATGCATTCACAGAGACGACATCCGAGATAGGAAGCTTCTCGAGCACTTTTTGTGCTTTATGAAGTGCACCACATTTGGCATACATGTCAACCAAGGCCCAAGCATGGCGTTTGCTTTCAACATCATCATTCTGAATTCTTTTGGCCATAGTAGCATCTTGGACATATCCCACAAAGTGCATTCCAAGAGACGACATCCCGGACAGGATTGTAAGTGTACATGATCGCATTTGGAGAGGTTCCCTCGCTCTGCATCTGCTAAAAATAGCCCAAAGCTTCCTCAACCTGCCTTACCTAAATTTAAGATGCAAGCGTATGTAATTTCATCTGGAGAGACATCCTCGCTTCGCATCAGCCAAAAACAGCCCATATATTCTTGGCTCTGTCCAAGTTGGGCACATCACACAAACAGTGCATTCCAAGAGATGAAATCTTAGACAAGAAGATCTTCAAGAACTTTTTCTGCTTTATGAAGTGCACCAAATCTGGCATACATGTCCAGCAAGGCAATGCCAAGCACGACGTTTTCTTTCAACAACTCATTGTGATTTCTTTTGCCCATATCGACATCTTGTGTAATGCCACATGCTCTCAAGGTGCGAGCGTACATGAATGAATTTGGAGAGATGCCCTCTTTCTGCATCTGCTAAAAACAGCCCCAGAGCTTCCTGACCGTGACCCTTGCCTTCAAGATGCAAGAGTGTGTTATTGCATCTGAAGTGAAAAGCCTCGCATCGCATCCGTCGAAAACAGCCCAGAGCTTCTCGGCCCTACCCAAGTTGGGCATATCCCGCAATCAGTGCATTTGAAGAGACGACATGAAGCTCCTCAAGTATTTTTTGTGCTTTATGAAGTGCACCATATTTGGCATACATGTCAACCAAAGCAGTGCCAAGCTTATTTGATTGCATCTGGAGAGACATCCTCGCTTCACACATGCCAAAAATAGCTTCTTGGCCCTGTCGAAGTTGGGCAAATCTCACAATCAATGCATTCCAAGAGACGACATCTTGGACAGGAAGTTCCTCGAGTACTTTTGTGCTTTATGAAGTGCACCACATCTGGCATACATGTCGACCTAGACAATGCCAAGCACTACATGTGCTTTGCATCCGCCTAAAATAGCCCAGGGCTTCTTGGCCCTACCCAAGTTCGGCATATCCCGCAATTAGTGCCTTCCAAGAGACGACAACCTAGCCAGGAAGCTCCTCAAGCACTTTTTGTGCTTTATGAAGTGCATCACATTTGACATACATGTCGACCAAGGCAGTGCCAAGCATATGTGATTGCATCTGGAGAGACACCCTCGCTTTGCATCAACCGAAAACAGTCCACAGCTTCATGGCCCTGCCCAACATGGGCATATCCCGCAATCAATGCATTCACAGAGACGACATCAGAGATAGGAAGCTTCTCGAGCACTTTTTGTGCTTTATGAAGTGCACCACATTTGGCATACATGTCAACCAAGGCCCAAGCATGGCGTTTGCTTTCAACATCATCATTCTGAATTCTTTTGGCCATAGTAGCATCTTGGACATATCCCACAAAGTGCATTCCAAGAGACGACATCCCGGACAGGATTGTAAGTGTACATGATCGCATTTGGAGAGATTCCCTCGCTCTGCATCTGCTAAAAATAGCCCAAAGCTTCCTCAACCTGCCTTACCTAAATTTAAGATGCAAGCGTATGTAATTTCATCTGGAGAGACATCCTCGCTTCGCATCAGCCAAAAACAGCCCATATATTCTTGGCTCTGTCCAAGTTGGGCACATCACACAAACAGTGCATTCCAAGAGATGAAATCTTAGACAGGAAGATCTTCAAGAACTTTTTCTGCTTTATGAAGTGCACCAAATCTGGCATACATGTCCAGCAAGGCAATGCCAAGCACGACGTTTTCTTTCAACAACTCATTGTGATTTCTTTTGCCCATATCGACATCTTGTGTAATGCCACATGCTCTCAAGGTGCGAGCGTACATGAATGAATTTGGAGAGATGCCCTCTTTCTGCATCTGCTAAAAACAGCCCCAGAGCTTCCTGACCGTGACCCTTGCCTTCAAGATGCAAGAGTGTGTTATTGCATCTGAAGTGAAAAGCCTCGCATCGCATCCGTCGAAAACAGCCCAGAGCTTCTCGGCCCTACCCAAGTTGGGCATATCCCGCAATCAGTGCATTTGAAGAGACGACATGAAGCTCCTCAAGTATTTTTTGTGCTTTATGAAGTGCACCATATTTGGCATACATGTCAATCAAAGCAGTGCCAAGCTTATTTGATTGCATCTGGAGAGACATCCTCGCTTCACACATGCCAAAAATAGCTTCTTGGCCCTGTCGAAGTTGGACATCTTGGACGACACCTTGGCAAATCTCACAATCAATGCATTCCAAGAGACGACATCTTGGACAGGAAGTTCCTCAAGTACTTTTGTGCTTTATGAAGTCGACCTAGACAATGCCAAGCACGACATGTTCTTTCAACAACCACTGACTAACAATATCATCGTGAATTCTTCTGGCCATATGAGCATCTTGGGCACTACCTACAATCAATGCATTCCAAGAGACAACATCCCAGAAAGGATTGCAAGTGTATGTGATTGCATTTGGAGAGATTCCCTCACTCTACATCTGCTGAAAACAGGCTAGAGCTTTCTCACCTTGATACCTTCAAGATGCAAGTATATGTGATTTCATTTGCATCTGCCAAAAACAGCCCAAAGCGTCTTGGCCCTGCCCAAGTTGGGCATATCCCACAATCAATGCATTCCAAGAGACGACATCCCATACAGGAAGCTCCTTAAGCACTTTTTGTGCTTAATGAAGTGCACCACATGTGGCATACATGTCCAGCAAGGCAGAGCCAAGCATGATGTTTTCTTTCAAGAACCATGCCTCTCTCTCTCTCTCTCTCTCTCTCTCTCTCTCTCTCTCTCTCTCACACACACACACATACACACAACACACGCTCATGTGTTTTGAGTATGCATGTCATTTATGCATAAAGGCAGTATAACCACGGCAAGCCACGAATGCTATTACATTATGGTTCTCATTCCAATGACTGATTGTTTACAAACATCCCTTGGTGGCTCAACCCATACATCTTGCTGGAGTGAAAAGCCTCGCTTCGCATCCGTCGAAAACAAACCAGAGTTTCTTGGCCCTGCCCAAGTTGAACATATCCCACAATCAGCACATTCCAAGAGACGACATCCCGGACAGAGAGCTCCTCAAGCACTTTTTGCGCTTTATGAAGTGCACCACATTTGGCGTAAATGTCGACCAAGGCAGTGTCAAGCTTATGTAATCTCATCTGGAGAGACATCCTTGCTTCTTACCTACCGAAAACAACCCAAAGCTTCTTGGACCTCCCAAGTTGGGCATGTCCCGCAATCAGTGCATTCCAAGAGACAACACCTGGGACAGGAAGCTACTCGAGTACTTTTTGTGCTTTATGAAATGCACCACATCTGGCATACATGTCGACCTAGACAATGCCAAGCACAACGTTTTTTTTCAACAACCACTGGCTTACAATATTGTCGTGAATCCTTTTGGCCACATCAACATCTTGGGCACCACCCCCAATCAGTGCATTAGACGACATCTCGGACAGAATTGCAAGTGTACGTGATTGCTTTAAGAGATGCCCTCACTTTGCATTTGTTGAAAACAGTCTAGAGCTTCCTCACCCTAATGCCTTCATGATGCAAGTGTATGTGATTGCATTTGGAGAGACATACTCGCTTTGCATCCGCCAAAAACAGCCCAGAGATTCTTGGCCCTTCCCAAGTTGGGCATATTCACAATCAGTGCATTCCAAGAGACCACACCCCGGACAGGAGCTCCTCAAACACTTTTGTACTTAAAGAAGTTCCCACATATAGCATACATGTACAGCAAGGTAGAGCCAAGCACGACGTTCTTTCAAGAACATAGGGGCAATACCTATCGCTCCTGCAGTTCAAAGCACCCCACCTCTTAGTCTGAGCTCATCTTGTCGAGATTGCGCAAGCATGTAAGCTGAGTCAATGTATGTGGTCCGCACATGAATGGAGCTACGTCCTAGGATCCCATTGGCAAATGTTCCATTTCATCTGGAGAGACACCTCGCTTTGCATCAACTGAAAACAACTCTCTTCCTGACTTGACCCTGTTGGACATATCTGCCAATAAACGCACTCCATGAGACAACGTTGCATCTAGAGAGACACCCTCGCTTTGCATCAGCTGAAAACAGCCTAGAGCATATGTGATTGCATCTAGACGACTTTGGTGAAAGGAACCCACAAAGTTGAAAGGCCCAGACAAAACGCCAGCTGCTAGGTGTTTAAGCTAATGAAAGCATAGTTACATGGGACGGCGGGTCGGGGTTGGGATGGCAAAAATCAGGAAACGGGGACGGGGTCGGAACGGCAAAAAAAAAAAAAAAGAGTTTTTTTGGCATTTTTTGACCTACACACATGCCACACACATAGAGCATCACTTTGACCATAAATTTACACTAAATAGACCAAAGAACACGAGTCATATAGGCTGAAATGTGCTAATAAACCATCGATGATCGATGGATACAAAATGAGAAGTGCATGCCACAAGGGCTCAAGAGTCAAAAAGCCTAAAGGACTTAGGACAAGCCTGAGGCCTCAAGGATAACAAAAAGTACAAAGGGCTATGTAGTAGGTAGAGTCGTAGACTCGAGAGTCGAGTGATCAATGATCATCAAACTCAAGAAGTGCTCGCCTGCTGAATCTCCACATCGTCGTCGTAGTCGAGGTCGTCAGCAACGTATGAGGGCTCCAGCTCGGGAGGCTCGCATTGAGGCTCGAAATCCTCCTCTAGCTCCTCCAAAAGAGTATCGGCCATAGATGGATTCTCTTGTGCCATCTCCCACTCAGTGAAAGGATCTGCCTTGTGTGTGACGCTCTTGGCAAGCATGCGCAAGTTAGCGCTCACAAACACCAAATCATTGGCCCTCTGAACGCCAAGGCGATTCCTCTTCTTAGAGGCAATGTGGCTGTACACACTCCATAGTTGCTCCAAGCAACTAGTGGTACATGCTTGGCTAAGGACACGAACAGCCAAGCGCTGCAAATGTGGGCCATCTCCTCCATAGTCCTCCCACCACAAAACCGAGCCAATCTTGTTGCGATCAAGCTGTGCATCTACACATCCATAGGAGCCCTTCTTTTGCCTGTAGTTGAGTAGCTCGTCTCTAATCTTGCGCCTAATGTCACTGCTAGGCTCAAGGCGCTCCAATGCAAGCCGCCATCCTTTGCTCACCTCCTTGTCGGTCTCTTGACGCCTTCCTTGAAACTCAGGGTCAAGCACATAAGCTGCCGCATGAAGTGGAAAGTAGTATCCATTCCACCTCAACTCACACAAGCCATGAATCTCCGCATACTGAACAGGGTCAGGCACAAGCTTCTCAAGTGCCTCTATCATCCGATCCATGGCTTCGTAGACTTTGCCAATGCATGGCTGCAAGCCATCCACCACTCGAAGTAGGTGTAGAATAGGCTTGACCATGGCGTCAAGAGTCTTCACCTCCTCCCACCAAGCGGCGTCGTCGGCCCATTCTCGGCATTTCAATCCTACTGTTGATGTAGACTCCGGCATGGCCTGGAACTCATCACTGAGAAAGAGGCCCCTTAAGGCTCCGCCACATGTAGACAAGCGGCCTAGCATAAGCCAATTGAATGCAAATCTTGTCTCTGAATATTTGAGCAAAGACAAGTGGCTCCTCTTTGAGAATTCATGGCGCACTTTTTGATGGTTGAGCACAAAGGAGACAATTCGAGAGGTGTCACCAATGGTGGATGAAATCCATGACAAGTTCCCTATGTCCTTGAGGAGGTTATTGAGGCAATGCGCCATGCAAAATGTGACATGGATGCTGGGATACATGCCCTCAATGATAGCTCCGGCTGCCCTATTTGACGCCTCTCCATCTGCAACCATACAAAAGACATTCTCCGGGCCGGTGATCTCTATGGTGCTTGTCCACTCCGCAGCAAGCATCTCGACGGCCTTGCCACTATCGGATGCATCATGTGACTCCACAAAGTACATCTCCCCCCGAGAGTAGGCCACCACCCCGTGGATGGACCGCTTGCGGGTGTCGCTCCATCCATCTACAAGAAGAGAGACGCCATTGGTCTCCCACAAATCCTTTGTTGCTTGGGCCGCTTGCTCCACGGCAAGCTTCTCTTTGTCAAGGAAGGTGGTGCGAAACCTCTCCGATGAAGGTGGCACATAAGAGGAGCCATATTCCCCTATTTTCGTAACCATGGTTCGAAAGTATGGAGACCTATCCACACAAAATAGAGCATGTTGCGTTAGTATGGAGAGTCGAGAAATTATAACCCATTATGAATACAAAATGGAAGATTGCAATGTGCATATGCCAAGGGAAACTCACCGCGAAGCATGAAAGGCAATGTGGTCGTGGAAGAAGAATCGGGCAACCGACCTATCTACCTCTTCCTTCAATTTAGGATTCCAATTTTCGTTGAGAGTGGTTTGGCGATGCGGAAGGGAAGAGGACGGTGTAGATCCATGGCTCTTGAAGGTTCGAGAGATGTCGTCAAGGTTGGCTTCCCTTTGCTCTCGCGGTGTCGCCGTGGCGGAGGGATCAACGGCAACAAAACGGCCCCTCTTGGCCGCTTCCGCAACCTCATACACCGTGAGTTTCTCAAGAAGATCCAACCTCTTCTCGGGAGCTACATGAGGGCAAAACTTCACCTCGTGACCGGGTTCATGAAGAAGATGGGCTCGCACTTTGTTTGAACCACCCGATCTCTTGTATGGACATAGCTTGCACGTCCATGGTCTTGCACCGCCACCTTTGCCACGCGAGCTAAAGTTGACTTCATCCCACCACGACCACGTTTGCACGACGGGCCTCCTTCGAGAAGAAGCGGCTTGAGAAGTGGAGTTGGCTTGAGACGACATGATGGTGGAGAGACTCGAGAGAGTAGAGCTTAGAAGTTAGAAGGGTTAGAGGAGAGCTTGTGTGGAGAGAGAGTAAAGGAGAGCTTCAAAGTGGGTAGAAGAGGGAGAGGAGAGCTTCAAAGTTCAAACTTGAGCCTTGAGCTTGAGGGAAATGGAATGAGCTTGAGCCTTGAGCTTGAGGGAAATGGAATGAGCATTGAGCATTGAGACTATGAGTATTAAGAGGCCCAAGGGAGCCTTTTATAGCCTCCCAAGGGCCAAGGCTTAAAAAATATGGCAGTTGGGGCTGCACAGAGCCGTTGCAAACGGTCAAAAACGGCCATTTTTTTGAATCCAACCCCGGCCGACCTCTGCCGTCCCCGTCCGGTCCGTCCGACCCCGGTCCGGTCCCCCCTGCGACCCGCCCGTCCGGCCCGTTTTCCGTCCGTCCCTCGACGTTCCCAGCCGTTCCCGGCCCGGTTACGGCCGTTTCCCGGTCCTAGGGCCCGTCCCCCCCTTCCCCTGTAACTATGAATGAAAGAGGCCGTCAGACAACTACTACTTGACATTAACAAAGATGACTCGTGAAGCAGGTGGAGGGATTTTAGGGACAGTCATCCTGAGGACTCCATCCTGGCACACATTTGAGATGTTCTCCACATTTGCATCGCTAGCAAAGTGAATTTCCTCATGAATTTGAGAGTTTTCCGCTCCATCGATAAGTACTTCACCTTCACATCTGCTGCTTCTTCCTCCTTCCCTTGAGAGTAGACATGCACCTCAGATGTTATCCACCTTTTCATTACTTGGCAAATTGCATTTCCTCATGTATTTGAGAGTTCTTTGCTCCAGCAATAAGTACTTCACCTTCACATCAGCTGGTTCCTCCTCATCCTTCTGCTCGCATGACAGCAGCAACACATTTCCGCTCTCCACAGTCACCTTAATGTATGAGGATTTGAGGCCAGCTATGAATTGGGGTACTCATTCATGTCAACAGCTATGCTAGCCATCACATTGCGCTCACGTAGGTAAGCTTGGGCAGGAGAGGGATCAGAACTACATATAGGCGGCCATGCCTCACGTGCTTGACAATAATGAAGTAATTCCCTTGCACTGTCTAGTATAGACAACTTATTGCAGTCTTTTGTGCATACACTGTAAGAGACCATATCATCACACATGGCTATAATTGCAAGGTCCACATGAGCGTATGCCACATACACAGTCTCTATTATAATCTAGAGCTCTTCAAATTGCAAGTCAAGAATCTGGAAGCCCCAATCTATCGTCTAGAAATTTGGCAAAAAAAAATCTCAAAACTAATAGCATCGGCTCTTGTCATAACATTCTTGTCGAGATTGGGTAAGCATGCAAACTTAATCATCGGAGGTGGTCAGCACATGAATGCAGCTACGTCCGGCAATCCCATTGGTAAATGTTCCCTCAAAATGCTCTCTGTTATAAATCCAACCCTATACTTCCAATTCTCTGGAGCTTTTTTCACCCTATCACACATTGATCAGCAGTTCAGAGCACCCCACCTCTTGATCTGAGCTCATCTTGTCGAGATTGGGCAAGCATGCAAACTGAATCAACGGAGGTGGTCCGCACATGAATGTAGCTACGTCCTAGGATCCCATTGGCAGATGTTCCATTGCATCTAGAGAGACAACTCGCTTTGCATCAGGCTTTGCATCAGCTGAAAACAACTCTCTTCTTGACCCGACCCTGCTGGAAATATCTGCCAATCAATGCACTCCATCAGACAATGTTGCATCTAGAGAGACACCCTCGCTTTGCATCAGTTGAAAACAGCCCAGACAACATTGGTGAAAGGAACCCACAAAGTTGAAAGGCCTAGACAAACGCCATCTTCTAGGTGTTTAAGCTGATAAAAGGAGGCCTTCAGACAACTACTACTTGACACTGATAGAGATGACTCGTGGAGCAGGTGGAAGGATTTAGGGGCAGTCATCATTGTGAGGACTCCATCCTGGCACACAGCTGAGATGTTCTCCACATTTGCATCACCTGGCAAAGTGAATTTCCTCATGAATTTGAGAGTTCTCCGCTTCATCGATAAGTACTTCACCTTCACATCTGCTGCTTCCTCCTCCTCCTTTCACTCCCTTGAGAGCGGGCATGCACCTGAGATGTTCTCCACATTTGCATTACTTGGAAAATTGAATTTCCTCATGTATTTGAGAGTTTTCCGCTCCAGCAATAAGTACTTCACCTTCACATCTGCTGGTTGCTCCTCGTCCTTCCGCTCCCATGAGAGTAGCAACAGATTTCCACTCTCCACAATCACCTTAATGTCTGAGGATTTGAGGCCAGCTGTGAATTGGGGTACTCCTTCATGTCAACAACTCTGCTAGCCATCACATTGCACTCACACAGGTAAGCTCAGGAAGGAGAGGGATCGGAACTACATATAGGTGACCATGCCTTACATGCTTGACAATAATGAAGTAATCCCCTTGCACTCTATAGTATAGACAACTTATTACAATCTTTTGTGCATAGCTGCCCACTCATCTAGCTCCTTCCTCAACATTTTATCCTCCTCCATTCTGTTCGCAAACAACAAATGCACTTCCATTTGGTTGTCGAGGTTCTTCAATATGGCTCTTATGAGCAGGTACATGGGGGCAATGCCTATCGCTCCTGCCACCATTGCACATTTCCTCATATAGGAGGGTTTCCCTTCAATATGGTATTGCACACTCCCCATGTATTCATCAATGTGTCCCAATGGCCCCTTCACATCCACAGCACCTACCCCCACTTCAAATGAATCTAAATGCTGTGAGACATCAAGCTGCCATCTGGAAACTTGGAATAAACTACCTTGAAGCACACCTTGATCATCAATTCAAAGTACCCCACTTCTTCATCTGAGCTCTCCATTGGAGCTGTGAAGTTTGGTGGAGGGAGGGCGGGTATCGTCGTCGGAGAGATGAGCTTTGCCGATGAGGCAGGAGGATTTTTCATCGTCGGAGAGATGAGCTTTGATGATCCTACGAGGAGAGAAGGGAGCTATTGGAGGGAGCTATTGGAGGTATGAGCTCAGATAGAAGAGGAGACATCCGCATTAGAGCTGTAAAGAAAGCGAGGAGTTTTTTGGGTGGGGTTGATGAGCTGTACCGTGGTGGCATAGGGAAAGAGGGGGTGACCTTCTCCATGTGGAGTGGGCAAGCAGCAAACATTGATAGCGGTGCAGAGGCTCTGCCGTCGTGACAAAAGAGCACGCAACCGTTGAACTTTGAATCGTGTTTCTCTCTCTTCTCTCTCACTCTCTCTCACACACACACACACACACAGTGTTGATGCAGAGCACGCTCGTGCCTGAGGGCACCTCTCTCTCTCTCTCTCTTTCTCTCTCCCTCTTTTGGAAGGTCACAGTTTGCACCACGTGTAAAGTGCACCCCTCTCCGCCATAGTATGTTACTTAGATATCTAATCAATAATTAAAAGTTTTCTTATTGATTAAAAGTTTTCTTGCTAAGAAAATTAGGTCTCCCAATCTTGGAAAATATTAAGTGAAGGTGAGATCTGAAAGGAAAAGACCCTGAAAGTGGAAAGTCAAAAGACTTTTTGTGTCCATATAAAAGAGTCTATAGAGTGTACAATCATACAATTGTGTTTTTGTCTATTTCATTTTCCTTTTAGAATTTTCTTAGTGTCTTAGAATTTTCTTAGTGTCCTTGCACTACATAAGTAGTGAGCTTTTTTTTAAAAAAAAGCAATACATAATATGATAACACTTTTAGTGATGTGCCAACGACTTTACAAAAAGAAAGAAATAGAGAATTGATGGTGCTTCAATTGGTTAAAAAGTAAAAGTTAAATTGTGGGGCAAGCAAGGACAAAAACGGAGTCACGCGAAATGCAAGCAGGGATGGATGGAAGACAGGGGGGGTTAACAATTCATGCATGTGCTCGGAAAACTGAGGGAACATATAAAAAGCCCAAGAATGCAGGAGTGGAAGGCCAACAACATTCTTTTTTTTAAATACTTAAAGTCTCACACCCAAAGCTCGTATGGACATATGATGAACTGGTTTGGCTAAGATGACTCTTTCTGAACGTGCCATGATGAGTTCCTCTTCTGTATACCTATATCAAGATTTTTGCAAACAATTTCTTCCATAACCAATAGAGTCTTCATGAATCCGAGAAGATTTTCCATAACACTTTTAGTATGACCTCCTCGTTTTCACTTTATTAATCAGAATCTTCTCAAATTTTGTACGCTCTCAACCCTCCACTCAAAAATGTCAAAGGCCAATGCAATGTTCAAGCACAGGTAACCTTGTTGGGAATGTTATGGGCTAGCCACCTACTGCCACTTGTGTGCATTGCTAACTTTGCCATTTTGCATGTACAAAATAAAAAAACCCGCCTCGCTGCCTGCCCCACCATCTAGCGATTTTGCCTTTTTCTTTCCAATTTCTTTTCCCTTTCCAAAGAGTATCTCTTTAAATATCCTCTAATAAAACACCATCCAAAATCTCCTCTCTAGTTCAGCCACAACATGATAAAGGTGTTGTGGGGTTAAGGTGCAAGCTAGGAGTCTAGCCACCAGAGTGTGCAAGTGGTTAAGAGGACTTGAAAGATCACCTTTTTTGCGGATGACTTGATCTTGGGAGGGCGTGGTATCCAAAGCAAGGCCGGTATGATATGCACTCAAACGATCAAATTTTGCTACCTGAACCAAGTATGGAAGTCCAGGATCCTTCAAGTCTTTGAGGGCAAACTAGAGGTAGCTCTCTTTGATGATATTGTGCGATCAAGTATTGAGCTCATTCACATGGTAGGAGCAAGAAGAGAGGTAGAAGACAAAGATGATGGATGCATACTTTGAGTTGTTTAGAACACCCAAGAGGTTAGGAGTTACTCATCTGATAGGTATTCTCTGTACAAGTCTCTGATGGAACCTTAGCCCCCTCAAGGCACATGTTGTGCTTGAGGGCTGTTGTATTTTTATCGGGTTAATATAAATTATCTCAACTCACAATTGTGAGTATGGCAAAAAAACACCATCCAAAATCACTTGCTATCTATATTTGTCACGAAGATTCTTTATTTGGTGTTGACTTAAGGTCTAAGGTCATGGAATGTCGATGAGTAGCAAATAACAGATGGACATGGCAAGCAAAAGACGATGATGGCCATTCCATGGATGGTAAATGGATTGCTTCTTGGAGCAAATGGCCGCCTTGTTTGAGGTGATCACCTCAAGGGAATGGCACTACCTAGACGAGCGCTTTGTGCACAACAACGTGGTTAGGAGGGTAGCAAGCAAGACAAGCATTAATTTGCATTCCTCTCACCTTCTACCTTTGCCGCTTGCGCCGTGTTAGCTTATATTATTATAGCCCTTGATAAACAAAAGCTACTTCAATAGTTACATTTTTTAGACTCGTTGAAACCAAAACAATCATGCCTTTTATTGCTTATTTCCACCCCTCAATGTTCTTGTGTTTCTCAATAGATACGATCACGTCTTTGCTCTTTTGCAAGTTTCCTTAGCGGTTAGGAAAAGGGGGGGATTTTTTTATTCCCATTTAGAAAGTAAGGAAACCTTTGCAAAGGCTCTATTAGTTAGATAGAGAAACTCTGCATGTAGTACCAATCTTATAACTTTGGATAAGATGTTTAGTCAAAAGTCAGGACTGTCTCATTGGACCCTATTTGAGAAGATATTGTTTAAGCATTTTTTTAAGGGTTGTATGGACAAACCAATGAGAAAAAGTAATGAAGGAATACAAGTTGTATGTGTCAAATAATGTGGAATTAGTAAACAAGAGGAGTGAGTGAGTGTGAGCACCTCACTTGTGGTGTAGAATCCTTATATCGATGACACCCCCTCACTTTTGTTGCTCATATTTTTGCTTCTCTAAGTAAGAATGAGGTGTTGTTAACAAGAAGCATCCAGAGAGAACAAGGAAAATAGTATCACAAGGTAGAAGAAGAAATGGATGTCACCAAAGTTGACGCTAGTGAATATAGTGGATGTGTAATGGAATTTACCTATTCAATTTGAGAGTAGCGGAATTTAATGAGAGTACTTTCAAGAAATGATTTTGTGAGCATAGCGGATAGACATAATTGAAGATAGCAACATAATTATAGAAATTAGTTAACTTGGCATGGACAATACTTTTGCAAGAGAGAGAATTTAGAGAACATGACAACAGTTGAGGACCGGATTTATGTGGAGCCGGCCCCCCCTCCAATAGGCATTTGTATTATGATTTCTCCCATAAAGAGAGACTTGTTACAATACATTCTTTGTGTTCCTTGTGACCTAGGTGAAGCAATGAAGATGGAAATTTTCATGCATCACCATCATAGCATAACCTAAACTTGAAGAAAGCTTTAACTATACCAAGCCTCAGTCCCAAGACCTCAAACACCTTCGAAGGTGGAGAGAGCTAGCAGGGAATGAGGGTAGGGAAGAGGAAGAAGAAACATTTCATACGAGAAAGAGCTAGTTCCTCACTTATAATAACTCTTCTTGATTCCTATCATTTTCATTTGATGAAACATTATTAGCATTTAGAGACTCTTTGACATAAATCATGTATGCAGAAACTGAGCTCTTCATTGATTTATCAAAAGAAAGAGGATTTACAAGTGGAATAGTGCGACCACGCTCACTAGCATCTATATACATGTTCTTTCCCCTGTAGGTGAAGTAAATTCTCCTTTCAGGGAACTTCATGTTGGCAGCCATGCGATCAAACCATGGTGCCCCTAGGATAACATCCTGATGTTGGAGAGGAGGGATGAAGAAGTCTTCTTTGTCGACATAGCTTTGGACATGAAGCCTCAAATTCCCAATCAAGGGAGTAACGGAGGCTTGTTGTCCCTTGAAAGCTGCATCAGCTATTACTATATCTCCCATCTCAAAAGCTTGAATGCCCAACTTGGTGGCCAACTCTATTGATATGAAGTTGAGAGTAGAGCCAGGGTCAAACAAGATGAAGGCATCATGCTCTCTTACCTTTCCCAAGCATAGGAGAGTGATGATCCTTTGCAATGAGCATCCTCTTTTGGAGCTTCGATGGTGGAAGCCCTAGGAGTCTCATTGCGAGTATTCTTCTTGGGGCAAGAACGATAGCCATGTCCTTGCTCCCCACACTTGAAACATTTATGGTCCTTGCGAAAAGCTTCAAGCTCTTCAGGAGAGAGTTTGTTTTTACCTCCTTCTCCTTGGACCGATTGTTGTTGTTGTTATTGTTGTTTTTGGAAGTGCCTTGGGAATTATTTTGTGCATTGGATTTCCCCTTTGCATCATTTTTATCTTTGTTTTCCATGGGCTTGACATTACGTCTAGCCCCTTGATGGAAATTGATGCGTGAAGCAACCATGGTGTGATGGATTACTTCGGTAATAGTACCAGGCCGTTGAGAGTTGATGTATTCGGCCATCTCTTCAGGTAATCCCGCAGAGAATTGCTGTCTTTGCTCGACAAATTATATCTTTTGAAAGACATTAGCTTTGAGATGTAAATCCCAAAACTTGTCTACATACTTGTTGATAGACTCATGAGAGAGAAGCTTCAAGCCGCGCCATTCGGTAAGAACTTTATCTTTAGTATCGCTTGGAAGAAATTGCTTCATGATGGAAACTCGTAGAGTTTTCCATGTCTTTGGGGCTTCTCCATTGCCACGAAGGCTAGCCCACCATTGACGAGCTGATTTTTGGAAGTGCATAGCTACATGGCATAGCTTGGACGACTCTGTGAAGCCCTCGTCCCCAAAGGCCGCATCAAATTGCTGGATGAAGGCCAACACTTTGTCGGTAGCACCAAAGGTGCCATCGTAGGTGAGAAAAGAGATACTCTTTCCTCCCTCCTTGAAATTCTTTAGCTTTTGTGACCTTCGCCATGCAGGAAATGATTTGCGATGTCCTCCCCTCTTGTATTCTCTAGGAGAATAGCCATAACTTTCATCGGAAGAGGAGGAAGGTGAAGAAGAAGGAGAAGAGGGTGACCTCTTCCTAGCCCTTTTCTTCCTTTGTTTCCTCTCTTGCCTTTCAGAGTGATGAGGAGAAGAACTATAGGTTGCTCTTTTCCTCTTGGGAGGAGTAGGCGATCGTCTAGACCGCCGTCTTCGTGGAGCCACCTCTTCAGAGGAACTTAAACTTTCATTGCTTTCTTGCTCTTTGGATTCCTCCTCTCGAATGGGAGAGAGTCTTCTTTTGGGGGTCTCTTCAAGAGGCCTCCTAAGCTCTCTCTCCTCTGGGAGAGGAAGGGAAATTCCATAAGCACGAAGTTGTTGAGTAACTTCGACTTGCAAAGCAGGGTTGCCCATAGCTTGCTGCAACCTAGCGACGAGATAATTCACAAACATGGGAGCATCATCATTAGCACCTTCATGTGCAAAATCAAAGCTATCAATTTTCATTCTACTCTCTTGATTATTCTCAGCCATGTTTACAAAATTTATGTTTATACTTAGTGTATGCTTTGGCAGTTCAAAACCTTAGTTGCCACTCCTCTTAGCCTTTGAAAATCGGCTCTTAAGTATCTACACCCACGGCTCAAAGTGGTTAATTATAGAGAGTAGAGGAGTAGGTCTAACATAGAAGAGTTGCCAAGGGCTAGCTCCTTTCGGACTTCTTATGGCTCAATAATGGTAAAGCCGTAGGCAAGTCTAAAAAGACTCCATTATTAAGTCCAAAGCTCCCGAGGTGTGCACCATCCCCCACATAGTGGGCTTAACAAAACCGATATTGAATCCCAGTTCCACTTACTCTATTATAATTAACAACATCAACCATTTATAGGCTACTTAAGGACCTCTCTTCTTAAGCAAGAAAAGAGAAACCAAATGCTCTGATACCAATGTAATGGAATTTGCCTATTCAATTTGAGAGTAGCGGAATTTAATGAGAGTACTTTCAAGAAATGATTTTGTGAGCATAGCGGGTAGACATAATTGAAGATAGCAACATAATTATAGAAATTAGTTAACTTGGTATGGACAATACTTTTGCAAGAGAGAGAATTTAGAGAACATGACAACAGTTGAGGACCGGATTTATGTGGAGCCGGTCCCCCCTCCAATAGGCATTTGTATTATGATTTCTCCCATAAAGAGAGACTTGTTACAATACATTCTTTGTGTTCCTTGTGACCTAGGTGAAGCAATGAAGATGGAAAGCTTCATGCATCACCATCATAGCATAACCTAAACTTGAAGAAAGCTTTAACTATACCAAGCCTCAGTCCCAAGACCTCAAACACCTTCAAAGGTGGAGAGAGCTAGCAGGGAATGAGGGTAGGGAAGAGGAAGAAGAA
The DNA here is from genome assembly GCF_014529385.1 of Adiantum capillus-veneris. Taxonomy (NCBI): domain Eukaryota; kingdom Viridiplantae; phylum Streptophyta; class Polypodiopsida; order Polypodiales; family Pteridaceae; genus Adiantum; species Adiantum capillus-veneris. The sequence goes on along the minus strand of NC_140957.1, from coordinate 57,848,788 downwards.
ACATTTCATACGAGAAAGAGCTAGTTCCTCACTTATCATAACTCTTGTGCTAGCATACATAATAGCATAGTAATGAAGAAGAAATAGATGGCAAGCTCAAGCATTGAAGCATGGCTCTTGGATGGATTTGCACTCCATAGCCAAGAGTGTTGGTGTAGGCTCTCAACCTCTACTTGCTTGGAGAAGGAGAGGGAGCTCTTGCACTTTGCATAGTACACAATGAGAGTGTTTGTGAGTGTGTGTGGGTGAGTATACCCCCTAAGCACCCCCTAGCTTGCTTGGGTCGACCCCCCCTTGTAGCTCATGCTTGAAGCTCATTGGACCCCTCCAGGCCTAGCCAATCACAAGCAGGAGCCATTACAAGCAACATGGGTAGCCTTGGGACAAGTGTCCCCCTTTCCCCTTTGAGAGAGAGGACTTGATAAATGCAAAATCAATTAATTAAATATCCTAAATTATCATTGGACCCCTTGGGTGACCAACCAATAGGCTTCAGGCACACCATGAGGGCAACATGGGGAGGAACTTAACAAGTATCCTTGTTGCCTCTTCAAGTTGGGGCTTCCCTTGTGTGTGTGTGTGTGTGTGTGCGTGTGTGTGTGTGTGTGTGTGTGTGTGTGTGTGTGTTCTCTCTCATCCCCCCCCCCCCCCCCCCCTTGTAGGCTCGCCCCCCTCCTTGTAGGGATATTTTTGACTTTGGATGAGCAAGCCCCTTAGTCATCAAGCATGACTAAGCACTTGAAGTAGGGGGTGTTCCCACAAGCATCTCAGGCAAGCTTCTCAAGGCACCTCAAGCACCTTAATCATGCACCAAGTCAAGCACCTCAAGCATCTTAATCAAGCACCTCAAGCATGACAAGCACCTCAAGCAGGACAAGCACCTCAAGCACGACAAGCACCTCGAGCTTGGGCCGGGTTCCCACCTCAAGCTCAGCCCTAGCTTACCTATGGTCAAAGGACTTTTACACACATTATTGGAGGTCTTCAATGAAGCTAACCCTAAGGTCTTATGCTCCATTGGTTAGCCTTGCTCTTGATAGACCATCTCCCATTTGGGCCCCTTTACTATTGGCCCCGTGTTGAGATAGATCTATAAGCACATATCTATATCTTAACACTTGTTCCCATTTATTCTCCCACATTAAGTGATCAATTTAATATGAGAAAATCATTTGGGTTGGTTAGATATTAGATTTTATGACAGGATGAGAGTTTCTAAACAACAAGCCTTGAGGGACAAAGAAAACCAAGAAGAATCAAAGGATCTAGCCACACGATGCAAACCAATCAACAAGGTAAGGGAGTCTACTCCTCCATCGAGTCTTAGGTTTGAACTTTCTTTTTCAATGAGTATGCAGCATGACATTCCCCAATCCTTTGCTCATTTTAGCAATCTTGTTAGCATTATATTTGAAGTTGGGTAATGCTTTTACTTAGGACAAGTGCAAATTTCTATCTGATCATATCTACAAATGCTCCTATTGTACCCTTAGTTTGTGACCACTTTTTGCAATTTTTATAATTACTGCTACACTCTACTGCATGGTCTTTTTGTGATTTCTTTCATCAACTAAGGTTGTAAAATGTCATGTACTCATCTGTAGGGCCTAAAATTTGTCGCACTTTTGTCTTGTTTAAATTAATCATTGTTATATTTCTTCTAGTTGTTAATTACAATTTTTAACAATAAAGGTTAAGATCATTACCTTTATTTTGCTTACTCAAGTATTAATGCAATATAGTTGATCGAGCTTAACCAAATGATTTCGATGATAGTCTTCATTTTTCTTTTAGCTTGTTTAGAGTTTAATGATTTACAAAGAGTAGTCAGGTAAGCTCTCTCCTCACTTTAGTTACTTTTGTTTTTTCAAAATCATTTAGAAAACTTGGTTGAATATGTCCCTATAATCTTTTTCTCATTTGTTTTCATAGGAATCAAGAAAGATCCTTTCTTGAATGAGGGGGGAAAGGGAAGGCAAGGGGGCACGTGGCCGTTCAGAATGAGGAGAAGATTTTTTTTTTCTCGGGTGTCTTGTCTCCCTCATCCTACTAGGAATTTACGCTTCTTGGAGGCTGATGTTTGGGTGTCGCAAGAAAAGCAAAGCGTAAGTGCCCTCATCGTCTGCACGTATCCAGCTGAAGAAAGGGCAACATCACGAGGTGATGCTGCTATTGGACATGGTGCTTGTTCTCGACACAAGAAACCAGTGTGTTTTGTATTGAGTTTGCAAGGGAATAGTAAATATATTAAGCAGTAGAGGGAATGTGGGTGTGGCTCAGCGCAGACAAAAAAGCTATGGGTGAAAGGGGAGCCAGTGAGGAGAAAGAGGTCTCAATGGGTCTCTCTCTCTCTCTCTCTCTCTCTCTCTCTCTCTCTCTCTCTCTCTCTCTCTCTCTCTCTCTCTCTCTCTCTCTCTCTCTCTGTGTGTGTGTGTGTGTGTGTGTGTGTGTGTGTGTGTGTGTGTGTGTGTGTGTGTGTGGGTGCAGACTGTGGCTTTGATTGGCACGAGGATGAGCTGACGCTCATGAGAGCATGGCATGACCACTGTCAGACTGGAATTGGGTTTTTGGACATGTCGCAAGACTGCGAGGCAGAGCGGGGCAGGATGGACGGGAGCGTGGGAGGGGAGACATGCAGACCATGTGCACTGACTCCAACTGAGCATTAGTTTTACTAACAACATCATATTAGATTTTAGGATAGTGTCTTTGCTTGTTACACAATCAAATTTCCGATCTAACCTATAATTTTTAGTATTTTGTTATTTTTGCACACTAACTCTCTTGTACAAGACCGTGCCAAAATCCTCAAAGAGTACTCTTTCCATTCACACAATTCAATAGTGATGCACAAATGTTAGAAGTCAAGCCTTCTTCCTTAACTATGTTGTCTTATGAGTTGTGATATCAATCATGTTGATGTTGTGGCTTGTACTTTCGCTGAATGGAATTTCTATTAAGAGGATTTGAAATTGAGCTATACTACTCAAGATGTCGCACGCCTTACTTATCCTACACACATACCTTCACCTTCATCATTTTACAAGTTCATCACTAAAGCCATCAGTTTAAAAACCAACCCCACATTTGTCATTGAAAAGCTATGTGGAATGCTACTGAAAAGATTGAAAGACCCCAAATCCAAGATTAATTCGGCAAGTTTTCTTTTGGGTAGTCTTGTTCAGCAAACGGCCAAGGTAAAAACTCAAAACCAGAACATCTTCAAAGGATGGCATTTTTTGTATTGGGCAACCTACATCCCACCCAACCCCAATGCTAAAAAAATCGAGATTAAGGCAATAGGGATGGGAGCAGGCACCAGCCAAGTCGTTGGACAAGAATCAGCCACCAAGAACCAGGAGCAAGACAAGGCCACTAAAGAAGTTGAACTAGAAATTGTCACTTTTGGTAAGAGAACAACAACATAAGATGGTCTAGGAACACCAGAAGCTGAAAAAAGTGACACCAGCCAGCCATCTAAGAAGAAAAATACAATAGCCCTACTCACTAAGTTTAAGCTCAAACAAAACACATCAAACAAACCTTCAGTACATACCAGTGGTCCATGGGGCTTATGCATATCAACCTATTGATCTAGCCTAGACCTCTCTAGACAAAACACAGGAGCAGGCTACTGACACACAAGCCCTACAATTAAGTACACAAGTATCAAGTGTGCCTCAAACCTAGCTCACATTACCAGCACCCCCAGTCAAGTTGAGGCAGCTAGATCAGCTAAAAAACCTGTAACAAAGGCCTCTGCATGGCAGGCTTGTAGTACAACAACCAAATAAGACCATCATGTCATATCCTACAACTTTATTAGCATATGAAACATATCAGATTGAATTGTATGCCATAATAGATGGATGTGTGGCAACGATGATGTCTGGTTGTGATACGATGGTCAATGCTATGGGACAATTGGTCGAAGCCCATTAGAACTCCCCACGCTCAGTAGTTGTGGCTCTCCAGATGGAGATGCAAAAGACCAAAACAAAGTTAGAAAAGGCTAAGAGTGAGTTGAAAAAGCTCAGCCAAAAAATGTTGGAGAATGCTATTCAGCATAATCATGATGCCAAAATCATAGTTATTGAGAAGCCACTTGCCAAGATGCAGGTCCGACTAGAAGAAAAGAAGTTAGCCCTTAAGTCCATGATCGCTAATTAATGCAAGAAGTAACAAAAAAATGTGTATATCAATCTTTAGTTGACATTGTTGATCCAAAGGGGAACCTTACGTTGAATATCGAAGATTTGCAGAATCTACTTGAATCTATAAAATTGGACTTCGAGGAAAAATTAAAACAATATATAAGGGAACTTGTCAATCAAGTTCTGGTTGAATACATGAAGAATGAGGACATTGAAGATGAAAAAGAATACCACAAAGACAAAGAAAAAGACCAAGAGGAAGACATAGGAGCTAGTCATCAGGATGAGGATGAGGATGACCAGTCACCTCTAGACTCAGCAATTGGAGGACAATCTACACAAGGGACTAGGTCAGCAAGTCAAGTTGACCAAAATCAGGACCAGACTAAACATCAGAGTTAGCGTGTTCAATAGTAGACTCATGAATTCTCTAAAACACAAGGCCATATTGGTTTCTAGTGGGTGGAAATAGAGCAGGCCATTGTGCCATATACAGCAGGGAACCAAAGCAAAGGCAAATGCAAGCTAGTAGAGTCTAATTGAGACTCAAAATCTACCCAAGGCCATTCAACCAAATTACTAGCTTTAAATAAGACTCTGAGACAACAAAAAACACTTTAGATTCAAAATTTCTTTCATGATGACATGGCCTACTCGGATCTAGAGTTCGTTCAAATGCTGTTTGTGGGAGCTAGGAGAATGGTGAATGACCAAAAATCAATCAGCTACCACAATCAGCAACTATGTTAGCTACCTCCACATCCAAGTTGCATTCTAGTCTTGAAAAGATTCCTTGAATGGTGTGTTACAAAAGAGGATCTAATGGTCAACCCTCATCTACAAAACCCTTCAACAATTGATCTCATATGTCTTGGGTTAGAGCTGGAAATAATGTTTAATAGGAAATAAGCCAACATACAAGTTTGTTTGAAGGATATAAGGGTACAAATTAAATAATTCCTCATTCGACTTGAGAGTTGCAGAAAGATAGTGGACCATAAAGTTCAGTTTCTTCTAGAAGACAATACCAATTCCAACAGAGGGGCCATAGCGAGGATGAGTTTGGGGAAACAAGGAAGGACTTGAAGATTCTATTCGACCTAGGAAGAATCCCGAGGGGTTCACCTTCCAAAAATGCATATAGCAACTGTGTTCAAGAGGTCACTTCCTCATGAAGTAAAAGACCCCTCTTCCTTCATAAACCTATAACTTTTTTTTAGTTTTCCATTTTTAAACCCCTCTTGTACATGTAATTTTGTAACTCTTTGGTATATAAAATAACCCATTCGGCCAAACTCATGTGCTACACTTACATTTACAAATTCATTTTCCGTTTGCCAAGCCAAACTTTGTAAAAAAACCATTTGTATATTCCACCTCTCTCTAGGTGATGTTCACCAAGGCCCACCTAGGAGAATATCATTTTCTTATTTCTCCCAAAACAAAGCACCAATCAACCATCCGGGACCCAGCTACCTGCTTTGTCTCTCTAGCTTAGGGCCCTAAACCTAATTAGTTTGTACTAAACTAAGCAGCCTGGACCTATAAAAGAGAACTGAGAGGTCAATATTGAGGGGCTAGCACTTGAAGGAGAAGTCATGCACATACATTGACTCCAAGGGTCACTATGCACAGGAGTAGGATCTCCGTACACATGAAATATCCCTAGAGAACGCACTATAGACTCTCTCTCTCTCTCTCTATTTCTCCCCCCGCGGTCTCCATCTCACCAAAACGAGGGGTTTTGTAAATACCATCTTGAATCAAGTTTGCCTGCACATTCCAAAGAGTCTTCATCTCCTCCATCTATGTCTCCATCTCTCTCTCTCTCTCTCTCTCTCTCTCTCTCTCTCTCTCTCTCTCTCTCTGGTGCACTGTATTGTTGTCAGAGACTCTTTGACCACCTCGGGAAAAGAGACGACAACAACTCAAGAGAGCGACAGTAGCATCAAAGTGATCGGAGTTATCCTCAAATATCCAAAGAGATTGACACAGTCTGAAGCACCATCAAAGGACCAAGAGAGACCACCACGTACGCAATCCTTGGTGAATACAAGTAAGTTACATCAAATGCTCTCCAATGAGTTAGCTTGTGAAGAGAGAGAGAGAGAGAGAGAGAGAGAGAGAGAGAGAGAGAGAGAGAGAGAAGAGTACATCTCTCTGCTGGTGGGTAACTTCACCACACTTTTCATTGATGGTTATGACAAGATCACAGGCATCACAGTGGTGCAGCACCACATAAGACTCAAGGAAGGAAGTAAGCCTATAGTGCAAAATCTCAGAAGGCTTGGGGTAATTCAGCAGAAGGCATTGCTCAAAGACGTAAGAAATTTGCTATAGGCAGGTTTCATTTACCCCGTTGAAGACTCAGAGTTGGTCTCTCCAGTGGTGGTCACACCAAAGAAGAATGGTAAGTAAAGAGTTTGTGCAAAGTACAAACCTCTCAATCCAACAACAATGAGGGATCATTTTCCCCTCTCACTCCAAGACGAGATTCTCAACGAGGTAGCAGGTCATGAGCACTACACAGTATGTGATGGCTACTCATGCTACTTCCAGATTATCATTGCAAAAGGAGACCAAAAAAAGACAACCTTCATAACACCATGGGGATGTTTTTCTTACAGAGTGATGCCTTTTGGCCTCACCAACGCTCCGGCCACATTCCAACGCTATGTAAATTTTGTCTTCCAGCCATATTTTGGTAAGTCAATACAGGTTTTCATAGATGATTTTTGCATCTACAGCTCTCGTTCCCTCCATTTGAGCAAGGTATATGATGGCCTGGGCTAGGCTGCAAACCTTGGGTGGCCAGCTTAACATAGATAAGTGTCACATTGGTGAAAGCAAGGTCACTCTTCTCAGCCATGTAATTTCAGCCCAAGGGATTGAGGCTGACCCAAGCAAGGTTCAAGCTTTAGTATCTTTGTCATCACCCACAACAGCTAAGAAATTGGTCTCTTTCCTTTAGAAGGTAAGGCATTTGAGCAGGTTCATTCACTTTCTCTCTCAAGTGGTTCTCCCTTTACAACAAGTCACACATAGAGATGTCTTCCTATGGAGTGAAGAAAATGAGCAACAGTTTAGTGAGGTGAAACAGATCCTGGCTTCACTTCCCACCATTGCACCCCCCATATGGGATGAGCCATTTTACGTTAACCACATTGTAGGCAGTAATACACTTGGGGCGGTACTAATGCAGAAGGACCCCCAAACCTCTTTCATGCGTCCTATCTACTTCTCTAGTCGTGTCATGAACCCACCAAAAAAAGGATTCACCACAGTAGAGCACATGGTGCTTGCATTAATGTTTGCCACTACAAAGTTCCGCTCTTATCTTTTCCCTTGACCCTTTGTAATTCTAACAATGGAAGAAGTCTTTCCGTATGTGATGCAACACATGGAAGTCTCGTCTAGAATCGTTAAGTGGCTCGTTAGATAACAAGAGTTTGATTACACTATGCAAGTGGAGAACTCCACCAGAGCTAGTCTAGAAAGTATTCCTACTCATCATCACTATGAAAAGAAGCTAAAGGTCAACACAGAAGGAAAAGGAGTGACACCAATGGTAGAAGTTCCTAAGCTAGAAGGAGCTCACTCTCTTTTCTTTGATGGAGCTTACAAAAGGACAATGGACCAAGCTGCAATTGGCATTGTCATTGTCAATAGCAAAAGGAAAAGGTCTTCTATATTGGGCAGCTACTACACTCCCACTCCAACAACAAAGCAAAGTACATGGACCTAGTTCTTGGATTAGAACAATGTGTTTTACAAGGGGTTCAGCGCCTAATGTGTTTGGTGATGCCATGCTCTTAATAAAGTAGATAAATGGCGCTTGGGTTTGTAAAAATCAGGTTGTGCTTGGCCAATTACGCCAAGTTAAGGATCTTTTAAGAAACTTTGAAGCGGTGCAGCTATTTCATGTCCCTAGGACAAAACTCAAGAAGCAAATGCTCTAGCCAAGGAAAGAATACAAGATGTTCCCATAGGAGCAATCAAACTGAAGCTGCCCCTCTTTCAGGGTAGCGATGCTATGCCTGATATCATCAACTTCTTAGATACAGAAGAATGTCCTAAAGGGCATGCCAAGGTCTAGAAACAATGGCTTGTCCAAAAGGCAACAAGATACCACCTTATAAAAAATGCCCTCAGGCGACTACCAATCTCTAGTGAAATCATGGAGGTGATCTCAAGTTTCCATGATGGTGTTTGTGGTGGCCACTTTGCTCTAGATATTACTAGTGGGAAGATTAGGTAGGATTTTCTTGGCCTAGTCTAAACAGGGATGTTATCATTGGTGTAAAACATGCAGAGCTTGTCAACTATCCAGTGATCAAACACTAACCTATGATCCATAGACTCCTATCATCTCATATGGCCCATTTGCGAATAGATGTGATTGGTCCTTTACCAACGGCCTAGTCGAGTAAACTGTACATTCTAGTTGGTGTAGACTACATGACTCAATGGACGGAAGCAGCAGCCACCACACGCATTACAGCCCAAGAAGTGGTGAAGTTCATACTTGAGCACATCTGTTGCCGCTTTGGCACACCTCTGGAGATAATATCTGATAGAGGGCCAGGTTTCCAAGGCAACTTGGTGGGAGAATTGATGAAAAAGCTAGGCATCACACGCCGACACTCAACTCCATACTATCCACAGTGCAATGGTCTAGTGGAAAAGGCAAACGGCATCATCTGTAAGATCATCACAAAGTAGGTGAATAACCACACAAGTGATTGGGATAAGCATCTCATGGCCGCTCTTTGGGCCTACCGCACGACATTCCAAATATCACTAGGTTTCACCCCTTTCCATCCGGTATATGGAAAAGAGGCCATTCTACCCATCGAGGTGCAGATATCCAACTTGTGAATCATGGCTAGCCAGTTATAGTGCCCAATTGCCCATCTATGCAACCACACCTTGGATCTAGAAAGGCTTCAGCTAGATAGGCAAGTTGCGATCAACTACTATACCACGCAAGCAGAACGATGGCGACTCACATTCAATCAAGGGCTTAAGGAAAAGGGTATGAAGAAAGGCATGTTAGTATTGAGATACGACAACAGATTCAACATTGGGAAAGATAAGAAGTTTTAGCCCAGATGAGAAGGGCCATTCATCGTCAAAAGGCAATACGCCAATGGTAGCTACAAATTGATGGAGGTAGATGGTCAAATTCACAAGACCAGAGTCAATGGATGGAGGCTCAAAAGGTACTTCTTAAGGTTTGATCCGGAGTTCATGATAGATATTCTAGAGGAGGGAGAACCCTCCAACTCCGCTGTTAGAAAATCAGAAGCAGAGCTAGAGGCATCCAGAAGGAGAGGGCTAATGATGGCCAGGTTTCAAAAACCTTGGCCGTGGGAACTAGCCTCAAGAGGGGAGCTTAATATGAATTGAAAACATGTTTTTTTCCTGTTGCAGGCTACCGCCACCACCATACCCCCCCCTCTCCTTGTCCTTGCGCTCACAGAGGGACCACCACCCTTGGCACCACCCTCTCTCTCTCTCTCTCTCTCTCTCTCTCTCTCTCTCTCTCTCTCTCTCTCTCTCTCTCTCTCTCTCTCTCTCTCATCATCAGCAAAACAAAATTCTCTCTCTCTCTCTCATCCATTATCATAAGCGCTAGAGCTCTCTCTCTCTCTCTTACCATACACACACACACACACCACCCATCTCTCTCTCTCTCTCTCTCTCTCTCTCTCTCTCTCTCTCTCTCTCTCTCTCTCTATGTGTGTGTGTCGATAGCAAGCATGACAAAATATATATCTCTCTCTCTTTCCATACACACACACACACACACACCTCTCTCACCATCTCTAGCTCTCTCTCCATCTCTCTCTCTCTCTCTCTCATTCAGCCCTATCTCTCCCTCTCTCTCATTATGTGTTGGCAAGGAGTAAATTCAGCCCTATCTCTCTCTTTCCATACACACACACACACACACACACACACACACACACACACACACACACACACACACACACACACACACACACACACTCACATACACAAACATACATAACCTACATGCATAAGCACACGCACACAATCACATGTGCACCAACAATGCACACACACAGCATGCACAAGAAGGAAAAGAAGCAACAAAAATGGGCATTACCGCATCGACAAACGACACCAAAAACATGCAATGGCGACAAAAATTCAAAGAAAGACGCCAAAGGCATGCCCCAACCGGCAGCAAAATTGATGAGCGCACTACACCAACACGCCCGTAAAGCTTGCGGTTCCTCAGCATCTCATCCACGATGCATTTCCTCAGTAAACATCCGTAGGGTAATTCATTTTCCGTTTTCCAAAGCCAAACTTTGTTAAAAAAACCATTTGTATATTCCACCTCTCTCTAGGTGATGGTCACCAAGGCCCACCTAGGAGAATATCATTTTCTTATTTCTCCCAAAACAAAGCACCAGTCAACCATCCGGGACCCAGTTGCTTGCTTTGTCTCTCCGGCTTAGGGCCCTAAACCTAATTAGTTTTTACTAAACTAAGCAGCCTACACCTATAAAAGAGCATTGAGAGGTCACTATCGAGGGGTTAGCACTTGAAGGAGAAGTCATGCATATACATTGACTCCAAGAGTCACTATGCATAGGAGTAGGATCTCCATACACATGAAATTTTCCTAGAGAATGCACTATAGGATCTCTCTCTCTCTCTCTCTCTCTCTCTCTCTCTCTCTCTCTCTCTCTCTCTCTCTCTCTCTCTCTCTCTCTCTCTCTCTCGTGGAGCTGATGATGCAGCTCATCATCACAAAATTCTGTGGCAAAAAACAAAATGGTGATGACAGCAGGCTTGAGGCGAGAGCCCAACTTGTGAGCATTGAGTCACTGCTTATCCACCATACATTTTGTAGATGGCGGCTCATAGTGGTCTACTATCAGTGCCAACGATAGTGTTTTTGGGGACTTGGCATGCTTGGAAGCGGCATTATGAGGGGCACTATGTTGATCATTTCGTGGTTTAAAGGTTATAGGTGCAGGAGGTAGGTTGGGAATTAGTATGAGAATCCGTGCGGGCAGTGCTACCTACAACCCATAGTTAGCCACTTGTGAGTCGTGACCTCGTCACCTCAGTAACCTCGCCTCCTAATCGCCGTTGCCCTTGTCCAATGGTGCAATGGACACTATGCTCTGAAGAGCATTGATCCACCTGGTAGCGTTCATCTCTCTTTGCCTCCTGCCTTTGGGATTGTTGAACACGGGTTTCTCCAGCTTCCAAGACACTCTCACAACAGATCTATAATGAGCCTCGCACAGTCTAGAGCCTCCAGACTGTACAAAGACTACACACCTAATGCTCTCTCTCTCTCTCTCTCTCTCTCTCTCTCTCTCTCTCTCTCTCTCTCTCTCTCTCTCTCTCTCTCTCTCTCCCCGCGGAGGAATCTACTATCGATGATGGATGCTCACATCAAAGGGAAACACATCTCCAATATCTACATCAATTATGGCACACAAATATGCTTCATGAGTGAGAAAATGATTCACCATTTGGACTTAGAAGTGAGTAAGTTGGCACCATGCTGAGCCAAGATGGAAAATAATGTAAAATTTCAATGTATTGACATTGTGAATGCATTTAGGGTAAAGGCGTTCAACATCGAGCTGGATGTGTACATCTTTGTCATGCCACATAAGGGGGAGGGCTATCCTATTATTCTAGGGAAGCCTTGGCTTATGGATATGAAGGCTAAGCAAGACTAGGACGCCGACATAATCCAAATGAAGGATGCCAAAGGAAAGACAATACTTTATGACATGAAGATAGGTCAACAACGTGACATGGATCTAGAGACCTCTGAAGATAAGTTTACTGACTTTTCAACCACTTCAAAGGAGGAGTCAACAACGACTGAAGAAAGTGACAGTAGCACTGAGGTGATGGGGTCATTCTCAAGGACCATAAGAAGATGGAGCAACCTGATGCATCATCCTCAAACCAAGGGGAGCCACCAAGTATACAACCTGATGCACCATAAGGTGATGGGGTCATTCTCAATGATCATAAGAATATGGAGCAACCTGATGCATCATCCTCAAACCAAGGGGAGCCACCAAGTATACAACCTTTGGTAGAAGCCTGTAAGCTACATTGGATGCTCTTTAGTGAGTTGTTTGACAAAGAGCGTGAAGACTATATTTTGATGCTAAGTAATTCTACCACATTGTTCATTGATGAATATGATAAAATCATTGGCATCATAGTAGTTCAACATCATGTTAAGCTCAAGGAGGGAATTAAACATGTAGTGCAGAAGCTCAGGCAACTAGGAGTAGTTCAACAAGAGACCTTGCTCCAGGAGGTAAGGAAACTATTAGAAGCAGGTTTTATATATCCTGTTGTAGACTCAGAGTGGGTTTCTCTAGTGGTAGTCACACCAAAGAAGAATGGTAAGTGGAGGGTTTGTGTTGATTACAAGCTTGCAGCCACGAAGAGGGGGAAACTCCCTTTCCAAGATGAAATTCTCAATGAGCTAGCAAGACATGAGTGCTACACAATATGTGATGGCTACTCAGGCTACTTCCCAATTAGCATCACTAAAGAAGATCCAACCCTCATCACACCATGGGGATGTTTTGCTTACATAGTTATTCCTTTCTCACCAATGCTCCGTCAATGCTATGCGACATTTTTTTTTTAGCCATTCTTTGACAAATCAATTTGTGTTTTTACTGATGACTTTTGTATCTATAGCTCCCACCCTCTTCATTTAGAGAAATTCTATGAAGGTCTAGCTAGACTGTAGGCTTTGGGTGGCCAACTCAATGTAGAAAAGTGCCACATTGGTGAAAGTAAGGTCATGCTTCTTGGCCATGTAATCTCAACCAAAGGTATTGAAGCTAACCCAAGTAAAAATCAAGCTTTAGTGTCTTTACCATCGCCCACGACAACCAAACAATTGGTATCATTACTTCAAAAGGTAAGGCATTTTAGTAGGTTTAGTCACTTGCTCTCCCAAGTGGTTCTTCCTTTGCAGAAAGTTACCCATCAAGAGATCTTCACTTAGAGTAAAGAGAATGAGCAGCAGTTCACTAAGATAAAACAAATCTTAACCTCACTACCCACCATTGCACCTCCAAAGTGGGATGAGCCATTTTATCTTAATCCTAGTGTGGGAAGTGACACACTTGGGGCTGTATTGATGCAAAAGGACCCTCAAACTTCCTTCATGCATCCTATCTACTTCCCTAGTCGCATGATGACTCCATCAGAGAAGGGATACGTAGTAGTGGAGGACATGGTGCTTGCAATAATATTTGCTACCACCAAGTTTCGCTCTTATTTACTTTCTAGACCATTCCTAATCTTAACAATGGAGGAGGTGTTTCCTTATGTGATGCAGCACATGGATGTAATCTCTTATGGACCATTTGAGAAATGGGGAATTGATGCTATTGGGCCTTTTCCAAGGACCCAATCAGGTAATTGTACATTATAATGGGTGTTGACTACATGACTAGGTGGGCTGAAGTGATAGCTACCACCCAGATTACAGCTAAGGAAGTAGCAAAGTTTGTATTTGAAAATATTTGTTGTTGTTTTGAGACTCCTCCTGAGATCATTTTTGATAGGAGGGGGCTAGGTTTTAGAGGAGACCTAGTAGGAGAATTGATGGAGAAGTTGTGCATATCACGTGGACACTCAACTCCCTGCTACCCACAATGCAACGGTTTGGTGGAAAAGGCTAATGATATGATCTGCAAAATCATCACTAAGCAGATAAATGATCACACATGATTGGGACAAGCATCTCATGGTTTCTCTTTGGGCCTATCGCTCGCACATCATTTAGAACATCACTAGGATTCACACCCTATAACTTGGTGTATGGTAAGGAGGCCATTTTACCCATCGAAGTGCAATTGGCTAGTCTTGGGGTGCTAGCTAGGTAGATGGAATGCCCTAATGCTCATCTCCACAAGCACATTATCCTTCTAGAGAGGCTTCAACTAGACACAGAAGATGCTATCAACTATTATGCAGCACAGGCAGAGCAACAATGTCTTACCTTCAACAAGGAACTTATAAGAAGTTTTCACCCAGATGGGAGGGGCCATTTGTCATTAGGAAGCGCTACAAAAATGGCAATTACAAATTGATGGATATAGATGGTAGGCTTTATTAAATATATGTCAATTGATGGAGGGAGAAACAGTACTTATTGAGGTTTGATCAAGCACCAATGATGGATGTTCCTAAGGAGGGAGACTTCTCCATCTCAACTGAAGAAGTATCAAGCACGAAGCTAGAGGCATAAATGCCTCTAGCTTAAAGGGGAGGGCTAATGATGTCAGCCTTTTGAACTTGGTGGGTACCTTTTTCTATACAACCCCCCCTTTTATAAAATTCTCAAGAGCACTGCATGTGAACGACCACTTGATGATAAAATAAAATCTCTCATAAATGCTTTCACCTAAAGCAGGTAATCTTGCATGGTGAGGAGTCTTTGTCTCCAAGTACCGGAAGATCCATTAGCAATCATTTCCTCTCCTTTATTTTCTTCCCATAGGGCTCCGCTTTCAAATTATTTATAGCTATATAGTAGTTAAATAAAAGGGCACTCAATGGTTTGTACAACCATGGCCATCAGCACTCTTACAAAAGCATATGAGGGGCTCCTCCTCATTACTACCCTCCCCACCTTGTCCTCTTCCATCCATGGAGCCCCCCCCCCCCCCCCCCCCCACTCCCTCTCTTTCTAGGGTGATTTCTCTCCCTCTCTCTCCTCCTCTATCTTCCCACAAGCTTCCCTTTCTCTCTCTCTCCTTGGCAAAAAACATTATCCATGGCTTCCTTTCACACAAACAGAAACACACATACACACTAAGTACTAAGTGTACTCACACACACACACACACACTAAACACGCATTTTCTCCCTCATTCAACCTTTCTCTCTCTGCATGTAGCTTCTCCCTCTTCAAGCATCCATGTCCTTCACACACACACACACACACACACACACATAATCAGATACACATATGCACACACAATCTACTCATCAACACACATCCCACCCTCATAATCACCACCAAAAACTCTCAGAAATCATCCCATAAGCTAAAAACAGTCAAATTACCGCCACCATCATTCACACATATGTGCACGCTCTCATACATATGCACCTTGCCTCAATAGTTTCAATGAAACGATGCAAGAAAGGCTTGCCCAAGCAAAGCATCGAGTTACAAAAGCGCCAATTAGGTGGGCCATGTCTATCTTTCATTAGTTTTGAATGGCAACATTAAAACTCGTAATCATCTTTTTACTCCACCTACACCCCACATAATCTCTCTCTTCTTGTATTAAAAACAAGATCAGTACATGTAATTTTTTTTAACTCTAGATTTGAAATCTAGGGCATGAGTGAGAGAGACAAAACCACATTAAATCGGGTCTTGGCCAAAGTTAGAGCCACTACCACTATAAGTGGCGAATTATCTTCTCCAACAACAAAGCACCCTCTGTAACTTCCAGTAAAGGAACCTCTGAATTAGAGCCACTATCTCTATAAGTGGAAAATTATCTTCTCCAACAAGAAAGCACCCTCGGCAACTTCTTGTAAAGGCCCCTCTCTCGAATAAGCTAGCTATGACTAGCATACCTTGTAAAAACACCCATCCCTCTACCCTACTCCCTCTCCATCTCTCTTTCCCTACTATTTTCTCTTTATGGATTATCACAAGCATCATGCAGCAGAGATGGCCGACCCACGGTCACATGGTGTAGTCATGACCCCAAAAAAAAAGGAACTTCAACCTCTCTCCATTACACAAACACCACAATCACACACACCATCACAACACCAACCGCGAGCATGTCACATATGCTTCATATTTTCAAATATGAAGCACCTATTATGCACCAAGCATAAGATAGATTTATCTCTCATGATGTGACACTTCTAGTGATTAGCACAAACTAGAACTATGACACACCATTGCATTGTCTATCATGATGCATGTATAGATTGCACTAATCATCCGATGCACTATATGCTATAAAACGTTGGAGAGGGGGAATGGGGGAACACACCCGGCACAAACACAAGGGCCTCTCTATAGCTCAGGGTATTCACAGCACCCCTATCCTCTCAGAAAACACCTTCAAAGAAACACTCTTCACTAGCAGACCACCGCCTGCTCAATTGTCACTGCTCACACACTCCACAAAACCACCACACAAAGTACACCTACTACCACTGCCTGTCTCCACCCTTACACACGCATACAGACACTCAATCTCACTCTCTCACTCAAAACACCGTCGGTCCGGGGAGGCACACACTTCCACATAGCCGACACCGAGGAGAATCATGAAAGCAAGAGAAAGAGAAGGGGGGAGGGGGAAACAACATCACAGGAGCCCACTGTGGCTTGATTGCACTTCAAAAAACATATACACAGGCTTGCCCTGCCATCACCATGGCCATTTCCAAGCAAAAGTTACAAAGGGGCTAGCTTGCTTGAGAACTCCACTTTGCAGGCTTCAAACGGCACCTCAAAAGGCCAAGAAAAAAACCCTTGATTTGATCCATTTTTGACTTTTATAGGGGGGGCCTTTAATTTGGGAATTTATAATTTAATTCGTCCACCTAGCACCTTGAATTGGCATTTTTTGGAAAGGGGGCACCACTTCTTCTTCACTCTTTGCACTTGGGAGGGGGGCATTAGCGATGTCGCTATTGCCCCCTAGGCTCTTCATTTTTTATTTTTTATTTTTCACCTTTTATCGTCTTTTGCTTTAGCCTTATACTGCTCAATTTTTGACTTTTGACTCTCTCCCTCTATCCATCCGACTCCTCCTTGCTCCTTTTTGGCCTTTGGTTTTATTTGAACTTGCCTTTGCCGGACATCCCTTGGTTTGGGCCCATTTAACCTTGCTCGGCTGGCCTCTGCTACCCTCGAGCTTTGACTCTCTCTCTCTCTCACTGCCTCTTTGGTCCATTTTGGCCACCTTTGGTCCTCTTCTATCCGGGCGACCTTTGCTCTTTGCCTTCGCCCTTGGAGTGACCTTGTGGGAGCTCCCTCTTATATGGGGGGGAAGGGAAATAGCGATGTCGCTATTGCCTCTTCTCTCCCTCTCCAAAATCTGGCCCGCGGGAACGCGCCCGTGTAGGGTACTGCTACGCCCGGCCCCGCTTCCCTGCTCCGCCAACTGCCGCCAAAACCGCCTCTACCTCCGGCATCTCCGCCTGCGCAGCGCCCTTGGCGCCGCCTGCGCTCAACAGCATAGCCACGCTCTCCACGCCTCCCTATACATCAAATGGGCTTCACGCCCCAGCTTCTATACCCCGAGCTATGAAGCTTCGTGTCCGCATGTGGGGCAATAGGGCGCCATGTGGCAGTTGCCCGTGAGATGCCTCCAAAAGCTCCTAAAATCCCCCCATTTTTAAACCAAAAAAACCTCTTTTACTTGCATCGGATACCCTACCATTCCCTGCTCTTTTACCCAATGGTCGTGTCGCAAAGCCATGCTAGATCTTTACTATATCGGGCCAGTGCGATGCAAACCTGGCAACCCTTTGACTTTTCTGAGTCCGCCGTTCGAGGCCGCCAAAAAACCGAAATGCACTCAACCGCCCAATGCTCCATTTTTCCTCCACCCTGTAACTCGATGCTCAGGGCTCAGAATCACGAGCCGCGACTTCTTGCTGACTCCACACAGTGTGACCTATCTGCTTGGACTTTGTCAAGGCCTAGGAAACGCCAAATGACACATTCCCCAAGGCGGGCAAATGAGCTCAGACCCGGCCCCTAAAAAATCTTCAACCGACCATATCTTGCTATCCAGAGCTCCGATTCACAATCCGAGAAGACAGGCATGCTCTACAACTCGAGAATTACACATATATGTACTAACATCAGCCCGGGCCACCTGTCCCCAACTGCCCTGCCCGTCTGGGATCTGCTAAACACTCTTTCTTTAAACTGCAATATCTAGAGCACCGGGGCTCCGTTTGATGAGCCGTCTGGACCGGCTTCTAGAGCACGCTGAGCACTACATTTCAGGATGCTGACTTGGCATTTTGGACACCTTGACCTGCCATCCCATCTGGACCATTGCATAGCACTTTTGGCCTAAAAAACCGCTTCAAGCATGCATTCCCGCTACCCTTTGGTTGCCAAGGGCCTTGGCACCTGCCCTAGCCTTCTGCACTGCACTCGACTGCACCCTTTGCCTGTCATAGACCACTTGCTAGCTTCGACCAACTTTAGTTGCACCATCATTGCCCATCCCCCTCGTCGAACATTTATGTTCGACCAAAAGCATATGTACACAACTTTAAAACTGGCACACCAAACTGACGATAAAAAGAACTCGCAAAACCATAACTGTATGTATAGGCTATGTACAAAGTTTCATCTTTTTTCTCGCACACTGCATGCTTTAGGTGGGTTGCCCACCCCAATTGACTATAATTTGCCTCACTTCAAGCACTAGACTCCTCTCGAAATACAGTTTGAGCCGCACACCATTCACCATGTTCCTAAGAAGCCTTCCATTTGTTCTTACCAGTTGATACGTCCCATTCGGAAAGGCCTTCTTCACTTTATACGGACCTGCCCACTTCTTCTTGAACTTCTTCTGGAATGTGAAATCCAGGTAGCTTTCGTACTTCATGACCAGGTCTCCTTCCTCTATCTTCTTGTCTAGCATGTTCTGATTGAACTTGGCAACCCGCTTCTCCCTCTGTTTCACATAGTAATCTGCCGCTGCCTCTCTGTCCATCTGCAAATCCTCCAAACTGGCTATTCGATCATGTAGAACCCCTTGTTGAGTGGCATTGACACGCCACATACCCTTTAAAGCACCTAGTTGTGCATGCACTGGCAACACCGCCTCCTTACCATAGACAAGCTCGAATGGAGTGAAGTTTGTAGCCACTTTATAAGATGTTCTATACGCCCACACACACTTCTCTAGATTTGCTTCCCACTCAGCTTCCTGCTTGTACACATACTTCATTAACATTTTGACAATTTGACCATTAGCACTCTCAACTAGACCACTGCATTGGGGGTGATAGGGTGAGGAAAACCGATGCTGAATCTTTAACTTTTCCACTAATGCGCTCATGAGCTTGCTTCTAAACCCCTGACCCCTATCAGAAACTAACACCCATGGAACACCAAAACGGAAACATATATTATCAAACACAAACTGAGCCACAACACTAGCATTTACTTCTTTCACTGCTTTGGCCTCGACCCTTGGCCTCGACCCATCTCGTAAGGTAGTCAATGGCTACCACCACGTATTTCTTACCACTAGTAGACTTTGGGAGAGGGCCTATTGCATCTAGACCCCACTTCTCAAAAGCATTCTGTGCGATGATGGCACCCTTTGACTCCGCTACCAGTCGTCTTTCACCTATAGTCTGACACTCGTGGCACGTCTTACACCAGTAATGCACGTCCTTCACAATGGAAGGCCACCAAAATCCTTCTCTAAGAACTCGAAACAGAACCTGATCTTTGCACTGTTGTCCACTCTCTTCATAGCATTGCTCCAGCACCATCCCTATCTCTTCTTTGTATAGCACCCTTCTAAGCACTCCATCACGCCCATAGTTCATGAGATCTTCACCTACCAATGTGAATTTGCGGGCCTTTTGCACCACTCTTCTCTTTTGCAGCTTGGACAAACCCTCTGAACATTGCCCTGTCCTCAAAAATCCTTCAATCTCCTTAAGAGTCTCTCTACCTGCATAAGTGGTTGGGGCCACATATAGACCTGCTGTTGGGATTAAAGCCCAAGTGGCCTCTTATGCGGATATGGCCGGCCGCCCGCCTAACTCACTTACCTCTAACTCTTTGTATATACTAACATATTCTTTGTGAATACTAAGGATTTGGGAGATAACCCTTCTAACAATTCTCTGCGTACTGTGTACTGTGTAAGCTCACTGTGTGTGTGTGTGAGAGAGAGAGTCGACCCACGCTCCGCTCCGCGACTTCAATTGGTATCAGAGCCTTGGTTCAGTGCGGATTTGCGCAATCGCGCGCGCGCGCACTTTTCCGGCAGACTCTGGATCCGGAGTTTGAAAATTCACACTCGGCGTTCCGGGAGCGTTTCCATCAGGCGACCTGGGGTTTTACCCCCCTTTCGAAGCCGTTTATGCCCTCAGAATTTCGTTCTGAGCACTACAGCAGAAGATAGATTTGAGCCGCAAAGAAATCCGTCTTGTGTAGATTGGCAAGCAGGAGGTGGTCGACATCAATATCGACATCGACATACATCACTTATTCGTCTTCAGAGCATCATCTATAGACCAGGTACACATATATATCATCAGATATATATATTGCAGTCTGCATTGTTACTTCTTGTGCTTGCCAGGTTCCAGGGGAGGTGTGGCCATACGACGGCTTGACACCACTGGCATGTATTGCAGATTGATGTACTGTGATTGTGGGTCTGCTAGTTGTGAGTCACACTAGCAGACAGACCGCCGCAGCGGTCATAGGACAGTGATTGGTCTATTATAGGATGTATGCTAGTTCTGGGCAGTTTGCTGAGCCATCTGAGAGGGTCGTGTGTGAGGTTTTTTGAAGCCAAGCACTGGGGGCTGGGTTACCCAGTGTGAGGTGGATTAGGTTGCTGGAGTTCCCCTCTACACGCATCCTCTTCGGCGACTTTTATCCCTTAGGATGTATGACTTTGTGTAGACACTGGATTGCATCTTATGCGTCAGGCCGTTGAGGCATTGTTCAGAGTTCAGTCTTGAGACAGATACAGGTTCTGTCATCGCCCAGAGAGGAGACAGTGTATGCTTACAGGATTTGTCATTGGTCAGCTATTTATGATTGTTTTTTGAGCTATCTTTTGGTTCCCAGAGCTCAGTTTACAGGGGAGACTCTGTCAAAAATTTTCAAAATACTGACAGTTCCTGAGGAGAGGTGTTCAGCTTGTTGATTACAGCTTGTTTACTGTGTACAGAGGCCAGTTTACAGGGGAAACTCTGCCGGATTTTTCTCAGGAGTAAACAGTTTGGCAGATATGGCATCTTCTCACAGTGAGACTCTTTACAACATAAAGAAGCTGGATGGCACAAACTTTCCATTCTGGAAGAAGCAGATTTGGCAGGTTTTGGTGCAGAAAAAACAAGTGAAGCCACTGAAGCTCAAAGGGGAGAGACCAGAATTTATGGCTCAAGATGAGTGGGAAGAGCTTGACGAGTTAGCTTGTTCCACAATCATGCTGACACTGGCAGAAAATGTTTACTTCAACGTAGCAGAAGAGACTACAGCGTATGGCGTATGGCAAAAGCTATGTGATATGTACGAGAAACAAAGTGCTGCTTCTCAGATTTACTGGCTCAAGAAATTGGTGGATTTGAAGATGAAGGAAGGGACAGCCATGTCAAATCATCTGAACGAATTTCACTCAATTTTCAGCCAGTTAACAGCACAGGAGATAGTCTTTCCAGATTCAGTGAAGGCTATGTTTCTCTTAATCACTTTTCCAGACAGTTGGGATACTTTTCGTACAGCGTTAAGTAATTCTGTCGCGCCAGAAGGTCTTACAAGTGCCAATGTAGAAGGCAGCTTGCTCACAGAGGAAGTGAACAGGAAGAACATTGACAAAGGCAAAGGCAATAGTGCTTTGGTCGTTCGAGGGAGACAACAGTTTAAAGAGAAGAAGGGTAAGAAGGCACAAAACCGAAGTAAGTCTCGTGATTCGAAGTCAAAGGATGACATAGAATGCTACCATTGTGGCAAGAAGGGTCACATGAAGCGAGACTGTACGAAGTGGAAACAAGAAAAAGGCAAAACAAAGAGTTCTGAGCAAGATGAAAAGAAGAGTTCAGTGAAGATTGAAGAGGTGAATGTCACAGGATCTGGTTCAGACAGTGATTCTGGTATAGCAGGTGGTGACATCTTCCTTACAAGCAATCTTGATTCTGTTTTCTTGACTGCAGAGGATGGACATGCTATGAGTGATTGGATTATCGACTCAGGGGCATCTTTACATGTTTCTCCGCACAAAGAGTGGTTTACATCATATGTGGCTACTAAAGATTATGTCAGACTTGGCAATGAGCAGGTTTGTGACATACTTGGAGTGGGAGATGTGCAGTTGAAGTTTCAGAATGGCTCTTCTTTATGGCTCAAGAATGTCAGACATGTTCCAGCAATCCGAAAGAGCTTGATTAGTACAGGGAAGTTGGATGATGCGGGTTATGTGACAGTTTTTGGAAACAACGCTTGGAAGATCTCCAAAGGTTCGATGACTGTAGCACATGGCAGCAAGTCAGGAACTCTGTACACTTTACATGTTTCAGAGGTTAAAAACCATGTAATTAATGTGATTGAGCAGCCAAGTGTGTCACTGTGGCATCGTAGGTTGGGACATATGTCAAAAAGAGGAATGGAAATACTTTCTCATTATGGTTATTTGCCTGGATTTTCATTTCAAGATTTCGAGTTTTGTGAGCATTGTGTTTATGGTAAGCAAACACAGGAACCGCACAGATCAAAGAGGAATCGTAGGGACGAACGGTTAGCTCTTGTACACAGTGATCTATGCGGACCAATGCCTAGTTTGTCACTAGGGGGAGCAGCGTACTTTTGTACATTCATAGATGACTATTCTCGCAAAGTATGGGTTTACTTCTTGAAGCACAAGGATGAGGTGCTCAAGGTCTTTAAGACATTCTTGCAGCTGGTGGAGAATCAGAGTGGTCAGAAGCTGAAGTGCTTGAGAACTGACAATGGTGGAGAGTACGTTTCCAAAGCTTTTCAAGACTTTTGTGAAGCAAAAGGGATTAAGCGGGAACTTACTGCACCATATAATCCTTCACAGAATGGGGTTGCAGAACGTATGAATAGGACCATACAAGAGAAGGTCAGAAGCATGTTGTCAAATGCTGAGTTGCCTGATGGATTTTGGGCGGAAGCAGTGGCTACAGCAGTCCATTTGATCAACAGGTCTCCTAGTAGGGTTCTGGATAAGAGTGCAGTGGCCGAGATGCTATGGACAGGCAAGGCACCTTCGTATAAGCATCTCAGAGTCTTTGGTTGTGAAGCTTATAGCCATATTCCTAAAGAGTTCAGAAATAAGTTAGAACCAAAGAGCAAGAAGTGTATATTTCTTGGCTACGGAGAATCGGGCGAGATGGGTTACCGGCTTTGGGATCCTGAGTCCAGAAAGCTTATTCGTAGCAATGATGTGCATTTCAATGAAGCCAAGTTTCACGCTAAGCCAGAGAAGACAGAGGAGATCAGAAGAGTTGTCTTCATGGAAGATGGACCTAGTGCTAGCACATCAAGACAGCATGGTCAGGCTCAGGAACAGCCTATAGTGGCTAGAGAGGCAGAATCAGTTGTGGTGAGACGTTCTGAGCGTGTCTCCAA
Source organism: Adiantum capillus-veneris (assembly GCF_014529385.1). Lineage (NCBI taxonomy): Eukaryota > Viridiplantae > Streptophyta > Polypodiopsida > Polypodiales > Pteridaceae > Adiantum > Adiantum capillus-veneris. Next base: position 57,825,241 of record NC_140957.1, on the reverse strand, counting down.
ACCACCTGATCGTTATGTGCCATCTCTAAATTATGTCATGCTCACAGATTGCGGAGAACCATCTTGTTACAAGGAAGCATTACAAGTGGTTGACTCGAAAAAATGGCAGTTGGCCATGCAGTCAGAGATGACAGCTCTGCATAAAAACCAGACATGGAAGTTGGTTAAATTACCACAGGGCAAAAAGGCTCTACCTTGTAAATGGGTTTACAGGTATAAGATCACCGCTCATGATAGTCAGCCAAAGTACAAAGCAAGGCTTGTTGCCAAGGGCTTTAAGCAAGAACAAGGCATTGACTTTGATGAAGTCTTCTCTCCAGTGGTTAAGATGACTACATTGAGATGCTTTCTTGCATTGGTTGCTATATTGGATTTGGTGTTGCACCAAATGGATGTCAAGACAGCGTTCTTGCATGGTGATTTAGATGTGGAAATTTACATGCAGCAGCCAGAAGGGTTTGTTGAGAAAGGCATGGAACATTTGGTATGCCAGTTGTTAAAGAGTCTTTATGGCTTAAAACAATCACCGAGGGCATGGTACCATAAGTTCCACCAGTTTATGCTTTCTCAAGGCTACAAACGTAGTGAGTTCGATCACTGTCTATATACAAAGAAGGCTAAGGATGGCAGTTGGCTGATCCTTATTTTGTATGTGGATGACATGTTGATTGCTGGCAAACACTTGGAAGAAATTTCAGCTTTGAAGTCAAAGATGGCAAAATCGTTTGACATGAAAGACATGGGTGAGGCAAGTCATATACTTGGTATGCGCATTGAGAGAGACAGATCAAAGAAGTTGATTTGGTTATCTCAAACAGAGTATATTGACAAGGTTTTGCAACGTTTCAATATGGAGAAGGGAAAGGCATTGAGTGTTCCATTGCCACCATATGTGAAACTTAGCAAACAAGATTGTCCTGTGTCTGAGGAAGAAAAGGCTGAAATGGATAAGATTCCATATGCGTCTGCAGTGGGTAGTTTGATGTATGCAATGATTGCTACACGTCCGGATATTGCATTTGCAGTGGGAGTGGTTAGCAGATATATGTCAAATCCCGGCAAGAAACATTGGGAGGCAGTGAAAGGTATCATGAGATACTTAAAACATACAAAGAGTATGCGCATATGCTATGGTAGTCAGGATTTGAGTGTCAGAGGATACACTGACTCAGATTATGCAGGAGACTTGGATAAGAGGAGATCTACATCAGGCTATGTCTTTACATTGGCTGGAGGTGCCATATCATGGCGATCTCGATTACAAGATTGTGTTACGCAGTCTACTACAGAAGCTGAGTATGTTGCAGCAAATGAGGCATGCAAAGAAGCTATTTGGCTTGGTAGATTGGTTGCAGACTTGGGAATCAATGCAGATATGCCAGAGTTATATTGTGATAGTCAAAGTGCTATACAATTGGCAAAGAATCCAGTGTTCCATTCGAAGACTAAGCATATTGATGTGAAGTATCACTTCATTAGGGAAGTACTTGAAGACAAGCAGATACAACTGCTGAAGATCCACACCAAGGACAATCCTGCTGATCTACTCACAAAGGGACTTCCAGGAGAGGGCTTTGTGCATTGTCGTGAGTTATTGGGCATTGGATAGATGGCAGCCATGTAAATCTTTGTACATTTATGTTCATAGATTTACAGTTACTTAAAGTGCCACATTGGACTTTAAGTGGGAGGTTGTTGGGATTAAAGCCCAAGTGGCCTCTTATGCGGATATGGCCGGCCGCCCGCCTAACTCACTTACCTCTAACTCTTTGTATATACTAACATATTCTTTGTGAATACTAAGGATTTGGGAGATAACCCTTCTAACAATTCTCTGCGTACTGTGTACTGTGTAAGCTCACTGTGTGTGTGTGTGTGTGAGAGAGAGTCGACCCACGCTCCGCTCCGCGACTTCACCTGCAACATGCACTTGTACTTTGCTGCTAGCTAGTTGATCCGCCTCTTGGTTTTGCTCTCTCCTCACATGCTTGAATTGGACTTCTTCAAAAGACTTCAACATCTTCTTGATGGCAAAAAACCAATGCTTCAAAGAATCACGCTTTACCTTCCATTGGCCTAACAGTTGTTTGATGACTAGCAATGCATCTCCCTTCACCACCAACCTTGAAATGCCGAACTCTATGCACTACTTTAAACCCAAATGCAGAGTGAGATACTCCGCCTCATTATTGGTGCGGACATCCTCTAGATCATACGCCTTCGAAAATATAGTTTTGCCGTATGGGTCGTGTATCACCACACCTCCTCCTGCTTTCTGCACTACCCTTCGATATGCTCCATCGAACCACATAGTAAAAGCATCCTCCAAGTCAGGTTCCTCCTTAGCTTCATCTCGCACCACTCTTGGATAGGCCAGCAAATCGACGGCCTTGCTGACAAGAATGTCTGCCAGGTGAGACCGACTCGTGTGATCTACCTTAAACTCAAACTCGAACTCCTGTAGCTCCAACACCCACTTCATAATCCTCCTTCCTAGCTTTAAATGCAGCACTACCTCTGGCAATAGATTATTAGCCGTCAACACAAAAAACTTACGCACAATCAAATGGACTTTGAACTTCCTGCAAGCGAAGACTAGAGACATCACCCACTGCTCTGCCTCGGTGTAGGTAGCCTCTCTTGGGCTAATCGCCATGCTCTCGAAGTATATCGGCTTGTAGCTTCTCCCTACCTTTTGCAGTAGAACCGCTCCGATAGCAACTGTACCCACTGTCATAGACACATAGAAGTCGTCCTCTCAATTGGGAGGACACACCGCTAGCAACTGGCACAAAATCTCTTTAACCCTATCAAAGACCTCCTGAGCTTCCTCATCCCACTCATAACCATGCACTTGCTGAGCCCTCTTTTGAAGAGGATGCACATATTGCGACAGCATCCAAAAGAAACGTGACAAATATTTCAACTTATGAACAAATGAAGCCAAACCTTGAGCATCTAATGGTGGCTCCATCAACACCAATGCCTTCACCTTCTCGGGATCAGCCCCCTCCTCTATGTCAAGCGGTATGTTGATGACACTTTTGGATTATGGAAGGGACCCCGTAATACCCTTACCCTTCTCTTAAACTCTTATGGTGAACCTCTCCAAGAGCACATTAAAATTTCCAGTACCATCTCCCATACCCGTGCCATTATCCTTGACATCGAATTCTTTAAGGGTGACCGCTTCACTTCATCTAGCCTCTTGGACTCCCAGTGCTATCAAAAACCTTTGAATGCCTACAACTACATCCCTTGGATCTCATGGCACCCTACCCATCAAAAGGTTGCCTTCATCATCTCAGAGCTCAAGAGGTATATTATTCGAGAATCAACCCTGAAGGGATTCCTTTACCTCCTATACCTTTTTGCGACACCACACGACCTAACAGCTGCGCTCGAGGCTGTGCTAGCTTGCACTTCTTGGGGTTCAGCTGACCTCCTTCTTCATCAAACCTTTGAAAGCATAATTGGAGCTTTGATAGGTGCTCCAACCTTGAACTGTAGCAGCCGATATCATCCATGAAGACCCTAATAAAACAGCCCAGGTATGGACCAAATACCCTGTTCATCCAACCTTGGAAGGTGGCATATGCATTCACCAACCCGAATGGCATCCCGCCCGGTAAGTGAAGCAACCCCATGGCGATATGAATGTGGTCTTCAACTGGTCTTCAGGTGCAATCCCTATCTGAAAGTACCCCAAAAAGCCATCCATAATCGAGTACCTTTCATGCCCAGCACCTAGTTTAGGATTTCATCTTGAAACGGCAAGGGGTAGTGATTCCTCTTGGTCGCGGCATTCAATGGCTTGTAGTCGACACACACCCTCAATTTCCCATTCTTCTTAGGGGTTATGACCACTGGCGAGACCCACTATGACTCCTTCACAGGATATATGATGCCTGCATCCAATAGATTATTGATCTCCTACCAAAGGGCTTCCTTTTGAATTTCTCCTAGTCTTCTCAGCTTCTGTGCTTTGGGCTTATGTCCCTCTTTAAGAACAATTTTGTGCTCCACCCCCTTTGCACCTCGCAAATGCTTGTACTCCGTAGCAAATAGATTTGGATAGGATTCACACTGTTGAACATAGCCCTCCTTTTCCCCTTTGGTAAGGTCTTCACTTATCATACTCAAAACCTCCTCTATGCTTAAACCATGAGCTTGAGACTCCATACCTTCTTCTTTAAGTGGAGAATCGTCTATGGTGACCCCGAACAAGTATGCATCTATCTTTAACATGTCATCCTCGCTCTCCTCTTCCTCTGTGCTAGTATAGCCTTCATCATAGCCCGTCTCGGTCTCGTACTCGTAACTCGTCGTGTCGCCCTCATCTTTAACTGCCATAGGACGAGAACTGCTCTCTTTCGTCTTCAAATCAAGCACAATTTGTCTGCCTCTCTCTTTGTCAAGCAAAGTGAACACTTTGCTCTCCCAATCGTGCTTTGCACCTATTGCCAAAAGCCATGGCCTACCCAAAATGATAGGGTAAGCATTATCCCCTACTTTCATCACAAAGAAGTCAATCAGGCACTCTATGCCCATCACCTTGACCTTCACATCCTGCACCACACCCAGACACCTGGCTTTAGTATGGTTAGCCATCCTCATGCGCACATTTGACCTGACTACTGCCTTGACTCCCGTCTCTTTCATGGCTACTTCCGTCATGACACAAACCTGTGCTCCACCGTCTATGTAGGCTTGTACCTGCATCCTCTTCTCTATAATCGCATCCACAAGCGGAAGAACGTCAGTGGGGCTACCTACCCTTAAAGCCATGTTTTGCACTGCTTGGACATTTCCCTTAGCTCTTGGCAGCCTGGTGCTAACACTTGTGGACCACTGCCTTCTTAACTTTAGATTTAAAGCTAACAACTGACCAAACGTAATATTTGCCTTTTGATTTTGAACATCACTCACCAAATTGTACTCGGGATAGCCACGTCCTAGCTGGAAATCCGCTTGCTTGATCTTGCGACGCCTCCTTCTCTTGCTAGGCTCAGGCTGCTTTCTACCTTCGTACACCTTCTCTTTGCCCTTGCGAGATCTAGTTTCCCGCTCTGTCTCTGTCTCTGTCTCCCTCTCAGTTGTTTCCCTCTTATTATGCTTGCTTCGACTCGCCTTCCAATGCGTCATACCATGCTTTAGCTCTACCACGGATCACCAAAGGAAAAGTCTGCATTTTACTATCCTCGTTCGGAATACACAATGATAGCATGTACAGGTCAAAATCTGACATCCACTCGTCATGGCTCTCTTCTCCTGTGAATATCGGTCCATAACTTCTAGCTGCCATGACTTCGAACGCGAAAAACTGCTTCTTTTTTATTAACTAGGAGCAATCAGTGTGCTCCCCCGTGGGGGCACCAGAAGATGGAGACGGGGAGTGGGGGAACACACCCGGCACAAACACAATGGCCTCTCTATAGCTCAGGGTATTCACAGCACCCCTATCCTCTCAGAAAACACCTTCAAAGAAACACTCTTCACTAGCAGACCACCGCCTGCTCAATTGTCACTGCTCACACACTCCACAAAACCACCACACAAAGTACACCTACTACCACTGCCTGTCTCCACCCTTACACACACACACAGACACTCACTCTCACTCTCTCACTCAAAACACCGTCGGTCTGGGGGGGCACACACTTCCACACAGCCGCCGACACCGAGGAGAATCATGAAAGCAAGAGAAAGAGAAGGGGGGAAGGGGAAACAACATCACGGGAGGCCACTGTGGCTTGATTGCACTTCAAAAAACATATACACAGGCTTGCCTTGCCATCACCATGGCCATTTCCAAGCAAAAGTTACAAAGGGGCTAGCTTGCTTGAGAACTCCACTTTGCAGGCTTCAAATAGCACCTCAAAAGGCCAAGAAAAAAGTCCTTGATTTGATCCATTTTTGACTTTTATAGGGGGGGGCCTTTAATTTGGGAATTTACAATTTAATTGGTCCACCTGGCACCTTGAATTGGCATTTTTTGGAAAGGGGGCACCGCTTCTTCTTCACTCTTTGCACTTGGAAGGGGGGCATTAGCGATGTCGCTATTGCCCCCTAGGCTCTTTATTTTTTATTTTTTATTTTTTATTTTTTATTTTTCACCTTTTACCGTCTTTTGGTTTAGCCTTATATTACTCAATTTTTGACTTTTGCCCTCAAGCTTTGACTCTCTCTCTCTCTCTCACTGCCTCTTTGGTCCATTTTGGCCACCTTTGGTCCTCTTCTACCCGGACGACCTTTGCTCTTTTCCTTCGCCCTTGGAGTGACCTTGTGGGAGCTCCCTCTTATATGGGGGGGAAGGGCAATAGCGATGTCGCTATTGCCTCCTCTCTCCCTCTCCTAAATCTGGCCCGCGGGAACGCGCCCGTGTCAGGTACTGCTATGTCATCGGACAGCGACGCCAACGCGCCCGTGTCGGGTACTGCTACGTCCGGCCCCGCTTCCCTGCTCCGCCAATTGCCGCCAAAACCGCCTCTACCTCTGGCATCTCCGCCTGCACAGCGCCCCTAGCGCCGCCTGCGCTCAACGGCATAGCCAGGCTCTCCACGCCTCCCTATACATCAAATGGGCTTCACGCCCCAGCTTCTATACCCCGAGCTATGGAGCTCCGTGTCCGCATGTGGGGCAATAGGGCTGGCAGCTGCCCGTGAGATGCCTCCAAAAGCTCCTAGAATCCCCCCATTTTTTAACCAAAAAAACCTCTTTTGCTTGCATCGGATGCCCTACCATTCCCTGCTATTTTACCCAATGGTCGTGTCGCAAAGCCATGCCGGATCTTCACTATATCGGGCCAGTGCGATGCAAACCTGGCAACCCTTTGACTTTTTTGAGTCCGCCCTTCGAGGCCGCCAAAAAATCAAAAATGCATCTGCATGCACTCAACCGCCCAATGCTCCGTTTTTCCTCCACACTGTAACTCGATGCTCAGGGCTCAGAATCACAAGCCGCAACTTCCTGCTGACTCCACACAGCGCGACCTATCTGCTTGGACTTTGTCGAGGCCTAGGAAATGCCAAATGACACATTCCCCAAGGTGGGCAAATGAGCTTAGACCCGGCCCCTAAAAAATCTTCAACCGACCATATCTTGCTATCTAGAGCTTCAATTCGCTCCGAGAAGACAGGCATGCTCTACAACTCGAGCATTACACATATATGTAATGACATCAGCCCGGGTCACGTGGCCCTAGCTGCCCTGTCCATCTGGGATTTGCTACACACTCTTTCTTTAAACTGCAATATCTAGAGCACCGGGGCTCCATTTGACGAGCCGTCTAGACCAGCTTCTAGAGCACGCTGAGCACTACATTTCAGGATGCTAACTTGGCATTTTGGACACCTTGACCCGCCATCCCATCTGGACCATTGCATAGCACTTTTGGCCTAAAAAACCGCTTCAAGCATGCATTCCCGCTACCCTTTGGCTGCCAAGGGCCTTGGCACTTGCCCTAGCCTTCTGCACTGCACTCGACTGCACCCTTTGCCTGGCATAGACCACTTGCTAGCTTCGACCAACTTTAGCTGCACCAACGTCTCTAGCGCCATTGGTGAGGCTTTGTGGAATAGCACGGTCCGTAGATCCTCTATGGAAACACGCATGCATTGGTAGTAAAGCATCTTGGTGTACACATCAACATTAATGACTGAGCCATCATAATGGAGTTCTCCCATTTTGTAAATTCAAGTCACCCTCTTGTGTTCTATATATATGCATATTTGTGGGATTATTGTGATTCATGGTTTATGGCGGGCTACTTGGTATGATTCTCTCTCTCTCTCTCTCTCTCTCTCTCTCTCTCTCTCTCTCTCTCTCTCTCTCTCTCTCTCTCTCTCTCTCTCTTATCCTTCACTCTTGTACGTGTATCAACTCACCCTAAGCACCTAGAGTCTATTATCTTTGACTGCGTTTGAGTGGGGGAGGGAGTAGTTTCATGCCCTGGTGCGTGAGTGATGTGTTTTGATGCTCACCCTGCGTCCTACCCGCACCCCAAGCTAGGTGGTGCCCCTTTTTTTTTTCTTTTGTGACAAGGCTATCATGTGTTAGCCTTGGTGTTGAGGCCATTGGGTCTATCTTGCAAAACCGCCTCTCTCAACAGCAATCATTGGAAACATGCATGGAAGAAAATCGGTGAGTTTGGTCCTAGATTTTCCACCCCCTTTGTATCACATGATACAAAATGATCTCTTGGAAAAATGTTACATTGGAGTCAAAGAGCATGTTTTCAAAATAATTATTGGGAATATATCGCTTTCAGTATGCACAATTGTCAGTGATGGTTGGTCTAATATTCAAAGAAGACCACCAATCAATGTGATGCTAGTTTGTCCCAAGGGGAGAGACATTCATAAAAACTGTTGAGAGTTATGGTGCTATTAAAACTGGCAATTACATTACTAAGGTTTTGATTAATATAATTAAATAAATCGGTGTTGAACATGTGGTTCAAGTGGTCATGGACAATGCAACAAATTGAAAAAATGTTGGCAAGATAATAAAAAAGTGCTTGCGTCACATTTATGCCAATGGTTACAATACACACAGTTATGAAGCTCATTTTGAAATGAAAAAGAGTGCTCGATTTGTACAAGATGCACATGTATTGGCAGTCAAACCAGACGAGCATCCTCCTAGTCAAACCCCTTCTTCATGAGCCCTAAATTTTTGATGTCCCTCATTATTTCCCAGAAAGTTTTGTAATTATTGAGAGTCTCTGATTTTATTCAGACAAATTTCAAGCCAGTTTATTCCAAATTTGAGTTGTAAAGTTTGTAAATGAGTCTAAGCCATGTAAAGTCGGCCATTGGCCAAAAATCCCTAGGAACAAAGCTCATTTTTGTAACTGGGAGAGGGACACTTATCATTATCAAAAGTTTTGAGTTTTGGAGGTATGACTAAGAGCGGCTACTCTCACGTGCTTTGTAATCATACTATCTTGAGCTTTGATAATCTGAGTTTTGATATCAAATCTTGCATTGTGTTCCTTGTCTAGTGCTCTTTCATTTAGGTATAATTATTTTTAATTCTGTTGTGGTTCACGACTATGCATTAGCAAGCTAAATCAATTGTTTTGGGTGCATTAATGGTTGTTTTTTTATGTTTCTACCATAGGAGAGTGTTCCTAGACCATAGGGAAACCTTTCTTGTATGATTTGTTATAGCTTTTAAAACCTTGATCATGATGGATTGTGATTTTGGTACCTCATTGGATTGCAACCAAACTTGGTAGGATTGTGCCCTTAGGTACCTTAGACATCCTCCAAAAGTTTTGTAGCATTTGAACTTCCTTTGAGTGCCAAAATGGTGTGACGACCTAGTGTGGTGACATAGGACATAAACAATTTTCCAAGTTTGAGAGTGATAGATTTTCTAGTGCATTAGATGGCTTTGTTCCGTAGGTTCACTTCTTGAAGTTGACACCCTCAAAGAGTCTTCGTGCCCCATCCAAGTCGCTTCCCTAAGTATTGATATTATCTTAGTGCCAAATAGATATGATACAGACGTTCGTCATGGCAACCCGCTAATAGCATGTCAGTTATGTTAAAAAATTCTATTGATACTCAGTTTTTAATGAAATTTTATATATTGAAATCACTCCTACACAATAAGTGCACTGTGATTGACACTTTGAACTGCACGGCTTTTGACAAATGGCAGCTTGACCAATCTGAAAAAGTGAAAGAGAAAATTACTTATCTACGTGGACCCATAAACAAGGCTGCTTGGTGGAGGAGTGTAATGGATGCATACCACGTAATGATGCATGTTATGTTTCCAATTTGTAACCTTGATCAGGAGGTGCCAAATGTGGGCAAAGTGTGGATGACTTGGTGGTAAGTCTAGCAAAGTCTAGAAAATTTTGAGGAGTTAAAGGAGTTTGTGTAACATTTAATGGCCTAATAACTTATGTGTAGCGGAAATTAGCATGAACATAGTGGGCATTTCATTAGAATAGATTCCTAATGAGAATTACAAGAGTGCTTGGGTGGAGAGAGCAACAAAAAGCATAACACCTAGTTAGATAGCATCGACAATACTTTCAAAAGAGAGAGAAAATAAGCTATTGACAACAGTTGAGGACCGGATTTGCATGGAGCCGGTCCCCCCTCCAAAAGGCTTTGTGTTCCTTCAAGACTAGCTAGTGTAATGAAGATGGAAGCTTCATGCACCAAGCAAAACACTTAATCAAACACAACTTGAATTATCCCCGTTCTCAGACCCAAGACCTCACACACCTTCGAACATGGTGAGAGCTAGCAGGGTATGAGAGTAGATTGAGAGGAAGAAGGAGTATCTTAGGAGAAAGATGTACATCTCCTCACATAATCACTCATATTAGCATAGCTTAGCTTAGTAATTAGCTCGGTAGAGGAGATGAGCATGCATTGAAGCTTGGCTCTTAGTTGGATTTGCATCCACATGCCAAGAGAGTGTTGATGTAGGCTTCTATCTCACAAGCTTGGAGTAGGTGATGAGCTCTCCATTAAAGCTTGGGAGGAGATAGAGTATTCTTTCTTCACACATGGTCAAGTGTGAGTGTGTGTGTGTGTGTCAATTCCCAAGCAAAAATCGGCCCCCTCTCCCTCTTGGGCGAGCCCTTGTTGCTAATTTGGTCTGGCTTTTGCCTCATTGGACCTCCCCAAGTCAAGCCAATGGGTATTAAGAAGCATAAGTGATAGCCTTCTGACATGTGTCCCCCTTTCCCCTTTTGTGAGAGCTTTAGGTAATTAAATAATTAAACTAAACTCTCATTGGACCCCTTTGCCTCCTGGCCAATAGAAATCAGGCAAGCCATGGGGCTTCTGAATGCTCATTGGACCCTTTGGGAGACTGCCCAATAGTCTTCTAGGAGACTTAATTCTCATTGGTTTCTTTTATTAAATGTTTTTAAATTAATTAAACTACATTTAATCTAGCTTAATTCTCATTGGTCCACTTCAAGGGTCTTCCAATAGGAATTGGGCACACCTTGTGGGCATCTAGGCTAGGGAGCTGACATGTGTCCCTCATTCCCTTTGTGTAAAGGGAGCCTGTGTGTGTGTGTGTGGTTTCTCTCTCATCCCCTACCTTTGGGGCTCGCCCCCTCCCATGTAGGGATGTGCAAAGACTTTTAGGGCACACACAAAGCATCCAATTTTCCCTAGGGTTGACCTTTGGACACAACCTTTGAATTTTGGAACCTTAGCATTTTGGAAGTCTTAATGGGCTGAACCTTAGGGTCTTTTTAGCCCATTGTTGCACATGGCTCTTTTGCAGATGGCCCCCCCTTTGGATCCCTACTGTGGCCGGTCTGCTAGCTTAACCAATATTCTAGCTTTTTCTCCCCTGGCACTTCCCCACATTAAATGATCAGTTTAATATGAGAAAATCATTTAGGAGAATTAGATATTGATTATTATGACAGTTTGTAGTAGAGAAGGAGTAGCAAATACCATTCTTTGCAAAACAACACAGATGTCGAATACAAAGGTGACCAAGAATTTATATCAGGTAGTCAATACGTTCTACTCTGCGTGACCATAAATTGGATGCACCTTTGTCTAGTCGTACTCTTTCAGATTCTTGCGGTGCATCTTATGCATCAAATTGTTATGCTTTGGCTATTTCTAGCTTGTGTGATGTAGAGGAACCTCTGTCTTTTGATGAAGCACAGAATTTTGGAAATTGGATGATTGTTATGCAATCAAAATATCATGCACTTATAGAAAATGACACATGGACTTTATGTAATTTGCCTCCTAGCAAAAGGCCATTGGTTCAAAGTGAGTTTTACAAGTTGAAACGTAAATCGGATGGTGAGATTGATCGCAAAAAGGATTGACTTATTGCAAAGGGTTATGCACAGCAAAAAGTCATAGATTATGAAGAGACTTTTTCTCCCACTTGTTGTCTGACTAGTGTGCATTTTCTATGTGCATTGGCGGCGCATTTTGGATGGGATGTACATCAATCAAACATTGTTACTGCTTTCTTGACATATTTGAGGAATTTTATGTAACGCAACCTCGCGGCTTTGTTAAGAAAGGACAAGAGGATAAAGTGTGCAAATGTAAGAAAGCTTGTATGGTTGAAGTAGTCTCCTCGTGCTTGGTATGAGAACGCTGACACTCATTTGGTTAAACAAGGCTTTCGTAGCAGTCCAATAGAAAGCACTTTGTATTTAAAGTGTGAGGGTGATGTACTTCTCATTGTTGTTCTATATGTGGATGATTTTCTGATCACTGGTCCAAATGAGACACAGATTGATGAATTTAAGGCTGATTTGAATTCTACTTTCAAGATGAAAGATGGGATGTTGCATCATTACTTGGGTATATAGTTTAAGCAGTGTGATGGTGGTATTGCCTTGTGTCATACACGTTACATAGAGACATTGCTATGTAAGTTTGGAGTTGAGGACTGCAAGCCTATTGCCACTCCCATGGAAACAATTTTGAAGTTTTCATGATGCTGGTGATCCTGCCAATGTCACTCTTTACCAAATTGTGGATGCCTTATTTATGTATGCAATATGAGGCCGGATATTCAATTGGCAATCTCACAAGTCAGCAGATATATGCATAGCCCAGGGTCTAAGCATGGCAGGTTGTCAAGTGGATATTTTGCTACTTGCGTGGCAATTTACATCTTGGGTTGTTTTATCTGAAGGGGGATCATTGCCGCAAGATTTACATGCTTTTTCATATTCAGATTGAGTTGGTTATTATGACAAGCGTGTCCACGAGTGGTTTTTGTTTCATGCTCGGTAGTTCATGCATATCATGGATGAGCAAGAAGCAACCTATTGTGTTCACTTCCAATTGTGAGGCTGAGTACAAGGCAATATTCACAGCTACGATTGAGTGTGTATGGCTCAGACGCCTTACTGCTGATTTGGGGGTTGGACACGACATTGCCAACATCATCTACACTGACAGCCATAACACATTGGCAGCTACAAGGAACCCAATTTTCCATGCTCGCACAAAGCACATCGACATGCATTACCACTATGCCAGAGAGAGAGAATCTCGGTAGGAGAGATCAACTTGGCTTATGTGCCGACACAGGACAACCTTGCAGATCTTTTCACAAAGGCATTTCCTCGTGAGAAGTTCCAAGCTTTCCGCAAAGCTTTGGGCTTACTCCCCTTTGTGGATTGATCACTTCCTCATGGCATGGCACTTCCCTATACTCTATGTGTTAGCTCTCGCTCACCGCATCACTCTCAGAAGGGATTTGTTACCATACATATGTAGTAGTGATGTGTGTGAACACATTTAGTACCGCCGAGGCATTTTTCCCTCACTAGGAGGTTTTTTCCCAGTGCATCGTATACATGCCCATCACTCTAGGTCTAACTTATCTTGCATTTTGCACTAAGAAATACTACTCGTTGTTGTGTGCCTTGAGCTTTCTTTGTCTTCTCCAAGATATGTGTGTTTCCCTTCAACCCTATTTGCAACAAGTTTCCCATTTTTCTTTGGAACTACCACAATAAAAAGCATTCATTGCTCGCAATTTCAAAGGTAAAAATTGTGTTTTAAAGATTTTCGATTTCTTCTTTGAACTTCTTTGTATAGTTTGGGTTCATTTCTATCTCTCTAATTGGACTAGTCGAGCATCTGGTTTCAATGGTATCCAATGTTGGCATATATCTGGGTCAACACCTTTCAAATCCGTGTGCTCCTAAGCAAACACAAAGTTTATATTTCTAGAATAATTTCTTAGGTTTCTCTTTAATCTCCACCTTCAGATGTTTGTTGATTTTTATTTCCTTTGGATATGTCTTTGATCTCAAGTTCCATTCTTTCATTCCTTGATCATGTAGTGATAACCAATTCTTTGTCTCACCCCCTTTTCTTTTAGCCAGGGATTTAACTTCTTTCTCTATTCAAATTCCATTTGAATACTCAAATTCAGGTGTCTCTGAACTACTTGGATAGATTGTTTCCCTTCATGTACTACTTAACCAGTAGTGTCTAGTATTCCCACACTCTGATGCTTGAACTCGGCTTTACCTCTATCTAATATGTTCCTCACTGTCGTATTCTCATGTGAGGTTTTCCCAGCTTTGCCATCCAAATTCATTGTTCTATCTCTCCTTGATTTGACTCAATGAAATTTGGGTATTGTTCTTGCTTGCTCCTCTCTGGTGCCTTCTGATCTAGCAGTATCGTGTTCAAATCTATTTTTGCAATTGGAAAGATGTTCATGAAGGCTCATATTTGTTCTATCTTTTTGGTCCCATACTTCATTATTAATAACTCTTCTAGTCACATGACTCTTTTCCATCTTTTAATGTTGTTTGTCTTGACTTGGATTCTTTTGTTTGGTTCTTGTATGTTTACTGTCATGGCTAGCGTAGGCATGTATGGCCCATGTATTTGTGAGCCAAGGTCTACCTAACAACATGTTGTAGGTACCCTATACGTCATTACCAGAAAGATAATTTTACACTTCTCGAAACCAACTTTGATCAGTAAATCTTCAACTAAACCACTAGCTTAGACTATCCTTTGATCGGTCATCCTTATTCTAAAAGGTGTAAGGTTTCATTTTAATGATTCCAAATCACTCCAGCAACCCCCGTCCAGGATGACTTTTGACAATGGCTCCCACTATTTTCTCACCTTGTAGTCAATTTGAATAATTGATACCTCGTCATCCTTAATCTTGAACCATATTGTTGGCATCACTTTGGATTTCTTCTATCTTTGTTTCTTTATGAACTTAGCAGCCTCAGGTAACGTCCTTATGATGTCTTCTAATTTAATAGTCAACTTCTAGGTCCTTTCACATACTTTGATATAAAAATCGTCTTGCTCATTTCTAGAACTACTATCTGAATTGGACGACCTTCCCTCTAGATCATTTCACATCCTTTGATATAAATCTTATCTTGGCCATTTCCAAAACTACTATTTGAACTGGACGACCTTCCCTCTGGAAAGCTCTCCTCATAGTGTCATGCCTCTGCTAGCCTTCTCTATATGCTACTTGTCGAGTTCTTGGGTGGAGATTCAAATTGCTCCTACTAGATATTTTCTTTCTTCGAATCCTTTCTAACAGGCTCAGCCCAGTCACAGTCTTGACTTGATGTACCTCTTTCTCAGGGTTCTCATCAAACACTTTAGTTGCATTCTCCTCACCAGATCTAGAAGTTGGGATATACTCTCTCTGAGCTTCTAAAGCTACCTATGAAAGCCTCTGGATGGATCAAGCTTCTGAGCACTCTAATCTCTCTGGCCTTCTCTACTCCAGGACGTGATTGATCTGACCTGCTAGTTTCCGTTGCTCCTGCCACTCATCCACTCCCTTGGTCTTTCCCTTAGCCTTCAAGATAGCCCTTTGTTTCTCCCTCTTCTGAGCCTCTTTGCTTTCATTCATTTGATTGGTCAACTTATCTAGTATCTCTTTGATGACAATGCCAATACCAGTGTGCGTGATCAGTAGTGCGCATGATCACTAAGAATTCTCTACTAGCTTTCCTTCACCAAGTTCAGCTTTTACATTGTCTAGACATTGCGCTGCAAAGTGTCCATACTTTTCACATGTGACACGCCTAAAAATTTTGTAGAAAAATTGGTTCTACCATGTCCTCAACTAGAAGAATTTTGGTACCTTCCTCTGTCAACCATACGAGTGGTACTGGCTCCGTTGTCTGCATTTTCAAATATTTTCTTTTACTCTAAATTGGTCAATGTTATCATGGAGACCTCCTTCTTCTCCTTAAAGTGATGAATTGTAATCTTGCAAGTATTCCACATGTGCCCAAAAGCTTTGCAATAGTTACACTCGCAACACTCATGAGACTGATGTTCTTTGGATTTACATTTTGTACACCGAGTCTCTAGTTTCCCCACAGGAAGTCTAGTCCTAGAGATCTCATAGATCTTTTTGGACAGTTTCTTGATCTTTCTACTCTATGCTCCCTTCTTCTTGCTCCTAGATATGTCCTCCGATATCTTATCATCTGAAGAATTGGAGCTGATTGACGACTCTTCATTTGAACAATCATTGGAATTGGAACTTTTCTTCCCTCGCAGCCCTTTTCCTTATTGACATGTTGTTCCATTTTTAGAGCTCTTTGCACCGGATCATTAAACTTTTTAATTGGCACTGGTACTTCTTGTTCTCCAACTTTCTTGCTCATAAAGCCACTTAAGAACCAAGCCTACATGCGTTGCTCTAATGGTCAACTGTTTTGGTGAGCTCTTTAATCGTCTCTACATAACTCCTTAGTGAAAGCTTTCCTTGTCGAATCCTATCCAACTCATAGAGAATATCCTCATCCTCTCGATTCTCACTATACTCAAATATGAAAACTTGATGTATGTCCTCAACGCTGGATAATGATAGTACCATTTCCGTGCAACATCTTTGAGGGTTTGTAAAAAGTACTGAGCTCAATTATCTTCATTTATTTCCTTCATATCAGCATACTACTCAAACGCCTAGGTTATCTCTTCGATTGCCTTTTAAAGTAAGAAAAGTTATTTTCAGATGACTAAACCTCTCTCCATTTCTAGATTTCGCATGATGATCCGACTCCCTTTCTTGGTGTCAGGTCTTATCATGTGATCAAGTTTGTTCTCCCAATGTGTGTGCGTGTCGTAATTGTCAGTGTCTACCTCCCATCTCTGATTATACTTATCTCGGCTTCTTCACCTTAACTAAGTTGTCTTAAAATCTGATTGTCAATGTCTGCATCTTCCTACATCACCGATGTCAAAATTGATTTTGGTTCTCCCTTTCCAAGCTGAAAGACAAGAGCTAAATGACTGAGAGCATCTTTCAACTCTTTTTTAATGCCGTCGTCCGGCACGTGCTTAATGTTCAAAGGTTTTTCTTTCCTCACCACCTCCGATACCTGGATTTCCTATGGTTTCTTTGCCTTGAGAGTGCAATCGCTCATTATCGTACCTTTGTTCCAATTCCTTCAGATTCTGATAGTGATTCGAAGTACAAGAGTTCAAAGAACAAAGCTATGGAATGATTAATCTAGAAAGTGCAATTGGTACAAGGCTCAACATTGAGTGCTCTTAAGTTGTACGAAATGCAAAGAAGCAATAATCTCAAAGTCTAACATCTCCACAATGAAAAGCCTCGAGTCAATTGTCCCCAAAATGGGATTAGTGGGTCTTATTTATAGGTGTCCACATTGGAAGCTAACAAATCACATAGGCACACAAAATCGGATAATTGATGGAAACTCCGCCGCGTAACTCATCCAAGCAAACCCCGTGCAAGGTAACTGTAAAAGTTGGTTCCCACCTTCTACACCTAGACAATAATTACGACATCCCTACTCATGTCATCATCGCCCAAGAGTAGGTGCACATTTGTATAGAAGTCATTCATGGTTTGAACGTACTCTTAAAAACCAACAAAGTGAGTTTTTATCAACCTCCGAAGGTGATGGGCACACTCAACCATGATAAAAGCTAGCATTTGTCAAGAGCGCGCAAAAATACTAAAAGCACTAAAGATCTAAAGAGCAATTAATGTTATACTAAGTCAAACATGTGAGCTTTTAAGGTCCCCGCTTTATTGATTTTACCATTGATTGCCTTGAACAATCCAAAGGAAGAAACATTCGGAATAAACTCAACACAAAAATGAATGAATGTTTTTCATGATGCTTTTGAATGAGCATCATTTCTCAACAAGTAACTAAATAAGATGGCACAACTGAACAATAGTAGCAGATTTACTGGAACAAAGATGAGAAAATCTAAATAGTTGAGAACAAATGAAACCATACTTAACAGATGATACTTAGATTGGCATATTCCGGTTCAAGGCGTTTATATCATAGATATCTACTTCCAAACACAATGAAATCAGAAATATCTTAAGGTCTTACAAGGCACAACAATCACTATTTGTGGTACAGTCAAGTTCACAAAACTCTTGAAGATAAATTCCTCCACCTATAAAACTCGAATCCAAGTACATAAAATCTTGAGAAAAAGGAGTGTCATGAAAAAAAATATTTTCAAAGACTCTTACATTGCATTGCTTGTGCAAAAATATTGGGCAAGAGTTAGCAAGAACAAGATGCTCCATAAAATCAAGCTCATACGTAAAGATAGAACTCCACAAGAAAAACAACACAATTGGTGCCCTTAGGGATACCAATTGTTTGCTTGAAAAGAGTCACCAACCTAATTTCTACATACAAGCACCAGTCACTTGGGGTAACTCTGTTGCTGCATTACCACTCTAGAAGCTTCATCACAAGCTGTACAGGAGGCTTAGGAGGCTTCCGTTTAACGAGCACTATGCGCTACGATGGATAGCTTTAAAACATGAAAATTTGATGCATCCCAGCCCTTGCCAGTCTGCAAGCAGACACATCCAGCTCTGATGCATCCCAGCCCTTGCCAGTCTGTAAGCAGACACATCCCACGACGTTAAAACTCTCTTCTCTTCTTCTTCTTCACATCCTACGATGTTAAAACTCTCTTCTCTTCTTCTTCTTCTTCTATAATGCAGACAGGATGGGCAGTCCACTGTCGGCATGCTCTAGTCAACCATCATCCAAAAGGCACCATGCAAGCTGTTTTTCAAGCTCCAATGCATAACAGGCTGAGCCGCCCTGACCAAAGCCTCGTCAACCATTTGGTCTTCCAAACAGGAAAACTAACGCCGTTCATTGTGGGGGCAAGTGGATTTCTTTCAGATGGATGGTTCCACTGCATGTAATGGTGGAATACTTCCCACATCATAATTTCCACCATTCTAAGAAACCACCTCGTTTCCTTTATGTGCATTCCACCAGGTGCAACATCCAATCACTATCACAAATCGAAATCAACCAAACCTCTGATTCTTACCATCTGAGACGGAGATGAAACGAAGGTAGAAAGAAGGGTGGCAGTCGCTGCTTTCAATAATTTGGCTTCACGATGTGCTTAATTCCCTGCCAGGGCATAATAAACCAATACTTCTGAGCCACCTAAAATAATCCCAGCCTCCTTGTAGAATTACTATTCAACACGACATTTACTAGTGGACTGACATGAAAAAAATGCGCAAACCTGATCAGCAATCACCCTTCATCACAGTACTCCTGGTTGTGCTTCAAAATTGGAATTCAACTGTCTAGTAAAAAACAACTCACCTACTATACAAGAAATCTTCAATCGAGTAGAAAAAATACAGTCGAATCTGCCTCTCTTAGTTAGCAACCCTCCACAATGCCCAGTGCAGAAAGGTGAAAACAAAGATTCATAAAACAACAAAGTAACACTAAAGCAACAAATGGCCATAAGACCAACCATCCCTTAAGTAAGCCCTAGTCACAAGCACTTACATGGGCTTTTCTTGTAAAACAAACTCACAAGGAACAACAGAATTTGTGAGACGACTTATTCTTTAATTTGAATCGTTAATAGTCACAAGACTTCAAAACTCTTTAGAGACGAGCATTATGTCTCTGGCCTGAACATGCAGGCTGAACACATCTCCAGTTTGCACCACCAGTTTATCAAGCAATGAAGAAATTTAACTACTCTCTTGAAATGCCATGGAGTGTGACAATGCCACTGGATTTGCATTCTGTGTTTTGACAGCTGCAATGCCGGCCTCCTTCGCATGACATTGAAATGCAGCCTCCTTTTTTCCCGAAACCAGAGAACCTTCTGTATCTCTAATGCCTAGGGTTGACCAGATCGCACTTCGGGCTGCTTCATCTACATCTTTTATCCTTAAGGTCTTGGGAACCCAGACACGCACTTCACACGGTTCACTGAGTTCCACCCCAGATTTCTCTACTGCCATATTAAACACTGTTGGAACTTTCTGAGACAACCCCATCCAAGATTCTGATTGAGGCTTCTGTAAAGCTGTTGTATTTGATACCAATGCCGCTTTGGCCGCATCAACAGCATTTGCAGGAGGAGCCCATGGTAAGCCCCTTGAAAGGCCCCTATCTGTTGAAGGGCCCCATAATGGCAGCATTGATAACAGCTTTTGTCCAGATTTCTCGACTACTTTCTCAGACACTGTTTGACTTTTCTGTGTCAATTCACTCGAAGGTTCTGCTTGAGGCTTCTGTATAGCACTCGTATTTGGAATCAATGCTGCTTTGGCCGCATCAACAGCACTTGCTGCGGGGCCCCATGGTAAGCCCCATAAAATGCCCCTATCTGCTGGTGCACCCCATGAAAGCGGCATTGATAGCATTGCCAATGCAGCTCCAAAGGCAGGATTTTCCAGCGACCCATTCCAGGGCAATGCAGTTGGTGGAAGTGTGCCTGCACCAGTGGCATTACATTGAGAAACATCACACGCAGCTGGCACACCCTCAGCAATCTGCCGAGAAACATGATGTGCAGGTTGCAAACTTCCACTAGCAACAACAAAGCCTCCTTCATTACAATGTTCACCTCCCTTAGTAACTTCTGAGTCCGTACCATCAGATCTCCCATCATTCATACATGCATCCACACTCACTGCCTGTGTGGTGAGGGATGATGCACAACCCGACTCATTGGAGGCCTGCCTTTCAGAAGGCATTGCCAACACAAGCTCGCTATCCACATCCTTGAGCTCATTCTCCTGACTATCTACCTGTGCTTTGGAGAACTTTGACAGGTCCACAGGTTCATAACCATGTTTCTGAGGATTACAAGTAGCGACATGTTTCCCACCCCAAGCCGCAAATTTCGAGTTTATAAATTCATGAAAGATGCTTGATTGTTCTCTGTTATCATGTGTGCTACAAAGGGGTCCAGAACTATGCTGAGAGGTCAAACTCTGCTTTGCCCGTATGAGCTCATGTGTAAGACCACCATGCACTTTTGCTGATAATATGTTATCAGATACAAGAGACCTTGCATCAAATTGTGAGGGCAAAAGCTTTTTCTGTCTAAGATTACCAGCTTCACAACTAATACCACTTGTATCTTTCGATAATGAGGAGTTAGCTAGAGATTTACAATCCCCTGAAGCACTCCAGGTAGCTGAAAAATCTTCTGCATTGGGACATTCCACCAACAACCCTTCAGATATTGATTCAGATTCCAATGAAGAGTGCTTCCGCTTGCGTCGACCAGCACCAATGGCGACATTTCGTAGAGTGCCCCCTGCAGTCCAATACCTTTGACAGCCTTTGCAGAAGTGACGAGGCTGGTTCACATTATAATTGTTGTAGTAACAAAACTTCGTGTCCAAGCTGTTGCAGCGAGGACAAGCCAGGGTCTTGTCAGGTCTCTTCAAGCCCTTGATATCTGAACTACAATTAAAAGTGCTGGATTTTACAGTCATCGACTGCAAATTGAAGCTGTTGGCTTCCATATTCATGCTTGTAACAGAACGTCCAAAATCAGGTAGAATGTTTTCGGTGCTGCCTGATGAGCTCCCAATCTCATCCAATGTACTTACTCTTGAGCTTCCAAATGATCTTACATCCTGCAAAAAATGAAAAGACCCAAATAAGCACAAATCCATTACTCAATCCCCTTCATGAGATCATCAAATCCATTCATTCTTCAACTTCAAAATGAAGAATGCAATTACAGAAATTAACAACCAAGAGCATGTGTTAACCATAGAAGTTCACTTTGAAACTGGTTGAGAAATATAAAACAAATGAGACATCTCTGTAAAGATGCTGAAAAACACAATTGGGCCCAGGAATTTCTGAGTCCACTAACTACTAGTATTTGCAGAAAAAGATCTAGAGGTGTTCGGGCCCAAGAGCGGTAAAAAAAATATGTGCAGAAAAACATACAAACCCAAAAATTCAGCCAAACTGAATCACAATGATAACAGCAAAATAGCCCATTCCTCTGTGCAGAAAAACATACAAACCCAAAAATTCAGCCAAACTGAATCACAATGATAACAGCAAAATAGCCCATTCCTCCCTCTCGTGCTAACAAACATCTGCAAATGTCAGTGAATGCTCAAACATCTACTTGATAATAAGAGACAACTCAGATATGCTAGCCTTACAGTTCCAATGACGGTGGGCAGTGGAAATTCACAACACAAATTTGTACTTTTGCTTTTTTGTCTTTTTTCCCCCTTTCTTTTGACTTTCACAAGATCGAAACGATACGGAAGACGCTTACAAGATTTTAAAATTTCTCCAAGTTGCAATTGTTGGTCATCCAACATGTTGAGCGCCTATGCAGCTCTCAACCAAAAAAACAAAAAAAAACAACCATGAACGCATGAAAATGGCTTAAAATGTGGCTCGTCGTTTACAGACTTGTGTGTGTGTGTGTGTGTGTGTGTGTGTGTGTGTGTGTGAGAGAGAGAGAGAGAGAGAGAGAGAGAGAGAGAGAGAGAGAGAGAGAGCATTTATATTATACATAGATAATGTGCGTGTACGTGTGTCTGTGTGTGCCCGTGCGTGCGTGCGTGTGTGTGTGTGAATGAGAGAGAGAGAGAGAGAGAGAGAGAGAGAGAGAGAGTACCAGCTTGTAGGGAGAACCATAGGCAGCAACAAAGGATTCGTCTAATATACAGACCTTCGTGCTTCCCATGAAGATCCGGGACAAGCTTCTTACAATCCTCACATTGCACGCAGAACACTTGAAAGGCAAGAAACCATGAAGTGTATTGTGCGAACTCGAGAAGAGCGAACTCTTCTTGGGAGAGACCTGCGGATAAGCCTGTCCGACAGGAAGGGGCCGGGGGGGGGAGAAGAAGCGCAACTGGACGAGTGCTCAAGCTGGAGGGTAGAAGAAGAAATGCAAGAAATGAGCTTTTTATTGACCCATACCTTTTTAGGACCCCACTTCACGTGATCTCAAGTAGCCGACTCCAATTAGTCCTCCCCAGCAAATTTCCCTCTAGGCCCCACCTCCCCTTATAATTTCCTCTCAAAGACTGTCACTCCTCAACATTAGCTTTTGTGCACACGAGTAGGGACTTCTCGCAGCGGCAATGTCAACATGATTGTTATATGCAATTGCACATAAGAAATGTCCACTTTGTGAGCTCAACCTTGCATCACCTTGGATGAACCTATGGAGGATGGCGTGTGAGATTTTGACTTCTTTAAAACTCCTAAGGAGGTTACATAGCACACTCGATAATTTGAAGAAGAGTTGTATGGAGACGTAAGGGACACCAACAAATATTCTCCGGTAATTGGAGCACTACTCTAACATCTAAGCCTCATTGGTTCACCACTATGTAGCTTAGGGATGGTTGGAAAGTTGATTAGTTGAGGGTTTTTCTATAAATCAAAATTGCACCTCGTTTTGCATTCGCCTAACTCGTATCTTGCGTTGTTGTGGCGATGATCTATATTAATGGCTTTGTCATCACGTCACAAAGTGCAAGCCTAATACCCAAGGGGCTTGCACCGTCTCCACATGCCTTCACCTGTTTTACAAGGTACTTCATCCAGTTTGTATGCCATAATATAATTTCATATTGTGTTGCTAAATTGCAATCAAGACACACTAGAGCCACGGTGGCAAGCCATGCTTAGAAAGTCAATACTACTACTAACATTCAAGAAGGTGACAATCCTAAAGTGTTTTGATTAGTTTGCATTGCTAAAAAGCAAGAGGGTAGAGTCTTAAGTGTTTTTAATGGTGGGTTTATCAATTTACTTGTTTTGGACAATCTTAGGCATTTAGACTACGCTTTATTAAGTCACATATGTAAATATTTATTTAATTTGCACAAACAATTGAAGTAGTGAAATTGTCTGATACATCCATAAAATCCATCTCCAAGTGGCTCTCTTTGAGAAGAATTATAAGCTTCCTTCTCTCCAAAGGCCTAGAATCACAACTTTGTGCAAGTGAAGCAATTGAAGAAAAGAAGAAAAACAGTCCATGCATCAAGCATCATGCAAGGTTTTTAAAATCTAAGCCATAAATTATTGAGAATTTACCTTTCAATTATTTCTTTATTCCATTCAAATTTCTTTATGCCATTCAAATTTTTTTGAAGTTACAAATATTCATTGAAGATCTACTTAGACTTTGTAGATTTATATATTGGGTAACAATTTTTGTTTTTTCTTGTTTACTTCCTTTGGGTAATGCATATTTATCTCCTCTTGTAATTTATTCATTTAACCTCTTTTGTCTTTGCTTTATTTAATCTCAAGATCCTTTTCTTCAAGCTATTATGGACCATCAAAACACGAAAATAAAAAGAGAACAAGTGATGTTGATTAAGTGTTAATGGATCAAACGGTCAAGGATTGGGACCAAAAAGACAAATTCCATAAAAGAGCAAGGGTAATTGCTAACTAATTATCTCAATCGCTCGTAAGTACAGGTCAAGGAAGGATAATTGTATTCCAGGTAGCCTTGATCAAAGGTACATGACAAAGGAGATGATCGAGAGCAATTATAGGAGTCTAAAAATAGAAAGTGACTATGCTAAGCTCCATTCATTAGAATAACTCTTTAGACTCTAAGTATGAAGTTTGCAAAGCCTTAGGATGAAATTCTAACTTGCCATAAAATGTCTAAATTTAGTAGGTTTTGGGAGCAGCTTGATGGTACCTTCGAAGCACTGTGCTTAGTAGACAAGGTGGAAGTTTTAAAGCCTAAAGGGTGAGTTTTATTTTTACCAAAATTTTATCCTAAAAGGGATGACAGATAGGTAGGTTAGGGGTCTGTATTGTGTTTTGAGTTTGTTTTCTACGAGTTTTAATTTTCTCACACTGACATGCCTCCTCAAGGTATAATGCCTTGTGGTTTGATATTGTTATGTAGGACTTATATGGATTTCCATCCACATGGCTGAGGACATCTGCTTCGACAAAATGAGCAACTCCATACCTCCAGGTGGATATGTATAATTGCTAATTGTGGTTTTTCATGGTTTGTTTGAGTGCAATAGTTATGTTTGTTATCTGCCATTATAGATATATAAATTTGTCTTTGCTTAAGTTGATCGAAGTAGAGTTTAATTTTATAGATGAGCCTTAAGATTAGGAGACCATGACTTTAGGTTAACTCATTTACTTGACCAATAGTCCTAGTTGATAAAATTATCTGAGTGTTTGAGACCTTATGAATGTTTTAGGCATAGAAAAGCTTGCTCATTTAAACAACAAAAGACACTAGTGAGAATACCAAGGAAATGGAAGCAAAAAACATAAGTGCCACAAATGAAAAATCTTACGTTGGAAGAGAAATCCTGGCTTGATTTGGTACTTCACTCACATGTATTGTCTATGGTACTAGAGCCCTAGAGGTTCCCAGTGTGGGCGCTTTCCCTTGAGAAGGAAAAAGCCCCAGACATACAAAATAAGCACGCAAGTCAAATGATTGTGAACCAAAGTAAAAGAAAAAAGAAAAAAATGACATTTAAAAGACTTCCATCGAGATTACAGTTAAAATTTAAAGCTTTTGTTTGGAGTTGTGAGAGCTAGTTGGCTAATCAAAGCTGAAAAGCACAATTAGGGAATCTTGCATCTAGATAATCTTCTTATCTTAGATAGTACTAGAGTAGTTGTTTTAACCTTAGTCATAGCTAACTAATTGATAAACTCACCCATAAGTCCAAAACTCTTGATTAATTAATTTCATCAAAGTGCAATTTATTTGTCCTTAATGACAGTATAGCATTTCATAAATCTTGCATTTACTCATTTCCATATGTACTTTACATTCCTCTCATGATTTATTGCCATATGATTCCGCTTGCATAAAACAATGACTTTGCCTTGCAGATTCAAATCTAGATGCTCTACAACATGGACAAAGGGCTTTCTTTCATTAGCTTCCGAGGGTGGAATCTACATCAGGAAGGGGGACATGTTACCACCAAGCAACCACATTTTATGTGGCCATATGCCGGGCTTGTCGAACCCGCTAGTAGTGTATTATGTTATTGGTCGGGCTTGTCGGTCAGGTAGAAATGGTTAAGAGTGATCATCGATGAGAGGCGCACTCTAAAACTGGAACCTATAATGTTTGGGTAAGATTGGCTAAGTGTGGGTGCCCAAATGTGAACGGGCAAGCCCATATAAAAGTCAATCTAAACATAAAATACCTCGTTCTCTCATTTGTGCAATGCAAGAAGAGTGCTCTTGCTCCATCTCCTTTTCCGTCTCCTTTGTGTACTATTGTGTGAGTCTGCTTGAGAGAGAGAGAGAGAGAGAGAGAGAGAGAGAGAGAGAGAGAGAGAGAGAGAGAGAGAGAGAGATCGAGCATTGCGGCGGTACGATGGCGGCAAGGCGGTTGAGCGCGACGCAACGGCGACTCCCTCTTCTTCGCAACAAGGAATCCTTCACGACAACAAGCGTACAGCAGTGAGTGACACACCATTGTCATCTTTGAGCTTACTAGTTTAGGCTAGTTGCATGCTTGCTAGGCAAGTCCCTTGCTTCAATACGTGCGACAAAAGCCCACAAGTTATCAGCTACTTTGTTATAAGAAGCAATCGGAAACCCTGTTTTGCAAGCAGAGATTCTAAGTCAAATTCAAGCTCTTCAAGCCCAAGTTGCTCCAAGTACCCAAGAAGAGAGAAATCCTGTGACACCTCCAAAAGAGGAATCTCTTTGGGTAATGAACAGGAGATACGGGAAAAACCTCCAGGGCAAAATGTTCGAGAAGAAGAAGTGTGTCCTAAACTTTCAAGAGAGAGGTATAAAAGCGACACTCCACCTACCGCTAAAAGTGATGTTGTCCCAAAAAGACAACGAGCACGAAGGTCACCTACTCCTCCCAAAAAGAAGAGGAAGTCATCAAGCACTCCCTGCCATGCTAATTCAAAGAAAAGGGAAAGAAATACAAGTAAGAGGAAGAGAAGAAAGAGGTCACCATCTTCACCTCTTCCTCTTTTTCCCCCTCTTCCTCTTCATCATCATCACCATCTTCTGATGCAGAGGACAACGATGTCATGCAGCTCCGCACCCATGCTAAGAAAGATACAACGAAGATGCACATCAAGCTTAATTGAAGATTACCTGATTTATGATCAATGTTCAGGGCTTGCTAGCAAGCTAGTTTTATGATTAATGTACGCTAGATGCGGCTTTAAAGGACCAAATGATGCCTTAATGATGCTAAAAAAGAGTAGGTCTTGAGGTGATCACATATGGAAGATTATGATCTAGAATTGTAGTGCTTGAAGTGCTCTACCGGCATGTCTTTACGACTTGTCGATTGGAGCTACGGTGAAGAAGTTATGGCAGTTTGAAGTTTAAGTTGACGGCAGATCTGTACCAGATTGGGCAACTGCAGCTAAGAGGTTTGAGATGAATTGAATGCATGGGCCTGAAGTGCTCACTTTGTGGAGCACGTTGGTCTTTTTAGATCAACGATCGGAGTTCGAGTTGCCAAGATATTGGTCGTTAAAGATTCAGTGGGGACCGGTACTGTGACAGGTCAATCACCTCAATCGGTGTGTCATCTGGGAATGTTTGTGTAATGAAATTGGCCTATTTAATTTGAGAGTACCGGAAATTAATGAGAATACTTTTGAGAAATGACTTTGTGAGCATAGCGGGTGAACATAATTGAAGATAGCAACATAATCATAGCAATTAGTTAACTTGGCATGAACAATACTTTTGCAAGAGAGATAATTTAGAGAACATGACAACAGTTGAGGACCGGATTTATGTGGAGCCGGTCTGAAGGGGATCGGGGAGCACCACAGACGGAGAGTGAGAGAGAGAAGGAGACACACACACCATGTGGGTGGGGAGACTGTGAAGTGTGGCAGCTCCCCCTATACAGTATACTCACTATAAGTATAGGGTAACAGTGGGCGGGCGCCCATGACCTGGGCGACCGGTCAATGCACATAGGCCTTAACCCCAACAACCTCCCACTTAAAGGCCAATGTGCCTTTAAGAAAGATCTACTAGTGTACAACTAATAGAAGGTGAGATATTCTCTCAACCTATTCCCATTGACTCTCGATGAGCTAGTGCATCCGGCTCTATTGATAGACAAACATCCCGCTGCGGAAGCCACACAGAGCTAGCTCCAAGCTCTGCAAAGAGTCTACAAGAGCTCATGCACTCCTGCAAGTATCGGTCCAATACCTGCAAACCTCCCCTATGCTCTATGCCGAGATCAGTCATTGAACAACTAATCAACCCTGCTGCAAATGCTCCCACTACAGTTACTATGTCGGGCCTCGAGATCAGCATCTCGTACATGAGGACACCGAACGTTGATGCAACCCTGGCAAGCTCTACCACCTCCAACTCAGAACTCAACTCATGGCAATCCTGTCCCCTATCATAGAGACCATGGCACTCTGACTCCGAGCTTTGGAGTGACTCCTCATGCCCACCACATATCACATGTGTACCAAGAGTATCCATCTGTCCTGAATCTGCATCAAGCTCTAGCATAAGCATATCAAGAAATGACTCCACAATAGCCGACATCTCAGCATCCATGTGAGTCATCTCTGTCATCACCTCTGATGACTCATCCTGCTGTGACTCACTAGAGCTGTCCCGCTCTACCTGTGCATCCGTAGACGCAACCTGCACAACAAGGTCACTGCTCTGCACTCCATGCAAAGCATCCTACAACCCACAAGCAAAAGAGACTCGCTTGCTCTCTCGCTCTCTACCTGGCTGCATGATCATAGAGATAACACCGTCTCTAGCATGATCCACATGCAATGGGTAACCTGTACCACTCCTGGCACCTCTCGCAATCACTAGCGAACCCAAATGCATCACAAAATCTCGCTCTCGTAGCGAAATCTGACATCCACTATCCCGTAACTGTCTGACTGAGATCAAATCCCGTCTCAGATCTGGCACATAACGCACATGACACAGGGTAAATCTCATACCACTGGGCAAGGACAAACATATGTCTCCTACACCCTCAATGTCATACACAAAACCATCAGCCATGTGCACACAACCAAGTCTCCCACTAGAAAACGTGCTAAACCACTCACGATGCGACGTGACATGGAAAGTAGCATCTGAATCTAGTAACCAATGTGAAGACAATGTGCAATCCGATATGCAATCCATAGACATAAGATCGTCTGAAGACAAGCTAGATGTAAATGTGACATCGCCGTCACAAGCATACTCAGTAACCACCGTACTGATCTCACTAGCATCTGTCATGCCCAAATTTGCATCACGCATCTGTTGCCTCCGTTGTCTCAAACACCTGAAACATCGACACCTAATGTGCCCTCTATGTCCACAATGCCAACATGTCAAGTCTCTATGCCGTTGAGACTTGCGTGTGGGACCAATCTCTCCCATGGACATAGAAGTGGGACTAGACTCCCCTGTAGACATGGATGTCGCGTACATAGCATGTAAACTCTGCCATAAAGTATGAGTTGTAGTCTCCCTCGATACCTGACAGTAAACAGACTCAACCAGATGCAAACAAATCGTAGACATGGCTAACTCATCAAGATCCTGCCAATCATCATCACGCATAGACTTGGGCTTCGCCGATAAACCACGCAAGGGTTTATCCTGCCCCAAATCTCTCAATGCAACAAGCATATGCTCCTTCCAAGGAACAAAATCTGCACCATCAAACTATGTCAGACCATAACGCTGGAAGTCAAATGAAAAATCAGCCATAATGCTCGCAAAAGAGCAACCAACAATGAGTAGCAAATGCCAACCAAATCAGCCCTAAACTGGCTCGAATCGCATCAACAAAAGTCTGCAAATATGGTTGTAAAATATGGCTGCAAATCAGGCTCAAAACAGCCCCAAATTTCAGCTCTTAAACAATTGCATAAACAAGTCACAAACGTGTCCCAGATCAGCCTACAACTGAGCCATACATGGACACCTGCAAAGAGGAAACAATGGTTGAAAATTCAGCGCCCAAATAAGCCCTCAAACCTGCCTGTAAACTTGTAAACCTATAGCTGAAACCTGCTGAAAAACCTCAAGCCATTAGTGCTCGAATCCGGCTACCTAGCTCGTAGCCACACAAGCATACATCACAATACTCACTCCTGTGAGTGTGCCAAGATAATTGTACGCCTGTCAAACCGTGAGCTAATCACCAAGCCCACACTGTGCGGTAATCACCAAGCCCACACTATGCGGTATCGATGCATATACACGCATAAATCTCCCACCTGCAGAGAACACCGCACGCAAATGCTGAGTGCAACCCGCAATCTCTACCTAGATCGCATAAATGATGCGCATAAAACTCCTTGGAAAATTTAGCCAGAGTTTCGTCAATAAAACAGCCACAAAACCAGTAACCAAACTGACTGCACGCTCAAAACCATGAGCAACCAAAGCGCATCAAACCGCACTCCAAATGCATACACCAATCTCCACACTTTGCATACATCATTGCAAACACCTGCAAATCTAGTACACAAATATCTGCTCTATCTGTGACTGCCAAAAAACATGCTCGAGGCATACATTGCCGAGCTCAAAATGCAATCACATTAGTCTCCCTAAGCATCAAACCACATAAGGCATACATCGTATCCTCCCACCTGTGAGGAAACTTGCAGCAAATATCACTCTCACATTTGAGAGCAAACCATGTGTGGAATCCTCGACACACAATAAACAACTGCTGCTGCAGAAAATTCAGCATTCAGAATTTTAAAATTGTGATATGACGAGCGCGTCCGAAGCATGCCAAAATCCCAAGGTAAACTCCTGGATCACGTGTATCCGAGTCCAGGTATGAAAGCTATGCCAAAAAACGTTGTTTTCGGCCCAAAAACGCAGCAAAAACTTGCTGCTGCTGCAGAAATTTCAGAGGTTAAAATCAGCTCAAATGGACATCACCATTGCGTCCGGAGCGTGCCAAAACCCCAGGTTACACCTTAACCTTACATAAATCGCATTCCGTATGCAAAAGTTATGCAAAAAACACTGTTTTTAGGGCCCGAAAAATGACCTGCAAAAATGAAAATCTGCATTTTTTCTGCAAGTAAAGCTGCAAATAACCATACACACTTGCAATACACTCTTCCCTCAAGCTTGGGAATGCCCCTCAAGCCTCCATGAGCACAGATCTGGTGGTTGCTCACCGATCTCAAGCTTCCACCGAAAGCGAGCTCACCAAAGCCGAAAGCTCACTCCTCTATAGCACTCCATCTGTTGCGAAGCCAAAGCTCTGATACCAATTGAAGGGGATCGGGGAGCACCACAGACGGAGAGTGAGAGAGAGAAGGAGACACACACACCATGTGGGTCGGGAGGCTGTGAAGTGTGGCAGCTCCCCCTATACAGTATACTCACTATAAGTATAGGGTAATAGTGGGCGGGCCCGCCCATCACCTGGGCGACCGGTCAAGGCACATAGGCCTTAACCACCACACGGTCCCCCCTCCAATAGGCATTTGTATTATGATTTCTCCCATTAAGAGAGACTTGTTACAATACAATCTTTGTGTTCCTTGTGACCTAGGTGATGCAATGAAGATGGAAAGCTTCATGCATCACAAAAATAACATAAACTTGAAGAAAGCTTTAACTATCCCAAGCTTCAGTCCCAAGACCTCAAACACCTTCGAAGGTGGAGAGAGCTAGCAGGGAATGAGGGTAGGGAAGAAGAAGAAGAAACATTTCTTAGGAGAAAGAATTAGTTCCTCACTTATCATAACTCTTGTTGCTAGCATACATAATAGCATAGTAATGAAGAAGAAGGAGATGGCAAGCTTAAGCATTGAAGCAAGGCTCTTGGTTGGATTTGCACTCCATATCCAAGAGTGTCGGTGTAGGCTCTCAACCTCTACTTGCTTGGAGAAGGAGAGGGAGCTCTTGCACTTTGCATAGCACACAATGAGAGTGTTTGTGAGTGTGTGGGTGAGTATACCCCCTAAGCAACCCCCTAACTTGCTTGGGTCGACCCCCCCTTGTAGCTCATTGGACCCCTCCAGGCCTAGCCAATCACAAGCAGGAGGCCTTACAAGCAGCAAGGGTAGCCTTGAAACAAGTGTCCCCCTTTCCCCTTTGAGAGAGAGGGCTAGATAAATGCTAAATCATTTAATTAAATCTCCTAAATTATTATTGGACCCCTTGGGTGGCCAACCAATAGACTTTAGGCACACCGTGAGGGCAACATGAGGAGGAACTTGACAAGTGTCCCTTTTGCTTTATTTGTACCATGCATGCCTTGTGTGAGTGTGTGGGTGTTCTCTCTCATCCCCCCTCATGTAGGGCTCGCCCCCTCCTTGTAGGGATTGAATCTTTTACTTTTTGACACCTCAAGCCCCTCATGCATAGGCCCGGTTCCCACCACAAGCTTGGCTCATAAGCACTTTAAGCTTGGGCTGGGTTCTCACCTCAAGTGCAACCCTAGCATCTCAAGTATGTCAAGCACCTCAAGCATCTCAATAATTAAGCACCTCAATCATCAAGCACCTCAGGCACCTTAGTCATCAAGCATGACACGCAGGAGAAGCACCTTGAGCTAGGTCGGGTTCCCGCGCCTCAAGCTCAGCCCTAGCTTACCTAAGGTCAAAGGCCTTTTACACACATTATTGGAGGTCTTCAATGAAGCTAACCCTAAGGTCTTATGCTCCATGTGTTAGCCTTGCTCTTTGATCGACCATCTCTCATTTGGGCCCCTTTACCATTGGCCCCGTGTTGAGATAGATCTATAAGCACATGTCTATATCTTAACACTTGTTCCCGTTTATTCTCCCACATTAAGTGATCAATTTAATATGAGAAAATCATTTGGGTTGGTTAGATATGAGATATTTGATTTTATGACATTACCTCTCTCTTGAAATCATAGTCGTCCTCGACTATGAGGTAGAAGAGATAAAGCCTTAGTCATTAGTCAATTTTACTTAGCGGGTAGAGGATCCCTTTTTACCCTACGACATCTTTCTAAGATGGATGACTAATCCATTTGGTGCTTGGGAGACATAGCTGCCGCAAGCATGTCTGCTCTTTAGTCCATTTCATTCTCCCAAAGTAGAGTGACAAATTCTACTTGGTGTTTGAGAGACGTCGTCATCACAAACATGATTCTAAGCATGCATACTAGTTAAATTTGTGCACAATTAAAAAGAGGACTAGTCTTATAAGACAAAAACATGAGTCATTTAAAAGAAATTTGTACATTTGCTTACTCTAATGTAGCATTGTAAGCATTGACAAGGTTCATACTATCCTTAAGTTGTATTCCTTTCATCCAGCTAGCATCTTCAAAAGGATAATTTTTGAACTTCATAAGATACCATCGGATAATCTTACCATGTCGTAGTACCTTGTCTTCATGCCAAAGAACAGCTTCGGGTTGTAGCACCTCTTCTTGGTCTTCAACGTCAGGAGGGTCTTCAATAATTGGTTCAGTTGGTGGCTCTCCTTTGTAGGGCTTGAGTAGGCTTACATGAAAGGCATTGTGTATGAGCCAATGGTTGGGCAACTTGAGTTGATAAGCCATCTCATTGATGGGCTTCAAGATTTGGAAAGGACCATAGTATCTTTTTGATAGTTTAGCATAATACTTTTGATGGCCCGTAGGATTTTTGCCCGTCATTTGCCTTAATTGAGCCTTAGTAAACTTGAGATAAGAACCAATCATTTTCTTTGAACATTAAGGCTCTTCTGTGCTTATCAGCAGCAGCTTTTTTTCCTTTGTTGAGAGATCGATATAGCCTCCTTAATCTTTTGAAAAGATTCTTGTAGGTCACGTCTATACTCATCGGCGGCGAAGATCTTCCCATGTACTTTGAGTAGCAATGGACTTTTAGGTCTTCCCTCAATGATCTCAAAAGGTGCTTTTCTCGTAGAAGTATGTACAGTATTATTACTCTACAAGAGGTAAGTACTTTTCCCATTGTGAGCGTTGATCTACTTCGGTAACATAAGTCTTGAGTAGATCGAGTATCGTAAGATTGGCTATCTCACTTTGGCCATCCGTTTGTGGATGATAGGCCGAAGAGAAATTCAATCTTGTTCCTAGATTTTCAAAGAGACCTTTCCAGAAATTACTGGTCATTCTAGGATCTCTATCTGACACGGTGGATGTGGGTAATCCATGGTGCTTGAAAATCTGAGATATGAAGAGAGTTGCCATTTGATGTGCCTTAATAGTCTTTTTGACAGGAATAAAATGTGCTTGCTTGCTAAACCTGTCGACTATTGTCCATATTCCTGTATTCCCATGGATAGACTTGGGTAATCCAAAGATGAAATCCATGGATATACTCTCCCATGGTGAATTTGGAATAGACAATGGCTGGAGTAATCCAGGTTGCTTCCCTCTATCATACTTGGTCTTTTGGCATACTACACATTTTGAAACATACTCTTGTATGTCCACTTTCATGGTAGGCCAATAGAAATACGTCTCTACTCCTCGGAGAGTAGGTTGAATACCTCTATGCCCTGCATATGGAGGAGCATGGGATTCATACATAACCTTCGCACGAAGGGAATGGGTAACACATAGCCTATTGCCATGGAGAAGATAACCATCCTGCAAGGTGAATGGTTCCTCTTTCTTCCCCAAAGCAAGGGATGACATTATGTCTCTAAAGTCAGGGTCAGTAGCATACTCATCTATCATAGAGGATATATCATTGTGAGTAGCTATAGACACCGCATTAACTTTGGGTCGTCCCTAAAGTGCATCGGCCACTTGATTGTGCTTACCAGCTATGTGAGCAATATGGAAATTAAATTGCAAAAGAAAATTTGCCCACCTCATTTGTTTGTCGGAAAGCTTGGTTTGCGTCATGAAATACTTGAGACTTTGGTGGTCAGTTTGTAGGATAAATGGAGTCCCCAATAGGTAGTGCTTCCATGTGTCTAGGGCATGTAGAACAGCTAAAAGCTCTTTCTCATAAATGCCCAAGACTCGTTCATCAATATTGAGCCTTCGGCTCTCATATGCTATGGCATGCCCTTCTTGAAGGAAAACTGCTCCAAGGCAATCACCACAAGCATCACATTGGACCTCAAATGGCTTTGAGAGATCCGGAAGCACAAGGACTGGTTAGGAAGTAAGCTTCTCTTTGAGCTTTTCAAAAGCATTTTTCTCCTTAGCAGTCCATACAAACTTAACGTTCTTCTTAGTTAAGTCGTGTAGTGGTCCTGCTACTTGAGAGAATTTTGCTATGAAGCGTCTATAGTATGCGCACATACCAACAAAGCTTCTTAGCTCATGTAGATTTCTTGGGTTAGGCCATGCTTTTATTACCTCTAACTTTGATGGATCCATTTGGATACCTTCTTTAGAGATAATATGACCTAGGTATTGAATCTCTTGAAGGAAGAATTCGCTTTTCTTTTGGTTGAGAAAAAGCTTGTTCTCCCTCAATGCTTGAAAAATCACTTGGAGATGTTGCTTATGTTCCTCCAAAGATTTGGAGTAGATGATGATATCATCAAAGAATACTCCAGTGAATTTGCGGTATGGTCTAAAAATTTTCTCCATCAAACGATTGAACGTAGCTGGTGCATTAGTCAAGCCAAAAGGCATGACTAGATATTCATAAAGACCAAACGTTGTGCGAAACGCGGTCTTTAAGATATCTTCATCCACTATCCTTATTTGATGATAGCCACTCTTAAGGTCAATCCTACTGAATTAGGTCGAGCCTTGTAGCTTATCAAACAGATCTTCTACCCGAGATACGAGAAATCTATTTTTGATAATTATATGGTTTAGTGCTCGATAGTCCACACACATACGGTATGTACCATCTTTCGTTTGCACTAAAAGGACTGGAGAACAAAAGGGAGAGGAACTAGGCCTCACCATCCCTTTGTCTACCAGCTCTTGTACTTGCCTCATGATCTCCTCTTGTTGAGCTTGTGAGACTCGATAAGGAGGCTTGTTAGGTGGTGAGCTTCCAGGAAGGAGCTCAATATGATGGTCATCATCCTCTCGTTTTGGAGGTAAGTCCATAGGGATATCATCGATGAACACATCTTGGAATCCTTTTAGAAAATTAGACAATTCTAACTCTTCTTGATTCCTACCATTTACATTTGATGAAACATTAATATCTTTTAGAGACTCTTTGACAAAAATCATGTACGCAGAAACTGAGCTCTTCATTGACTTATAAAAAGCAAGAGGATTTACAAGTGGAATAGTGCGACCACGCTCACTAGCATCTATATACATGTTCTTTCCCCTGTAGGTGAAGTAGATTCTCCTTTCAGGGAACTTCATGTTGGCAGCCATGCGATCAAACCATGGTGCCCCGAGGATAACATCCTCATGTTGGAGAGGAGAGATGAAGAAGTCTTCCTTCTCGACATAGCTTTGGACATGAAGCCTCAACTTCCCAATCAAGGGAGTAACGGAGGCTCGTTGTCCCTTGAAAGCTGTATCAGCCACTACTATATCTCCCATCTCAAAATCTTGAATGCCCAACTTGGTGGCCAACTCCATTGATATGAAGTTAAGAGTAGAGCCACGGTCAAACAAGATGAAAGCATCATGCTCTCTTACCTTTCCCCAAGCATAGGAAAGTGATGATCCTTTGCAATGAGCATCCTCTTTTGGAGTTTCGATGGTGGAAGCCCTAGGAGTCTCATTGCAAGTATTCTTCTTGGGGCAAGAACGATAGCCATGTCCTTGCTCCCCAGACTTGAAACACTTATGGTCCTTGTGAAAAGCTTCAAGCTCTTCAGGAGAGAGTTTGTTTTTACCTTTGTAAACTCCCTTCTCCTGGGACCAATTGTTGTTGTTGTTGGAATTGACTTGGGAAGTATTTTGAACATTGGTTTTCCCCTTTGCATCATTTTTGTCTTTGTTTTCCATGGGCTTGACATTACGTCTAGCCCCTTAATGGAAATTGATGCGTGAAGCAACCATGGTGTGATGGATTACTTCGCTAATAGTACTAGGCCGTTGAGAGTTGATGTATTCGGCCATCTCTTCAGGTAATCCCGCACAGAATTGATGCCTTTGCTCGGCAAAGTCTATCTTTTGAAAGACAGTACCCTTGAGATGTAAATCCCAAAACTTGTCTACATATTTGTGGATAGACACATGGGAGAGAAGCTTCAAGCTGCGCCATTCGGTAAGCACTTTGTCCTTTGCATCAATTGCAAGGAATTGCTTCAGATGGAAACTCGTAGAGTTTTCCATGTCTTTGGGGCTTCACCATTTCCATGAAGGCTAGCCCACCATTGACGAGCTGATTTTTGGAAGTGCATAGCTACATGGTGTAGCTTAGAGGATTCTGTGAAGCCCTCATCTCCAAAGGCCGCATGAAGTTGCTGGATGAAGGCCAACACTTTGTCGGTAGCACCGAAGGTTCCATCATAGGTGAGAAAAGAGATACTCTTTCCTCCCTCCTTGAACTTCTTTAGCTTTTGTGACCTTCACCATGCAGGAAATGATTTGCGATGTCCTCCCCTCTTGTACTCTCTAGGAGAATAACCATAATTTTCGTCAGAAGAGGAGGAATGTGAAGAAGAAGGAGAAGAGGGTGACCTCTTCCTAGCCCTTTCCTTCCTTTGTTTCCTCTCTTGCCTTTCAGAGTGATGAGGAGAAGGACTATGTGTTGATCTTTTCCTCTTGGGAGGAGTGGGCGATCGTCTAGATCGTCGTCTTCGTGGAGCCACATCTTCAGAGGAACTTAAACTTTCATTTCTTTCTTGCTCTTTGGATTCCTCCTCTCAAATGGGATAGAGTCTTCTTTTGGGGGTCTCTTCAAGAGGCCTCCTAAGCTCTCTCTCCTCTTGGAGAGGAAGGGAAATTCCATAAGCACGAAGTTGTTGAGTAACTTCGGCTTGCAAAGCAGGGTTGCCCATAGCTTGCTGCAACCTAGTGACGAGATAATTCACAAACATGGGAGCATCATCATTAGCACCTTCATGTGCAAAATCAAAGCTATCAATGTTCATTCTACTCTCTTGATTATTGTCAGCCATGTTAACAAAATTTATGTATGTACTTAGTGTATGCTTTGGCAATTCAAAACCTTAGTTGCCACTTCTCTTAGCCTTTGAAAATCGGCTCTTAAGTATCTACACCCACGTCTCGAAGTGGTTAATTATAGAGAGTAGAGGAGTAGGTCTAACATAGCAGAGTTTCCAAGGGCTAGCTCCTTTCGGACTTCTTATGGCTCAATAATGGTAAAGCCGTAGGCAAGTCTAAAAAGACTCCATTATTAAGTCCAAAGCTCCCAAGGTGTGCACCATCCCCCACATAGTGGGCTCCACAAAACCGATAATAGATCCCAGTTCCACTTACCCTAATATAATTAACAACATCAACCATTTATACGCTACTTAAGGACCTCTTTTCTTAAGCAAGAAAAGGAAATCAAATGCTCTGATACCAATGTAATGAAATTGGCCTATTTAATTTCAGAGTGGCGGAAATTAATGAGAGTACTTTTGAGAACTGACTTTGTGAGCATAGCGGGTGAACATAATTGAAGATAGCAACATAATCATAGAAATTTGTTAACTTGGCATGAACAATACTTTTGCAAGAGAGATAATTTAGAGAACATGACAACAGTTGAGGACCGGATTTATGTGGAGCCGGTCCCCCCTCCAATAGGCATTTGTATTATGATTTGTCCCATTAAGAGAGACTTGTTACAATACAATCTTTGTGTTCCTTGTGACCTAGGTGATGCAATGAAGATGGAAAGCTTCATGCATCACAAAAATAACATAAACTTGAAGAAAGCTTTAACTATCCCAAGCCTCAGTCCCAAGACCTCAAACACCTTCGAAGGTGGAGAGAGCTAGCAGGGAATGAGGGTAGGGAAGAGGAAGAAGAAACATTTCGTAGGAGAAAGAATTAGTTCCTCACTTATCATAACTCTTGTTGCTAGCATACATAATAGCATAGTAATGAAGAAGAAGGAGATGGCAAGATTAAGCATTGAAGCATGGCTCTTGGTTGGATTTGCACTCCATATCCAAGAGTGTTGGTGTAGGCTCTCAACCTCTACTTGCTTGGAGAAGGAGAGGGAGCTCTTGCACTTTGCATAGCACACAATGAGAGTGTTTGTGAGTGTGTGGGTGAGTATACCCCCTAAGCAACCCCCTAGCTTGCTTGGGTCGACCCCCCCTTGTAGCTCATTGGACCCCTCCAGGCCTAGCCAATCACAAGCAGGAGGCCTTACAAGCAGCAAGGGTAGCCTTGAAACAAGTGTCCCCCTTTCCCCTTTGAGAGAGAGGGCTAGATAAATGCTAAATCATTTAATTAAATCTCCTAAATTATTATTGGACCCCTTGGGTGGCCAACCAATAGGATTTAGGCACACCGTGAGGGCAACATGAGGAGGAACTTGACAAGTGTCCCTTTTGCTTTATTTGTACCATGCATGCCTTGTGTGAGTGTGTGGGTGTTCTCTCTCATCCCCCCTCATGTAGGGCTTGCCCCCTCCTTGTAGAGATTGAATCTTTTACTTTTTGACACCTCAAGGCCCTCATGCATAGTCCCGGTTCCCACCACAAGCTTGGCTCATAAGCACTTTAAGCTTGGGCTGGGTTCTCACCTCAAGTGCAACCCTAGCATCTCAAGCATGTCAAGCACCTCAAGCATCTCAATAATTAAGCACCTCAATCATCAAGCACCTCAGGCACCTTAGTCATCAAGCATGACAAACAGGACAAGCACCTCGAGCTGGGTCGGGTTCCCGCGCCTCAAGCTCAGCCCTAGCTTACCTAAGGTCAAAGGCCTTTTACACACATTATTGGAGGTCTTCAATGAAGCTAACCCTAAGGTCTTATGCTCCATTTGTTAGCCTTGCTCTTTGATAGACCATCTCTCATTTGGGCCCCTTTACCATTGGCCCCGTGTTGAGATAGATCTATAAGCACATGTCTATATCTTAACACTTGTTCCCGTTTATTCTCCCACATTAAGTGATCAATTTAATATGAGAAAATCATTTGGGTTGGTTAGATATTAGATATTTGATTTTATGATAGTTTGACTTTGACCAAGTTCCAGAACGTCATCTTTTGCACTGCATTGATAATTATATATGCAAGAGGACTTGAAATCGGCACTACTTCAGTCAATATCTATGTCATCACTGTGCATTGGCAATGCTTTAATTGATATGTGTGCTCTTACAAAAGCACGAGCAGTTTAAAGGGTTAACAACTATTGGAGATCATTGGTTGCGGGGAATGCTTGATATGGTTGTGGCAGAGAAACTCAGTGAAGTTTTAAATGAATGCAAAGGGAATGCCTTCCGGCAAATCCAATCACCTATACATGCATCTTAGAAGCATATGGCATTATACGAGATGTTGATATGGGAAGTAGAATTCACGATAGATATTTTTTAAAAGGGTTTGCCTTGCCATGCCTTGGCCGATACGCATGTCCAATGAGGTGCCTTTATGAAAGCATTGAATTCTTGATGAACTTTGGTATCGAATGTGTTGCTATCATTGCCTTGGCCGGCATGTATACCAAATGTGGTGCCACTACAAGGGCTAAGGCCGCCCAAGGGGGTGTGGCCGCCCAAAAAGTAACCCAAAGGACCACCCACAAGCCATTCAATGGCCACCCTATACATGTGAAGGGGGGAAAAGAGAAGACAGATGGCGGGCAGGGCAACGAGCAATGGCTGCACAGGGGAATGAGGAAAACGTAGCAGCTACAGGACAACTCAAATGAGCACGAGGAAGAAGTGGAGTTGACCAGTAAGGCAAGGCGTCCCTCTTCGATCCTGTCTCCGTAGAATTCGACTCTCCTGCCAGGCCGGCCTGCCACATCAGCAAGGGCCCCTATTTATGCCCCTAGCAATGACGGCACCGTCGTTGCTTAGAGAGACAAGAGGGAGCTATTTTAAGAAAGTGTAGGGGGAAATCAAGGCATAAGTTGCATAAATAGGAGGTCTCCTAGGACCAAGAGAGGAGGGGGAAGCTCCCCAGAGCAAGGAATAAGGCACTCTCTCTCTCCCTCTCTCATGCATGAGCAAGAGGAGGAAAGGAGGCTATCTCTCTCTCTCACTCTCGGATCTAAGCTGTTAGGAAATAAGACGTAGCTAAATAGATAATTGAGTAGATTACTTAATGGAGAGAGACAGATTTATATACACGAGATTATAGAGTAGAGAGAGAGAGAGAGAGTACAAACGATATACATGGTTCACCCAATGTGGGCTACGTCCACGGGAAAGCAGCCACTCAATGGCTTTAGTACTTCAAAACAAGAAGTAGTTTACAAAGGGATTATACCCTTAATGGAGCTCCCGCCTTGCTTCACTCTCACCACCTCACACTCACCTTGTTGCATCAACTTCACACTATGAAATGTGTGTAGAAATGGCCTCCTTTTATAGGCCAAAAGGGCTGCCCTCTCTTATGACAGACAGCCATGTGTAGCCGCCCTTGTGCGAATAAGTCCAAATCGGACCCTCCAATCCACCCATGTGTGGCCGCCCTTGAAAAGACAAGTCCGCTTTTGAATTCAGCCACCGGCCATTGAATTCGGCCACCAGCCACAGGCCATTGACTTCTGACCACCGGCCACTGGCCATTGACTTCCGACCGCCAGCCAACCGACCGGTTGTTTTCCGACCACTTTCCGGCCGCCGTCCGGCCATAGTATTCCGGTGAAAAAGAATATTCCGTGATTCTTGTCCGTGAAAATTTTGGTTTCCGTGAGTGATTTTCCTTCACGCACGATGGCTTCTCCTCATAATGGGGGCCTTACAAATGTGCGCTTTTATCACAGAAAATTACAAGGGTAAATGAGGCTCCATACTTAACAATCTCCCACTTGGAGACTGATCTCCAAACCAAACCTGTGACTGCTTTCCATTCTGGCTTCTTATCCTTGAATGCCGATTGAAGATGAACAAAAGCTCAACTTCTCCTTGTTGACCACCTTTGTAAACATGTCTGCAGGATTTTCACGTGTATGCACCTTTCCTAGCTTTAGTTGTCCCTCTTCCAAAAGAGTGCGTATGAAGTGATATCTCACCTCAATGTGCTTTGTCCTTGAATGAAAGGCTGAGTTCTTCACAAGATGGATAGCGCTTTGGCTATCACTGTACAAGACACAATTGTCTTGTTTGAATCCAAGCTCTTCTAAGAATCTGTGAAGCCACAGAATTTCTTTGCTTGCCTCCGTCATTGCTACATACTCTGCTTCCGTGGTAGAAAGTGAAACCACTTTCTGCAGCTTTGAAGCCCAGCTTACTGCTGTGCTTCCAACCGTGAACACATAGCCACTAGTGCTCCTTCGAGTATGTTTATCACCTGCCATATCTGCATCAGCATACCCTTCTAGAAAAATATCAGTGACTCCAAAATACAAATCATTTGTTGTTGTCCCTTTTAGATACCTAAGTATCCACTTCACAGCTTGCCAATGCTCTTTACCTGGGTTGTCCATGAACCTACTCACAACTCCCACTGCATGTGCAATGTCTGGCCTTGTCCAGACCATAGCATACATTAGAGAACCTACCGCTGCAGCATAGGGAACTTTAGACATATAGGCTATCTCCTCTTGTGTCTTTGGACACATATCCTTCGTTAGTTTAAAATGACCATCCAAAGGTGTAGAAACTAGTTTTGCATTTTGCATTGCAAACCTTTCTAGTACCTTCTTGATGTAATCTTCTTGAGATAGCTTTATTGTCTTCTTTGTCCTGTCCCTTGATATTTTCATACCAAGTATCCTCTTTGCAGCACCTAAATCTTTCATTGAAAAAGATTTGGACAGCTCCTCTTTTAGG
Organism: Adiantum capillus-veneris; assembly: GCF_014529385.1. Taxonomy (NCBI): domain Eukaryota; kingdom Viridiplantae; phylum Streptophyta; class Polypodiopsida; order Polypodiales; family Pteridaceae; genus Adiantum; species Adiantum capillus-veneris. Next base: position 57,782,671 of record NC_140957.1, on the reverse strand, counting down.
TCTTTGATGTCCTGCATGTTAGCACTTGCAATCAACATGTCATCAACATACAACATTAGGATGATGAATTTCCCATCTCCCAAATTCTCCGTGTAGACGCAGTGATCCGAGTTGCATCTTGTGAATCCATGATCCAACATCCATCGATCAAACTTCAAGTACCATTGTCTTTATGCTTGCTTTAAACCATACAAGCTCTTCTTTAATCTGCAAACCATTTTCTCCTTACCTTTTACTTCATACCCCTTTGGTTGAAGCATGTAGATTTCCTCCTCTAAGTCACCGTGAGGGAATGTCGTATTTACATCCATTTGCTCGAGATTTAGATCATGAGCAGCCAGAAGGCTTAAGACAAGCCTAATTGAGATCATTTTTACACAGGAGAAAATATTTTATTGAAGTCAATACCTTTCTTTTGAGAAAAACCTTTTACCACAAGCCTAGACTTGTACCTTTTCTTCCCACCTTCTTCTTCCTTTAGCTTGTACACCCATTTGTTTTGAAGTGCCCGCTTACCTTTAGGCAACTCAACCAACTCCCATGTTTGGTTGCGATGTAGTGAGTCCATCTCCACTTGCATGCTCTTCATCCATTATTCTTTGGATTCATGTTGCATAGCTTCTTCATATGATTCCGGCTCTCTAGAATCTGAGATCAAGAGATGGTTGAAGGAAGGAACAAACCTTTCTGGAGGTCTACTTGCTCTTGTAGATCTTCGGGGAATAGGTTGAGGCTCCTCATTTGGTTGACGTTGTTGCACATTGTCACCGTTTGCAGTCCTTGAGTCTTCACCGTCCTCAAGCTCCATGTACTCATCACTTGTTTCTTTTGTTTGTTTTCTTTCCAAGTAATCTTTGTACATATTTTGTTCGTTAAAAATTACATCCCTACTCCTTAAGATTTTACCATCTTCAGGATTCCATAGGCGATACCCAAAGTCTCCTTCTCCATAGCCAATGAAGAAAAACTTTTTGGACTTTGCATCTAGCTTTGATCTTAGGCTTCTATCTATGTGCATGAAAGCCTCACACCCAAACACTTTGAGAAATGCATAATTCACCGGTTTACCTGTCCATGCCTCTTCTGGAACTCCCCCATCCAATGCCGTTGAGGGTGACCGATTGATTAAGTACACAGACGTACTTACAGCTTCCGCCCAAACCTCAAGCGGTAGGCCTGCATGTAGCCCCATGCTTCGTGCTCGTTCCATGATTGTCCTGTTCATCCTTTCCGAAATCCCATTTTGTTGAGGTGTCCTTGGGGTTGTCCTTTGCCTCCGAATGCCATTGCTAGCACAAAAGCTTTCAAAAGCTTGGCTGCAATATTCGCCTCCATTGTCGGATCTGAGGCATTTAACCTTGGTGCCTGTTTCATTCTCCACACAGGCTTTCCACCTTTGAAATATGGAAAATACATCGGATTTATTCTTCATGGAAAATGCTTTACTTTGCAAGTGGGTATACAAGAAGAAGTATACAGCGGAAGATCCCGAGCCTAGATACAAGGCTCGTTTAGTTGCCAAGGGTTTCAAGCAACAAAAAGGTGTGGATTTGGATGAGATTTTCTCTCCAGTAGTCAAGATGACTACACTTCGCACCGTGCTTGGCTTGGTTGCTATCCAGGACATGGAACTTGTCCAAATGGATGTTAACACAGCATTTCTTCACGGGGATCTAGATGAAGATGTCTACATGAAACAACCAGAGGGCTTCGTATGTGAAACCCAAAAACCAATGAGGACATAATTGGTTTGTAGACTTAAAAAGGCACTCTATGGCCTCAAGCAAGGTTCAAGCAATGGTATCAAAAATTCGACAAATTCATGCAGTCTCAAGGTTACATAAGAAGTCAAGAGGATCACTGCTTATACACAAAAAGATTGAACGATGGTTCTTTAATCATCTTAATCTTGTATGTAGATGATATGCTTATCGCAGGCAAATCAATTAATGAAATCAATCAATTGAAAAAGATGCTAAGCACTCAGTTTTCCATGAAGGATTTGGGAGATGCCAATCACTTTCTTTGTATGCACATCAAGAGAGATAGGCAACATGGAATTCTTGAATTATCTCAAGAAAAGTACATTCATAAAGTCTTGCAACGTTTTAGTATGCAGGGGGGGAAGTCATTGAGTACCCCAATGCAAGCATACTCCAAAATTAGCAAGGAAGACTCTCCCAAGACAGTGACTGAGAAAGAGAAAATGACCAAAGTACCATATTCTTCAGCAGTTGGCAGTTTGATGTACGCTATGGTAGCCACAAGACCAGACATTGCACATGCAATGGGAGTGGTTAGTAGGTACATGGCAAACCCTGGCAAGAAGCATTGGGAAGCAGTGAAGAAAATCCTCAGATATTTGAAAGGTACAGCTAACGAGTGTTTACGCTTCGGAAACAGTGATGCATGTATTGTAGGTTACACAGATGCGGATTATGCGGGTTGCATGGATCGTAGAAGATCCACATCTAGCTATGTGTTCATGTTTGCTAGAGCAGCTATCTCTTGGAGATCGTGTCTCCAAGATTGCATGTCTTCATCTACCACTGAGGTAGAATATGTTGTTGCGTCTGACGCCAGCAAGGAAGCCATATGGTTGGCTCGTATAGTGGGAGATTTGGGCATTCACGAGGTTCCAGTACTACATTGTGATAGTCAGAGTGCCATTTGCTTTGGCAAAGAATCCAGTGTTTCACTCAAAGTCGAAACACATAGAGGTCAGATACCATGTCATACGAGATGCATTGGCTGGCAAGCGTATCGAGCTTGTCAAGGTTCACACTGACGACAACCCCGCAGATGCTCTCACAAAGAGCCTAGCCTCGGAGCGATTTACACATTCTATACAACTTAAGGGTGTAGGATGAAGCCTCGGCAATGCTTCATCAATTTTGTGCAGACTAACTATACTAATGCCACTATTGGCCACCATGACCTTCAAGTGGGAGGTTGTTGGGGTGTAGGCCAGGTGGCCGTGGGAAACCGCCCCTACCTATTTACACTTTCACCTAAATGAATATAGGGAGAGAAAGGGAGAGAGTTGACCACTCTCTCACTTTCCTCTCCACTAACCCCAAACCTGTTGTGTACTATGCTTCATACCCTTCCCCATTCTCTTCTTCTCCTCTCTTGCACACACTCCGTACGCGCGCACAACAAAAGTGGCTATCATCAAATAAGGATAGTGGATGAAGCTATCCTAAAGACCGCGTTTCGTACAATGTTTGGTTTTTATGAATATCTAGTCATGCCTTTTTGCAAATTCACTGGAGTACTCTTGGATGATATCATCATCTACTCCAAGCCCTTTGTTGGGGGCAATCGTAGCATAGCCTAATCAACCCAAGACCAACAAAATTATCAATCCTAGGATCGGCAACCCGGCTAGGGCATGAAAGCACGAGCATCATCGGATGTATCGAATGAGAGGATTCAAGAGAATGCTCTTCCAATGCAAATAGAGATTAGCCATGAATCACTAACTTTAATCACATTATCAATCAAGCATCACCTACACACATTAAGCCCACCAAAGTACGACTTACCATAAACTAGAATCCCAAAGCACACTCATGACAAGCACACACTAATTGCATTGGTGTTGGCCTCTCCAATCACCACATGCCAATCAAGGCACTTCATCAAAAAGTACACACACAATGTGAATGGTGCTAGAGTTTCATTAAACCCATCCACACACAAGCAAACAATAGGGTACATACACTAAACACAAGATTAAGAACCAACTTAATCAACCTAATTAGAGATGTTAAATATCGCAAATCGAGTGCTCATAGAAGGATAGGAGTGGTCAATAAGCAAGAACTCATCACACACACTCAAATCTAGAATAATGAGGAGGTGAAATTACTTCTGACATAATGGAATATAAAAGAATTAGTCTAATGAAAAAAAGTAAAGATTAGATTAAGAAATGTTTCTCTAATTACAATGGATTAGCACTAGCCTCTTAAGCATAAGCATTAAGCTCAAGGCTAGGCCATCCATAAAGTGAACACTCAAGAGAGAGAGAGAGCTCCCAAGAATGGATCTTCAAGAATGACTACTCAAGAATGAAACTTCTTTGCATGAAGGCTTTCTTATAAAGGCTTGCACCACAATCCTTTCTACTATGGGTTTAAGTTGAGCCCTCTAGCATATAGAATTTGGAACTCCCAATGAGCCCAAGACCTTATACAATGTGGATAGGAAATATTGTACACATCCGTAGAAAATCTCTAACTTGGTGCATAATCAGTGTCGTATGTATTATTCGCTACTAACATTCCCCGCTTCCTCATTTGGTGCACGTCCTCGTGTGCCGCTGAAGCAGAGCACGATGACATAGGTGAAAGCAAGTTCGTGGAAGAATGTTGAGCTGCCGATCATAAGAACAAGTAATGAGTATCAAAGACTGTTGAGCTAGCAGAGGATCACACCCACATTTTTGCTCACACCCATCATTTTGTAACCATTGATTGTAATAAATGTCTTTCCGACATTAATTTTGATTTGAGCCATTCATTAAGTAACGGAACTCAATTGAGTTTCCAGCTTGTAATCCCGAAGTAATTTCACCTGTTAATGTAAATAATTAGAGATGTTCTCACCTCCAAGGCTGAGGTATATAAGCCAAAGTTTTGTAACCTAAGGAGGATTCAATTATTAATCAAAGGGAGTTTTTGAGCGCCGTGACTGTGTCTGAGAGAGAGAGAGAGAGAGAGAGAGAGAGAGAGAGAGAGATAGAGAGAGTCTTATCTCCTTGCTACGCGAGCTACGGGACCGCCATTGGAGAAGCGACACCGCCATTGTGTTAGCAACGGTGAGAGCTACGCACAGATACCAAGAGTGCACGCTATCGGCTTCTACGTGTGGTAAGTTCCTACGAGCTTCGGTGTGAGTTTTCTTCCAACTCGTGTGTCGGAATAGAGCGTGTA